>NW_016807677.1:250619-262880 GCF_001698545.2 Rhinopithecus bieti
AAAAAAAAAAAAAAAAAAAAAAAGAAAGGGAAAAGGAACAAAAAGGTGTGTGTTACTATCCACTTTATTTTTTGAGAGAGTGTCTCACTCTGTAGTCCAGGCTGGAGTGTAGTGGTGCCATCTCGGCTCACTGCAAGCTCTGCCTCCTAGGTTCAAGAAATTCTCATGCCTCAGCCTCCCGAGCAGCTGGGATTACAGGTGCAGGCCAGCACCACCAAGCCTGGCTAATTTTTCTATTTTTAATAGAGACAGGGTTTCATCATGTTGGCCAGGCTGGTCTCCAACTCCTGGCCTCAAGTCATCTGCGCGCCTTGGCCTCCAAAGTGTTGGGATTACAGGAGTGGGCCACTGCACCCGGCCCATCCACTTTACTGATGAGCACATTCAAAAACTAATTATAGGTACTGGTAATCTCCATTTTTGTGATGTTGTAAGAATTAACTGAGTAATTATTTATTGAACACCTACTATGCATACAACATGCTTTCTGAGAATTAAGATGACACAGACTAGCATTCTGCCTACAAGAAGCTTAATAGGGATAAGACACAAACGCAAATCACTGTAATGTGCGGCAGAATGTGTTAAGTAACATAAGAGAGTCACTGATAAAGTGCGTGGAAATTCAGAGGAAGAGATTACTTCTAGCTGGTAAGGTCAGGGATGACTTGATAGAAGAAACAGCATTTAGGCAGGGAGCAGTGGCTCATGCCTTAATCTCTACACTTTGGGAGCCAGGGCGGGCAGATTACCTGAGGTCAGGAGTTCAAGACCAGCCTGGTCAAAAAGGTAAAACCCTATCTCTACCACAAAATACAAAAAATTAGCCGAGTGTGGCGGTGCACGCCTGTAGTCCCAGCTATTGGGGAGAGTGAGGTGGGAGGATTGCTTGAACCTGGGAGGCGGAAGTTGCAGTAAGCCGAGATCACACCACTTTACTCCAGCCTGGGCTACAAAGTGAGATTCTGCCTCAAAAAAAAAAAAAAAGAAACAGTATTTAAATCATGCTTTAATGAATTCCAGGATTGTTTTGAGACAGAGTCTTGCTCCAGGATTTGTTTTGAGACAGAGTCTTGCTCTATTGCCCAGGCTGTAGTGCAGTGGTGTGATCTCAGCTCAGTGCAGCCTCAACATTCTGGGCTCAGGTGATTCTCCCACTTCACCTCCCAGGTATCTGGGACTACAGGCACATGCCACCACACCTGGCTAATTTTTTGTATTTTTCTGTAGAGACAGGGTTTTGCCATGTTGCCCAGGCTGGTCTCAAACTCCCAACCTCAAGTGATCCACCTGCCTCAGACTCTCAAAGTGCTGGGATTACAGGCATGAGCCACCACGCCTGGCCAGAATTCCAGGATTTCATATGTCAAGATGAAGAAAGCAGTAGGGTAAAATCATATGTTTCTCTTTGAGTCATTCCATTATCCAGATACAAGCAAAACAAGGCTTCCAAAAGTAGGACCAAAGTTCCCCATACTAAGTATAGCATAAATATCAAAACATCCAGGACACCACAAATCACAGGTTCCAGGCAGTTGACACAGGTCTCTCTGTTACAGCTACTAACACGGCTAGAACGTATAGTCACCTCTAAACAAGATAAATTTATCCTATCCTAAATTAACATTTGTCTTCTTAAAGTTCTTGAAATAATAAACCTCCTCACATCAATGTTTACTGGTTTAACAATTATTAAAATATAGCATATACTAAAAGGTAAGTTAACAATTTTACCTATTGAAATTTGATCTGATTTTCTCCAAGGAAGAATAAACATGATTACAAAGTTTTTGTTTTTTTAACATTTTTGGAAAAAAAATTCCAGATCTAAAAGGAACTTGCAAGAGCACTTGATTGTCTTACAGATGTGAAAACTGAGGGCCCGTAAGTTAGATGATCTCTCCAGGACTGCTTAAAAAAAAAAAAAAGGCCGGGCGCGGTGGCTCAAGCCTGTAATCCCAGCACTTTGGGAGGCCGAGACGGGTGGATCACAAGGTCAGGAGATCGAGACCATCCTGGCTAACACCGTGAAACCCCGTCTCTACTAAAAAATACAAAACTAGCCGGGCGAGGTGGCGGGCGCCTGTAGTCCCAGCTACTCGGGAGGCTGAGGCAGGAGAATGGCATAAACCTGGGAGGCGGAGCTTGCAGTGAGCTGAGATCCGGCCACTGCACTCCAGCCTGGGCCATAGAGCGAGACTCCATCTCAAAAAAAAAAATTCTCCCATTAAGTTAAGCTTTGCCAAACAACTTTTAATAATTCTTACATGGTTTGAGTACACTATCTTTGGACTAAATAACAACTCTCTGCTACACAGACTTAACTACATGAATTGTTAAGTGCCTCAAGTTAAGAAACCTGGAGAATTAGGTTTCTGTTCTGCCTTTGCCACTAATTATGTGACCTTGGAGAAGTCACTTAATTGATTATTGAAATATCCCTAAAGTAGGAGGTTAGTTTATATGAAATCCAAAGTGCTGTGTCTTTAAAGTTCTATAAGTCTAAGCATTTGAAAACTACAGTAACAGAAAAAAAAAAAAACTACAGTGACAGAAAACGTACAAACTTCCATTTTATACCCACTGCTCCAGTTCTAACCACTTTGGAACAATATTTTATGGTAATATTAGGCTGCAAGAAGGCAAACTGTCTAACCATAACAAATTGTGTGTGCAAGAGAGATACAAGAATAACAGGTGGTATAATAATTCAGCATAAATATGCACAACTCTCTCAAAAAAAGTCAAGTTCTTTCTTGAACCTCTAAATGCTTCAGGTTTCCTTACTTCCAAAATTATAGTCACCTTCTCCTTTGTAATTCACTGCAATATTTTATACACACACACGCACACACACACGATTCATGGCCATATTAAGGCTAGTTTCTATAATTGTCAGGGAGGACTGTTCTGTCTTTCCTATTTACGTGAAGCTATTATATATAAAATCAGAAAGAAGATTACAATAAAATGTAGACCACATACAAAACCTAAAAGTTGAAAAGTAATTCACTCAGTGAGGGTTTTAAATCCATCACATTTCTATTCTAAAACAAAAGCTTGTAGAGAATTATAACACACACACACCCATTATCAGTTTCTGCAGTGAACTTCTATATGAAGACATAAATAGACGGCAAATCAATGGAAACTCAAGAGAATCATTTTCAATCTCTGCTGTCCTCTCAAAACACAATTAAAAAGATACATAAAGAATACAGTGCTGGGCATGGTGGCTCACATCTGTAATTCCAACACTTTGGGAGGCTGAGGTGGGAGGATCACTTGAGGTCAGGAGTTCAAGACCAGCCTGGTCAACATGGTGAAACCACATTTCTACTAAAAATAGAAAAATTAGCTGGGCGTGGTGGCACATACCTGTAATCTCAGCTACTTGGGAGGCTGAGGCAGAATAGCTTGAAACTGGGGGGCAGAGATTGAAGGGACCCAAGATTGCGCCACTGCACTCCAGCCTGGGTGACAGAGTAAGATTCCGTCTCAAAAAAAAAAAAAAAGAATAAAATAGCTGTGCTGCTGCTGTATCATATATGAAAAAAAGGGGCTGGGCGCAGTGGTTTACGCCTGTAATCCCAACACCTTGGGAGGCCGAGGGCAGATCATAAGGTCAAGAGATAGAGCCCATCCTGGCCAACATGGTGAAACCCTGTCTCTACTAAAAATACAAAAAATTAGCTGGGCATGGTGGCATGCGCCTGTAGTCCCAGCTACTCAGGAGGCTGAGGCAGGAGGATAGCTTGAACGCGGAAGGTGGAGCCGAGATTGTGCCGCTGCACTCCAGCCTGGAGACAGAGTGAGACTCGGTCTCGAAAACCAAACAAACAAGAAAAAAAGTCAGAACATGTTCTCATTAATTTGCAGAATACAAGAAAAAGATCAAATCAAGGCCCACATGTCTACAGTCCCAGCTACTCAGGAGATGGAGGTGGGAGGATCGCTTGAGGCTAGGAGTTTCAGGCCATAGTGCACTGTGATAGTGCCTGTGAATAGCCACTGCCCTCCAGCCTGGGCAACATAGTGAGACCCTGTCTCTTAAAAAAATAAGTAAATCAAAAGATGCCTTTCTTTGTACTTTACTTTATGATGAAGTCATGAGAAGGCATTTGTTTTTGCATTTGTTCACTTATTTATCTATTGGAACTTTGCAGTCTAGGACATTCTGCACTTCAATAACTAAAGCCAAAAGGAATTTATTTTTAAAAAATCAATGTTTATGTGATGATATCTGCAACTTACTTTGAAATGTATTTTTTTTTAATGGAGACAGGGATGGATGGATGGTTAGATGTATGATAAAATATAGTGAAATGTTAGTTACAGAATCTAGTTGGTGTTTATATGGGTATTCACTACAAAGTTCTTTCAATTTTTCCAGATGTTTGAAAATTTCATAATGAAATGCTGAGCTAAAATAAATTGCGAGAAGTTTTGATACAACTTTCAGATCAATATTTCACCCTATCTGGACATTTCTACTGTCCAGGGATATGTTTGTAAAGGAGCAGGACCCAAAAACATTACACAGAAATAACACCAATGTCACGACTCTACAGAGCAGAACGTACTGAGATAAATTGTTCTCCAGAGTACACAAATCTGTGGGTATCTGGATCATGCTAAGTTCCAAATAATTCAGAAATATGTGACACAACTCTATGTGTACGTACACATGTCAAAATAGCATGCAAAAGTTATATTTTATATACATCATGTAGGGCTTTACCATCCCTCAGTTATCAATGAATTAAAAATACTAAGTTCCAATAACCTTTTAACAAATAAGATTTTTATAAAGATTATCTATATCTGGTTTATATAATACAAGACCTTAACTTTACCATTAAAATAAAAATATGCTCGGCCGGGCGCGGTGGCTCACGCCTGTAATCCCAGCACTTTGGGAGGCCGAGACAGACGGATCACGGGTCAGGAGATCGAGACCATCCTGGCTAACATGGTGAAACCCCGTCTCTACTAAACATACAAAAAACTAGCCGGGCGTAGTGGTGAGCGCCTGTAGTCCCAGCTATTTGGGAGGCTGAGGCAGGAGAATGGCGAGAACCCGGGAGGCGGAGTTTGCAGTGAGCCGAGATCGCGCCACCGCACTCCAGCCTGGGCGACTGAGCAAGACTCCGTCTCAAAAAAAAAAAAAAAAAAAGCTCTAAAATACACTATTAATTCCAGGGTGTAAACAGGAACTGAGTTTCAAAATCACTAACCAAATACAGAACCTCCTGGAGAAACAGAAAATACAAGTTTCTATAAATTTTACGTCCAACACAAAAATTTTAGGAGGCAAACCTGTTTGATGCAATTTATATACCTGAGGCTGAGAAAAGCTGTTCAGTGGCTTAAAGCTCAGCATGAGTTCCCCCCATTAACCAAGTTCTTATCTAAAGGGTTGTCAATAGAACTGATTAGGATTGGCACCAAATTACATTCTGTCATCTCTCAGGTACACTGGACGATGTTTTAAATCAAGTTATCTATTGACAAAAGAATAAAAAAGAACAGAACAGAACATCCTTCAAAAGATTAAAGGGAATAAGGTGCACTGAAAAATAAATTACTAGCTTTTTTGCAACCAAAGAATGTCTACTACTTTATGAATATCTACAAATCACAGCGATAAAGATTGAGTGATGTCAGCAGTTCTGATTTCCTCCATCCTCAACCACATTACCTTTCTCATCCTTGTAACAGATGAGTATACAAAGATAACCCATGTGAAGGCAAGTAACTGGTCTCAGAGGATAACTCACCCCTCTTACTCCTCCTCCTGTGAGACATCTGACTACGACATGCCACATACACATTTTACTTCACCTGAACAGTAAGTTGCTTGAAGGCAAACCCTGTGTTCTCTGGAACTTGCTCACATTTTCCCAGTGGTCTACACAGTGTATGTACCCTGAGTTACACTAACAAATGGACACAAGTGAGTTCTACGGAAGTAGTGGAAGGTTTCAGGGACACTTGGGTCCTATAAATTAATGTTAGAAGTTACTCCTTTCCGCTCTGTATTTCCATTTCTCCCTTCTGAACAAACAAAAGAAAAATTTCTGGACACCAGTGGATTTGCATTTCGAGTTATCAACGGCCTAGCAAATACCGGGGGTGGGAGACAAGCTGGTTAACAAGAAGGACCAGAACCTCCGGAGACAGGCCCAGCTTGCTGAGCCTAAGCGCCAGGGAACCGGCAGGACAGCATCAGTTCCGAGGTCCGCAGCCTGGGACCCGCACCACCACCACGAAGTTCTCGCAGAGCAAAAACGCCGGGCCGTCTCAGGGGCAGGTCCCAGCAGACGAGGGAGTCCAGCTGGTTGGGGGTGGTGGGGAAGCGGGCACGACGACAGATGGACTGAAGTCAGCTCCGTCGGATCTCCAGGAGACCGGGCACAGGAGGCCACATTGCTCCCCGAGCCCCGAGCAAAGCACCCGGCCCTAGACCCTCAGGGCGGGGCTCCTCCCCCCCGGCCCCAGGCCCGCCGACAAGGAGAGACGGTGAGGCTCGGACCCCAGGAGTTCGGGTCCTGGCTCGGATCTTACCATGGTGAGGGCGGTGGTGGGGCGCGCCCGCTCTCCGGCTCCACTGGGGATAGGGGGAGGGTCTGGGGAAGGGGAGCACGGGCCGCTCTGGATCTGCTGCCCGCTTGACAGGAGCCGCTGCCGCTTCGCCTCTTGCCAAGATGGCGGCCCCGAGCCACGTCTTCAACCGGAAGCGGCGCAGGTCAAAGGGCAGGGCAGGGCGGGGCGGGGCCTGCGGGCTGGGGAAATTGAGGGTACCCCGCTCCTGTTAAACTGTGCCCGGGCGGTGTAGGGAGCGTTCACCCCCCAACTGTGGAACCTTATATCTCTGCCCTTTCACTTTCATCGCCTTCATTTATTTTGCGTCACATCTTACAGTTTATTAAGCCGCTGGCACAGCCACTATTATTTAATATACAAGATAACCCGTGTGCACAAAGGACTAGTATCCGGAATATATAAATAATTTTTTTTTTTTTTTGAGATGGAGTCTCACTCTGTCGCCCAGGCTGGAATGCAATAGGGCGATGTCGGCTAACTGCAACCTCCGCTTCCCAGGTTCAAGGGATTTTTCTGCCTCAGCCTCCCGAGTAGCTGGAATTACAGGCACGGGCCACCACGTTCGGCTGTTTTTTGTAGTTTTAGTTGAGAAGGGGTTTCGCCACGTCGGCCAGGCTGGTCTCGAACTCCTGACCCCAAGTGATCCACCCGCCTCAGCCTCCCAAAGTGCTGGGATTACAGGCGTGAGCCCCTGCGCCCAGCCTAAGAACTCTTATAACACAGCAATAAAAAGACAAATACAGTATTCCTGTCTAAAAATGGGCTTCATCTGCAAAATGGAGAGAGTAGAAAACAAAAAATTAAAATGAGCAAAAGATCTGAATAGATATGTGTCCAAAGAAGATATATAAATGGCTAATACACACATTAAGAAATGTTGACTATCCTTAGGGAAATGGAAATCAGACCCATGGTGAGATACCACTTCACACCCACTAGGATGGCTATCATAATAATTGTTGGTGAGGATGAATGTAAAATAGTGCAGCCACGTTGGAAAAGAGTTTGGCAGTTCCTCAAAAAGTTAAACAAAATTGCCATATGACTGAGCAATTCTACTCATAGGTACATATCCAGGAGAACTGAATATATGTCAACACAAAAATGTGTACCCTAATGTTCATAGCAGCATTATTCATAGTAGCCAGAAAGTGGAGACAATCCAAACAAATCCATTCATCAATAGATGTGGCATATATATGGAATGGAATATTATTTAATCACAAAAAAGAATAAGGTACTGACATGCTACAATATGGATGAACCTTGAAAATATTATGTGAAAAAAGACAGATACAATGGGGCACTCATATATGATTCAATTAATATGAAAGATCCAGAACAGAAGAAAACCCACAGAGACAGAGACTAGCTTAGTGGTTTCCAGGGCCTCAGGAATGGTAGGAATAGGGAGTGAGAGCTAATTAGTGTGAGATTTATTTCTGGAATAATTAAAACATTCTGGAATTAAGCCAGGCATGGTTGCATGATCCTAGAGTCCCAGCTACTTGGGAGGCTGAGTTGGGAGGATGGCTTGAGACCAGGGGTTAAAGGTCAGCCTGTGCAGAATAGTGAGACTTAGACTCTTTTTTGTTTTTTGGGTTTTTTTTTTTGAGACGGAGTCTCGCTCTGTCGCCCAGGCTGGAGTACAGTGGCCAGATCTCAGCTCACTGCAAGCTCCGCCTCCCGGGTTTATGCCATTCTCCTGCCTCAGCCTCCCGAGTAGCTGGGACTACAGGCGCCCGCCACCTCACCCGGCTAGTTTTGTATTTTTTAGTAGAGATGGGGTTTCACCGTGTTAGCCAGGATGGTCTCGATCTCCTGACCTTGTGATCCGCCCGTCTCGGCCTCCCAAAGTGCTGGGATTACAGGCTTGAGCCACCGTGCCCGGCCTGAAACTTAGACTCTTAAAACAAAAACAAACAAACAAAAAATAGTAGTTCTGGAACTAGACAGAGGCAAATATACTAAAAACCACTAAATTGTATACTTTCAAAAGGTGAATTTTCATGATTTGTAAATTATATCTTTAAAAAAAACGCACAGGGAGCAGGGCAGTGTGCTTATGTCCATTTTGTATATGAAGAAAATGATGAAAAGTTTAAGGGACTTACTCAAAGTTTCTAAACCAGTATATGATGGAACCAGGACTCAAAATCTGTTCTTGTGATTCTCATGTTATTTCTTGTATGCCAAATTTCAGATTTTTCAGAGTATAGCTGATTCTACTGAATCAGTTCATCCTTAAATCATTTTATCCCACATCCTTAGCTCAACCCAACAGCACTCACCCATATTAAACCTATATGTCCACAATTAAGTATAATAGCAACTTTTAATTGAGTGCTTAATTTGTGTCAGGTACTTTACACATGTTATTTCCAATCCTTTACAACAATCCAAATAAAGATACTGAGGATCAAAAAAGTTAAGCATTTGTCCAAACTCACACAACTAGTAAGTGGTAGAGCCAAGTTCAAAGTCAGTTTTTTCCTGGCTGGGCATGGTGGCTTATGCCTGTAATCCTAGCACTTTGGGAGGCTGAGGTGGATGCAAGAGATCAAGACCATCCTGGCCAACATGGTGAAACCCCATCTCTCCTAAGAGTACAAAAAAAAAAAAAAAAAATTAGCTGGGCATGGTGGTGCATGCCTGTAGTCCCAACTGTTCGGGAGGCTGAGGCAGGGGAATCGCTTGAACCCAGGAGGCAGAGGTTGGGTTGCAGTGAGCCGAGATCATGCCACTGCACTCCAGCCTGGCGACAGAGGGAGACTTTGTCTCAAAAAAAAAAAAAAAAAAAAAAAAGCTTGGCATGGCATAGTGACTCATGGCTGTACTTCCAGCTACCTGGGAAGCTGAGGCATGAAAATTGCTTGAACCTGGGAGGTGGAAGTTGCAGTGAGCTGCGATCATAACACTACCCTCCAGCCTGGGCAACAGAGTAAGGCTCGGTCTCAAAACAAACAAATGAACAAAAAAACAAAGTCAGCTTTTTCCATTAAAACACACTGCCTCTGTATCTCCTGTGTGTTCTCTAACTTTTATTGAACACTTAGAGTGTACCAGCCATTACTCTAACTTTACACAGAACATCTCCTTTAATCCTCACAAGAATCCTCTGAGATAGGTACCTTTATTGTCTCCATTTCACACACGAGGAAATCAAGGTATAGAGAAGAAAACTATCCCACCACAAGTCTCATGGCTAAAAAGTAGATAAGCGGGCCCGGCGCGGTGGCTCAAGCCTGTAATCCCAGCACTTTGGGAGGCCGAGACGGGCGGATCACGAGGTCAGGAGATTGACACCATCCTGGCTAACACGGTGAAACCCCGCCTCTACTAAAAAATACAAAAACTAGCCGGGTGAGGTGGTGGCGCCTGTAGTCCCAGCTAGTTGGGAGGCTGAGGCAGGAGAATGGCGTAAACCCAGGAGGCGGGGCTTGCAGTGAGCTGAGATCCGGCCATTGCACTCCAGCCTGGGCGGCAGAGCCAGACTCCGTCTCAAAAAAAAAAAAAGTAGATAAGCAAGGATTCAAACAAAGCCTGTTCAATTTTGGACTATACCCTTAAGCACTGCATTATAGACTTCTTGCTCTTATCCGTATCAATTACATCTCCAATGGCCTTCTAATGGAAATCTCTAGAAAGCTCAAATATTTTTAATTTTTACATGTCTGGGAGGATATATGTCAAACTGTATTTTAAAGTTTTTTTCATTAAAAAATTTTTTAGAGAGAGGTGGGGGTCTTGCTATGTTGCCCAGGCTGTTCTCAAACTCCTGACCTCAAGCAATACTCCTACCTTGTCCCCCCAAAGTTCTGGGATTGCAGGAATGAGCCACTGAACCCAGCCAATATTTAAAAAAAAAATTTTTTTTTTGAGACGGAGTTTCACTTTTGTTGCCCGGGCTGTAGTGCAATGGTACAATCTGGGCTCACTGCAACCTCTGCCTCCTGGGTTCAAGTGATTCTCCTGCCTTAGCCTCCTGAGTAGCTGGGATTACAGGCCTGCACCACCACACCTGGCTAATTTTTTGTATTTATAGTAGAGATGGGGTTTCACCATGGCCAGGCTGGTCTTGAACTCCTAACCTCAGGTGATCCGCCAGCCTCGGTCTCCCAGAGTGCTGGGATTACAGGCGTGAGCCACAGCGCCTGGCCTATTTTTAAATTTTTTGATTGACTCATAATAACTTTACACATTGGCCAGGCACGGTGGCTCACACCTATAATCCCAGCATTTTGGGAGGCCAAGGTAGGCGGGTCACCTGAGGTCAGGAATTCCAGACCAGCCTGACCAACATGGTGAAACCCCATCTCTACTAAAAATATAAAAATTAGCTGGGCGTGGTGGCCCATGCCTAGAGTCCCAGCTGCTCGGCGGGAGAATCGCTTGAACCCGGCAGGCAGAGATTGCAGTGAGCTGAGGTCTCACCCCTGTATTCCAGCCTGGGCAACAGAGTGAGACCCTGTCTCAAAAAAAAAAAAAAAAAAAGTGACAATGGGTACAAGCTTTCTTTAGGGGATGATGAAATGTCCTAAAAAAGATAACAACTATACACATTTATGGGGTAAATTTTTATTTATTTATTATTTATTTATTTATTTTGAGATGGAATCTCGCTCTGTTGCCCAGGCTAGAGTGTGGTGGTGCCATCTCAACTCACTGCAACCTGTGCCTCCCGGGTTCAAGCGATTCTCCTGTCTCAGCCTCCCGAGTAGCTAGGATTACAGGCATGCACCACTGCACCTGGCTAATTTTTGTATTTTTAGTAGAGACGAGGGTTTCCCCATGTTGGTCAAGCTGGTCTTGAACTCCTGACCTCAGGTGATCCACCCGCCTCGGCCTCCCAAAGTGCTAGTATTACAGGCATGAGCCATCTCGCCTGGCGCAATTTTAATTTTTGTTACAAAAAGCAGACATGTTTTAAGAAAGATGGAACAAATTCTTATTGTTTTAGAAAAGTAAAAATCCTGTTAGAAACTATTGCCTTATTGTGGCACCTTCCAGGTCTTCCGACTTGGATCTCAGAAGCTGTGCAAGACCAATTGATGCTGATTCTTGGAAATATAACCGTAACTGAATTAAACCGCAGAAGAAAAATCAACCTTGTATGTATGCTTCTTGAGGAGTCCCATAGTGGCAGTATATTATAATGGTTAAAAGCAGAGACTTAGGAATCAGACTGACCTATGTTTGGCTGCTGTTTTCGGGACTTATTAGCTGAGTGATTTCAGGCAAATTACTTTAACTGTCTAAGCCTCAATTACCTAATCTGTAAAGTGGCAATAACACCTATCTCATAAGGTTGTGAAGTAAATTAGATGATATAATCTAAGTGCTCCCCTGCAAAAAATCTAAGTGCTCCCACATAGTAAGTACTCCACATTACATATCCACTATTACGAGCAAAACACATCACAAAATTTTTTTTAATGCAGTTCCATTTTTAACTATCAGTATTCCAGAAAAGGTGTCTCTCATTTTTTAAAGCCACTTTCCTTGTTTTCCTCTGGCAGATTTTCAGGATCAAATTTCCAATATTTTCTTTTTAAAATTTATTATTGGCCGGGCGCGGTGGCTCAAGCCTGTAATCCCAGCACTTTGGGAGGCCGAGACGGGCGGATCACGAGGTCAGGAGATCGAGACCATCCT
>NW_016807677.1:265993-275467 GCF_001698545.2 Rhinopithecus bieti
CCACCTCGCCCGGCTAGTTTTTTGTATTTTTTAGTAGAGACAGGGTTTCACCGTGTTAGCCAGGATGGTCTCGATCTCCCGACCTCGTGATCCGCCCGTCTCGGCCTCCCAAAGTGCTGAGATTACAGGCTTGAGCCACCGCGCCTGGCCGACCTACTTATTTTATTTTATTTTATTTTTTTGAGACGGAGTCTCACTCTGTCACCCAGGCTGGAGTGCAGTGGTGCGATCTTGGCTCACTGCAACCTCCGCCTCCTGGGTTCAAGTGATTCTCCTTCCTCAGCTTCCCGAGTAGCTGAGATTACCACACCCAGCTAACTTTTGTATTTTTAGTAGAGACGGGATTTCACCATGTTGGCCAGGCTGGTCTTGAACTCCTGACCCCAACTGATCTGCCTGCCTCAGCATCCCAAAGTGCTGGAATTACAGGCGTGAGCCACCACTCCCGGCCAGAGACCCACTTTTGATAGGGTGGTCAGGGAAGATCTAAAGGGGTGACGTGTAAGACTGATAGATGGCAGGGATCCAGACACTGAGGAAAAGTAGACCAGGAAGAGGAAACAGTATGTGAGATGTGAAAAACCTTGAAGCCTGAAGGAGCTTGGCTTAGTTTGAGGACCTGAAAGAGACCAGTTTACGGTAGCGGGGACTCTACCGTATGATATGGTCAGATCAGAGAGGTAGGGCAGGAAGCATAATAAGCAGAGCTTTGGAGGCTGTGTTGCTGTCGTGTGTGGAATGAACTGTTGCGATGGCTGAGTTGAGATGATAGTGGCTTGACCTCTAGTGAGGAAGTTGAGAATAAAGAAAAGAGGCAAATATGGTACAAGACAGATTGTCGTAGAATCACTAAGACTTGCTGATGGATTGGATTTGACTCGAGTTAGGAATCAAGGATGACATCCAGGGTTTCTGTTTGTTTATTGTGGTAAAATATGCATAACATAAAATTTGCCATTTTAACAATTTTTAAGTGTGCAATTAAATAACATTAAGTACATTCACAATGTTGTATGACCATCACTACTATTTCCAGATCATCCCGAACAGAAACTCCATACCCTTTAAACAATAGCTCCTGATTGCTTGCTTCCACTCTTCCCTGGTAACCATTATTCTACTGTCTCTATGAGTTTGCTTGTTCTGGGAACCACGTAAGTGAAGTCATGCTGTATTTATCCTTTTGTGGCTGACTTACTTCACTTACTGTGATGTTTTTAAGGTTCATCTGTATAGAGTGTAGACTTTCTTTTTTAAAGCTAATATTCCATTGCATGTATATGCCACTTTTTTTTTTTTTTTTTTTCTTTTTTTGAGACTGAGTCTCACTCTGTCACCCAGGCTGGAGTGCAGTGGCATGATCTCGGCTCACTGCAACCTACACCTCCCAGGTTCAAGCGATTCTCCTGCCTCGGCCTCCTGAGTAGCTGGGACTACAGGTGCACGCCACCACACCCAGCTAATTTTTTTGTATTTTTAGTAGAGATGGGGTTTTACCACATTGGCCAGGATGGTCTTGATCTCCTGACCTTGTGATCCACCTACCTTGGCCTCCCAAAGTGCTGAGATTACAGGCGTGAGCCACCGCGCCTGGCCTATGCCACATTTTTTTAATTCATTCATCTGTTAATGGACACTCAGGTTGTTTTCCTGGCCTATGCCACATTTTTTTAATTCATTCATCTGTTAATGGACACTCAGGTTGTTTTCATGTTTTGGCTGTTGTGAACAGCGCTACTATGAACAGAGGTGTACAAGTGTCCATTTGAGTCCCTGTTTTCAATTCTTTGGGAGCTAGCCACCTAGGTTTTTGACTTGAGCATGTTTGTGCTCTTGACAGCTGCAGATATTGTAATTTGGTTTTAGTTTGGGCTAATTTAGTAAACAAAAAAAATAGTGTTTAATTTGTATTTCTTTGATATGGAAATCATTTATCATGTTTTCATTCCAGTTAATGCCTTACATCTAATTACGCTTTTATTTATTTATTTATTTATTTTTTGAGTCAGAGTCTTGCTCTGTCGCCCAGGCTGGAGTGCAGTGGCACCATCTCGGCTCACTGCAAGCTCCGCCTCCCAGGTTCACGCCATTCTCCTGCCTCAACCTCCCGAGTAGCTGGGACTACAGGCACCCAACACCACACCCGGCTAATTTTTTTGTATTTTTAGTAGAGACGGGGTTTCACCATGTTAGCCAGGATGGTCTCGATCTCCTGACCTCATGATCCACCCGCCTCGGCCTCCCAAAGCGCTGGGATTACAGGTGTGAGCCACCGCGCCTGGCCTATACTTTTATTTCAATTTAATTTTTTATTTATAGAGACAGAGTTTTGCTCTGTCACCCAGGGTGGAGTGCAGTAGCACGATCACCGCTCACTGCAGCCTCGACCACCTGGGCTCATGCAGCCCTCCTGCCTCAGATCCCCCAGTAGTTGGGACTACCAGCCCATGCCCCCATGTCCAGCTAATTTTTTTTTTTTTGAGATGGAGTCTTGCTCTGTCGCCTAGGCTGGAGTGCAGTGACATGATCTCGGCTCACTGCAACCTCCACCTCCCAGGTTCAAGCAATTCTCCTGCCTCAGTGTCCCGAGTAGCTGAGATTATAGGAGTGTGCTACCATGCCTGGCTAATTTTTTTTGTATTTTTAGTAGAGACGGGATTTCACCCTGTTGGCCAGGCTGGTTTCGGAACTCCTGACCTCAGGTGATCCACCCGCCTCAGCCTTCCAAAGTGCTGGGATTACAGGCATGAGCCACCATGCCTGGCCTAATTTTTGTATTTTTTGTAGAGACAGGGTTTCGCCGTGTTGCCCAGGCTGGTTTTGAACTCCTAGGCTCAAACAATCTGCCTACCTCCACCTCTTAGAGTGCCGGGATTACAGGTGTGAGCCACCACGCCTGGCCTTAATTATACTTTTAATTGTTCAGAGTATTTAAAAGTTGCGCTTATCTTTGCTTACTGATTCAGATTCAAACTTGTGACTATTATTTGCCAGGCCCTGGGTCAGCTCCTTGCACATAAATTTTTTCATTTGATCCTTATAAGAGGCCTGGGTGAGAAATATTAGTGACCCATTTAGAGGTGGGAATACTGAGACTGAAAGAGGTTAAATCTTTTTTTTTTTCTGTCCATAAGTTTATTGTCTTTATCTGAAAAATCTTTATAGAAAATTGTTTGATTTCACTCTCAGCAGCGCCCTCCTGAGCTCTGAGGAAGCTTGCCTTCTTTTGAGCTACCCAGTGTTTTTTCTGAGCAATGGACATTTTGGGACAGTTCCACCTCTGCTTTTTAACTTCTTCCTTGGACTTATTTTCATAGACTGGATTCTCTTGTACAGCATCATGAGCTTTCTTATACATCTCCTCCATCATGTCTGGTGTTACACTGTTCTTTTTGTATTGAGAGAACTGGTTCTTGTAGGCATCATCATCATCTTCCATTAAGTAGCGCATATAATCTGCAACATTCTGTCCCATGATGTACTTCTGGTGTACTTCTGCATTAAATTCTTTGCTTTCAGAATCATTTGGTACTGTGAGGGATAGACAAGCCTCCATCCACAGCTCCCTTCAGGGCGCCAAAAACTTTATTGCCAGTGATAGTTCTGGCAAGGCCTGCATCCAAATAGCAGGTAAAGGCACCTGGCTGACCATCAATGCTTTCCACACTGTATTCATGGCCAGTCTCCTCCACTTGGCCTTCATAGATCTTGTTCATGCCAAACCTATTGAGAAGCCTGTGGGCCAGCAGCAGGCCAGTACAATACGCTGCAGCATCATTTGTCAGGCCAACCTTCACACCATATTTTGGCAGTTTTTGTGCATATGCTGCACAGACTGTATCCCCCTCTATATGGGCATAAGCAGTCTGACAAATGATATCTCTGTTTGTTACACGAACTATCATCCTGTATTTGGGTGTGTTGTATTTATTTTTATCCTGTATCACCAAATGTTTCTGAGGATAGTAATCAGTTTTACCCACTCGTCTTCTAAATTTCACTTGATATCTGTTAGAGTAGGCCTTATTCTTAACAACTTTAACAAACCTCATCCTGCGGAACAGAGACCCGCGTCCACGGCTCGACAGAGACCTGCAGGCACAGCAGCACTAGGGGGTGGAAAGGCAAAATCATTTTAAGTAATTTGTCTTCAAACCCACTCTTAGTATAAATTCAGCAGTCTGTGCTTTACTAGTGTAAACTAAGGGCAGAGTGTATATTTTTTTCTTTGTCTTTTTTGTTTTTGAGACAGGCTCTCACTCTGTTGCCCAGGCTGGAGTGCAGTGGCATGAACACTGAACACTGCTTACCGCCGCCTGAAACTCCTAACACTCCTGGGTTTAAGCAGACCTCCTGCTTTAGCCTCCCGAGTAACTGGGACCACAGGCGCACACCATCACACCCAGCTAATTTTTTTTTCTTCTTTTTTTGTAGATGGGATCTTGCCATATTTTTCAGGCTAGGCTCAAACTCTTGGGCTCAAGTGATCCTCCTGCCTCCCCTTCCCAAAGTGTTGGGATTATAGGCATGAGCCACTGCCTCTGGCCAGAGTTTATATTATTTATGTAATGGCCGATAATTTGATTAGTATAATATCTAACCCAATGCTTTAAGCATAGGAATATTTAGTAAATATATCTTGAATTGAATTGGCAGAGCCATGACTAGAATTCTGTCTCCTGTCTTTTTAGCTAGATGTTCCAATAAACTTTGTTTTATAAAATGGTTAGAGCATAAAATGCTACAAACTAAAAAATATTTGTCTTTAAAAATCATTTTAACACTAATCTAAAGGAAAACTTTTTTTTCTAAGGACTTCCTCATTCTGCCCATCTTCCTAACAAGGCTATGGCTGATAACAGCAGTGATGAGTATGAAGAGGAAAATAACAAGGTACAGTAATACACCTTCTTGTAGAATTTCTGCTTTGGGTTTTTAGTAGTTAGAGATTACACCAGTTTAATGCTAAACATTTCTTGAACACTCACCTTCAGTGGTTGGGGACCTTTGAGCTCATGGAGGAAAATCAGTTACAAAGAACCTTGAGATTTTGACCCTTCTTCAGGAATAAAGCCTACTATTACAATTGACTTTGGTGAGGAATTTCATGTAATGTAGGCCAGTGTTTCACAAACTTTCTTGATCATAAGACTCAAATGAGATACTTATTTTTAAATATACAGATTCCCGGCTGGGTGCAGTGGCTCACACATGTAATCCCAGCACTTTGGGAGGCCGAGGCGGGTGGATCACCTGAGGTCGGGAGTTCGAGACCAGCCTTACCAACATGGAGAAACCTCGTCTCTACTAAAAATACAAAATTAGCCAGATGTGGTGGCGCATGCCTGTAATCCCAGCTGCTTGAGAGGCTGAGGCAGTAGAATCACTTGAACCCAGGAGGTGGAGGTTGTGGTGAGCCGAGATCGTGCTATTGCACTCCAGCCTGCGCAACAAGAGCGAAACTCTGTCTCAATAAATAAATAAATAAATAAATAAAATAAAATATACAGATTCCCGGTCCCACCCCAGAATCTCAAAAGTAAAAGCCTGGGAATTTATATTTTTTAGGAAGCAGTCCAGGTAATTTTATGCTAAAGTGAGTTTGAAATTATTAGTCTAGGCATTTTTTCATTATCAATACTTGTGATACTGTCAGTATTTTGTGAAAGAGATTTTAATTTTGAGGTCTTAAGACCCAGATATTGGCTGCTGTTATTCTATGAACCTAGAGAACCACCCTGCTTCTGAAAGAAAGATGGCAAGATGCCCATCTCTCTAGAAACATGTAGGACCTTAGAGTTGTACATGCGATTTCTTAAAAACCATTTGTGTTGGCCGGGCGCGGTGGCTCACTCCTGTAATCCCAGCACTTTGGGAGGCCGAGGCGGGCGGATCACCTGAGGTCAGGAGTTTGAGACCAGCCTGCCCAACATGGCGAAACCCCGTCTCTGCTAAAAATACAAAAAATTAGCTGGGCGTGGTGATGGTGCCTGTAATCCTAGCTACTCGGGAGGCTGAGGCGGGAGAATCACTTGAACTCGGGAGGTGGAGGTTTCTGTGAGCCAAGATCGTGCCACTGTACTCCAGGCTGGGTGATAAGAGCGAAACTCCATCTCGAAAAGAAAAACAAAAAACAACCATTTATGTTTAGCCTTAGCACATTATCCAAAGGTTATGTTGTTTTGTTTTGTTTTGTTTTGAGACGGAGTTTCACTCTTGTTGCTTGGCTCACTGCAATCTCTGCTTCCCAGGTTCAAGTGTTTCTCCTGCCTCAACCTCCTGAGTGGCTGGGATTACAGGTTCACCATGCCTGACTCATTTTTGTATTTTTAGTAGAGACAGGATTTCACCATGTTGGTCAGGCTGGTCTTGAACTCCTGACCTCAGGCAATCCACCCACCTCGGCCTCCCAAAGTGCTGGGATTACAGGCATGAGCCACTGTGCCCGGCCTGTTTTTTTTGTTTTTGTTTTTGTTTTTTTGAGATGGAGTCTCGCTCTTTCACCCAGGCTGGAGTGCAATGATCTTGGCTCACTGCAACCTCCGCCTCTTGGGTTCAAGTGATTCTCATGCCTCAGCCTCCTGAATAGCTGGGACCACAGGCCTGCACCAACTCGCCTGGCTAATTTTTTTATTTTTAGTAGAGATGGGGTTTCACCATGTTGGCCATATTGGTCTTGAACTCCTGACCTTAGGTGATCCACCCACCTCAGCCTCCCAAAGTGCTGAGACTATAGGTGTGAGCCACTGCACCTGGCCTGATGGCTGCATTTTAATGATTTGTTTTGTTTTGTTTTGTTTTGATACAGAGTCATCTCGCTCTGTTGCCCAAGCTGGAGTGTAGTGGCACGATCTCAGCTCACTGCAACCTGCACCTCCCCAGTTCAAGCGATTTTCCTGCCTCAGCCTCCTGAGTAGCTGGGATTACAGGCGTGTGCCACCACGCCTGGCTAATTTTTGTATTTTTCGTAGAGACGGGGTTTCACCATGTTGGTCAGGCTGGTCTCGAACTCCTGACCGCGTGATCCACCCGCTTTGGCCTCCCAAAGTGCTGGGATTATAGGCGTGAGCCACCGCCCCGGGCTGACAATATTTTTAAAAGTTCCCTGTGCTAAAACTGCTTCCTATGTGACTAAGAATAATTTTGGCAAATCTTGAATTGAGAAAGAATGCTCTAGAAAGTTCTTATCAATCATTTACTAATAAGGCATAGTCACTGAATAAATTCTGCAACTGTGTTTCATTATCTGCCATGCATATTACAGCTTAATTAGAATATACTTTTATCTATGTATAAATTTGTTATTCTTAGAGCAAAATGTGACCAAAAACAGTTTTTGGTGTCCTGTAACGTGTCACAATTTTGTGTGTCAATAGCTGCTTTACCATAAAAACAAATTAATTTTAAACAACTGGAATCAAACATGTTAACCTCAGTATAAGACATGTGGTATATAGAAACCAAGTTTTGAAAACCTACTTTTAAAGGGGGCCAATTGGTCATCCTTCAGGTCCTAAGGGAGGGCATGCCACAGGTTCCAGGCCACAGAGGCAAAGACATGGACCCTGTTCCACCTGCCCCTGAAAGTCTCAAGTGCCACCAGACCCCTTCTCATGGACTTGAGAGGGTGGGATGGTACAGAGAGAGCCAGAAGCACAGAAAGGTAGGTTATAATGCCAAGGACAGAAGAGCTGCTTGTCTTGAGAGAGAGTGTGTAGTCATTGTATGTAATTTATGGGGTAAGGGAAGGGAAATACGGATAGGTCAGATACTCCATGAAGAGAAATATCACTGAACAAAAATGGAAAGTCCATAGTCTCTGGAACTGCTGGTTAGATGGTCACAAGGTTAATTTTGAACTTTCTTCTTTTGATAGTTTCAAGCAGCTTACGCTGGGCAGTCTTGCAAATTAAGTACTAGATTTCCTCTCTATGGTCTTTGTGAGTATTAAGACCCCTAAAGTTTCTATTCCCACTTCATCTTCCCCGATTTTCTTCCAAAATACCTAGAGTTGCCATCCTCTTCTTTGAAAGTCCATAGCTTTTTGGGCCGAAGCTGTCTAAAGTGTATGCAGAGCCCTGAAGATCTGAGTAATATGTACAGTAGATAAAATTAGATGGAATTTATACCCCAGCCTCAAGTAGAGAAATGGAATATGGTTCTAGCAAGTGGAGTCCCCATTTGTAGCTGAGCAGGGGCAGAAGGAGGCTCTCAAGCCCCTTCTGGGAAGTGCTCCCTTCTCTTTCTGGTGATTAGGTGCCAGGTGGTTGGGGTATTGGTTAGAGCAATAGAGAACTGGGCATAGGTATGTTTGATTTTTTTACTTGAAGCTTTCTATGCCTGCCCTGCCCTATCTCAGGAGAAGAAAAAGACCTCACAGTTGACACCTCAGCGGGGCTTTAGTGAAAATGATGATGACGATGATGATGATGATTCATCTGAAACTGATTCTGATTCTGATGATGATGATGAAGAGCATGGAGCCCCTCTGGAAGGGTGAGGAAAGAACACCCAAGCCAAGGGTGCTCTTCAGAATACCTCCTTCAAAACACTGCAGTGGGAGGACGTCAGTTAGAAGTGAAATTCCAGCATCTCTTTTGGTCTCCTGTATTTAGGATTTTCAGATGTCTCAGAAACCCAACATAATAATGAGTTTTCCTCCCTTTCTGACTCCACTACCTCATCCAGTCCTATAGTATCACTTGTACTATCTGAAACATTTGTGGGCTTGGGGATTACATGAGATTTTGCTGAGTAAATCTAAAAGGTGGTGGCCAGGCATGGTGGCTGAAGCTTGTAATCCCAGCACTTTGGGAGGCTGAGGATTGCTTAAGGCCAAGAGTTCAAGACCAACCTGGGCAACATAGCAAGACCTCGTCTCTACAAAATTTTTTTTTTTTTTGGATGGAGTCTTGCTGTGTCACCCAGGCTGGAGTGCAGTGGTGTGATCGCGGCTCACTGCAAGCTCTGCCTCCTGGGTTCCTGCATTCTCCTGCCTCAGCCTCCCAAGTGCTGGAACTACAGGCAACCACCACCATGTCTAGCTAACTTTTTTGTATTTTTAGTAGAGACGGGGTTTCACCATGATAGCCAGGATGGTCTCGATCTCCTGACCTCGTGATCTGCCCACTTCAGCCTCCCAAAGTGCTGGGATTACATCGTGCCTGGCTGCCCAAAAATTTTTTAAAAATTAGCCTAGCGTGCTGGTGTGTGCCTATAGTCCCAGCTGCTCAGGAGGCTGAGGCAGGAGAATCACTTGAGCCCAGGAGTTTGAGACTGCAATGAGCTATGATTGGGCTACTGCACTCCAACCTGGTCAAGAGTGAGACCCTGTCTCAAAAATAAATTAATTAAATATTAAAAAAATAATAATGCTGCTAAAAACACTTGTATAAAAATTTCTTTTTTTCTTGGTGCAAACTATTTTCATGTCAGATATTTAAATCTCTCTTTTTTTTTTTTTTTTTTTTTTTT
>NW_016807677.1:275917-278785 GCF_001698545.2 Rhinopithecus bieti
TTTTTTTTGAGACAGAGTCTTGCTCTGTTATCCAGGCTGGAGTGCAGTGGTACTATCTTGACTCACCGCAACCTCTGCCTCCCAGGTTCAAGCGATTCTCCTGCCTCAGCCTCCTGAGTAGCTGGGACTACAGGTGTGTGCAACCACACCTGGCTAATTTTTGTATTTTCAGTAGATAGGATTTCAACCATGTTGGCCAGGCTGGTCTTGAACTCCTGACCTCAGGTGATCCCGCCCGCCTTGGCCTCCCTAAGTGCTGGGATTACAGGTGTGAGCCACCATGCCCAGCCCTGAAATCTCTTGTTGTACCTTTTCTTGTCATCCTTTCATTAAAAAAAGGGTGAACCATTTATGCTACATTTTAACATCAAAAAATATTATGTTTTGGATTTTCTGCACCTCTGTCCTTCAGAGTCAGAGATAATTGAGAGTTAAGTATGATCAACCTTAAAGTTGCCTTGCAAGCCACCAGGAAAGGCAGATATTGGAGAGGCAGAAGCTAGGTTTAGGATCATGTCCCTATAGTCAGTAACACAGCAGCACCTAGGACCCTGCCACCTCTGCTCTTCTCTGGCCACCTTGAACAAACTATTTTCCTTTTCCCAGGGCCTATGACCCTGCAGATTATGAGCATTTGCCAGTTTCTGCTGAGATTAAGGGACTCTTCCAGTACATCAGTAGGTGAGTACTAGGACCTCCCACCATACCCCACTATCCCTACCTTGCCCCAAACCTTTCCTACCTCTAGTCTGAAACAGGGCCATTCTCCGTAGATTTTTTTTAGCCTGAATAGTAAAGTAATTTTCTCTGTCTCCACCTTCCCTTGGCAATATCTCCTAGGTACACACCTCAGTTGATTGACCTGGACCACAAACTGAAGCCTTTCATTCCTGATTTTATCCCAGCTGTCGGGGATATTGATGCATTCTTAAAGGTATAGTCAGTACATACTGAAAATGACTCCTTAAGTGTTTCTTCTGATGCCTCTGTTACTCTTAACAGTTTCCCGAATTTCTTTGACTAGCGTTGGCTAGTCATGTTCATTTCATTGGAGTTCTTAACCTTGCTCTCAACTCCAGTTTACACTCATTGCTCTTAAGTAATACTGAATATCTCATTATACATTAACAGTTTGTCATGTATTTGCTTCCTAATTATCTATGACAACAGGTTTATATTTAAGCTGCTATGGATCATATATTTTTTTCTGGATGGTATTGAGTACAGCAGGATAAGCATGCTTTTAATACTAGTGATAATGATGAACCAGAGGAGTTCTTCCTCTTTAACTTACTGGAAACATGTTCCTTTCTGCTTTCTTACCTTTTTCTTAACCAGGTCCCACGTCCTGATGGAAAGCCTGACAACCTTGGCCTGTTGGTATTGGATGAACCTTCTACAAAGCAGTCAGACCCTACGGTGCTCTCACTCTGGTTAACAGAGAATTCGAAGCAGCACAACATCACGGTAAGATACTAGCTTAGTATAGGCCCCAGCTGGAGAGGGCCAAGAGCGGAGGAGGCCTTGCTGGCACTCATACAGTTGACTTACTGCCTATCAAAAGAGATGGCGATCGCTTTTGGCCAGCCCTATTTTTTAAATGACAGCTTTATTTATATATAATTTATATACCAGCAAGTTTAGCCTTTTAAATTGTACAACATATTTTAATATAATCACAGTTTTATAGCCGTCACCACTACCTAATTTAGAATATTTCATCACCTCAAAAAGAAACTTCATACTCATTAATATTCACTCCTCATTCTCCTACTTCCTCCTAGACTCTGGTAATGACTTCATTCCTTTATTACGGCTGAATAATATACACTGTGTGGATTTACCAGATTTTCTTTATTCATTCTCTAGTTCTTTCCACTCTTATTAATAATAGAGCTTTGAATATTTGTATACAAGTTTTTGTGTGGGTATATGTTGTTATCTGTTGGGTATATACATAGGAGTAGAATTGCTGGGCCATATGGAAACTCTATGTTTAGCCATTTGAAGAACTACCAAACTGTTTTCCAAAGTGGCTGTACCATTTTACATTCCCACCAGCAGTGAATGAGAGTTCCAGTTTCTCTACATCCTCACCAATACTTTTTGCTTGTATTTTTTATTCAACCATCCTAGTAGATGTGAAATGGTATTTTTTTTATTTTATTTTTTTTTGAGACAGTTTCACTCTTGTTGCCTAGGCTGGAGTGCAGTGGCGCAATCTTGGCTCACCACAACCTCTGCCTCCTGGGTTCAAGCAATTCTCCTGCCTTGAGTAGCTGGGATTACAGACATGCGCCACCATGCCCAGCTAATTTTGTATTTTTAGTAGGGACAGGGTTTCTCCATGTTGGTCAGGCTGGTCTCGAACTCCCGACCTCAGGTAATCCACCCACCTCGGGTGCTGGGATTATAGGCATGAGCCACCAAAGTGCTGGGGTTATAAGAATGAGCCACCAAGCCCCGCCTAAATAGTATTTCATTATGGTCAGTCCTGCCATTTTGACCTGTCCCCTTTCCATGGCTCCAGCAAATTATTATTATTTTTGAGACAGGGTCTCACTCTGTCACCCAGGCTGGAGTGCAGTGGTGTGATTGTGGCTCACTGTAGCCTCGATCTCCTGTGCCCAAGCAATCCTGCTACTTCAGCCTCCAGAGTAGCTGGGACAGACCACAGGTGTGTGCCACCATGCCTGGCTAGGGTTTTTTGTTTTTTTTTTTTCAATTTTTATTTTGTAGAGGCAAAGTTCTCCCTATGTTGCCTAGGCTGATCTCAAGTGATCCTCCTGCCTCAGCCTCCCAAAGTGCTAGGACTGCAGATGTGAGCCACTGCATTTTACTTTTTTTTTTTTTTTTTTTTTTTTTTTT
>NW_016807677.1:280142-290963 GCF_001698545.2 Rhinopithecus bieti
TTTTTTTTTTTTTTTTTTTGAGACGGAGTCTCGCTCTATCGCCCAGGCCGGAATGCAGTGGCTGGATCTCAGCTCACTGCAAGCTCTGCCTCCTGGGTTTACGCCATTCTCCTGCCTCAGCCTCCTGAGTAGCTGGGACTACAGGCGCCCGCCACCTCGCCCGGCTAGTTTTTTGTATTTTTTAGTAGAGATGGGGTTTCACCGTGTTAGCCAGGATAGTCTCGATCTCCTGACCTCGTGATCCGCCCGTCTCGGCCTCCCAAAGTGCTGGCTTGAGCCACCGTGCCTGGCCTATTGGCAACTTTTTCTTTTTTTTTTTTTGGAGACAGGGTCTTGCTCTTCCCAGGCTGCAGTGCAGTGGCATGATCGTGGCTCACTGCAGCCTCTACCTCCTAGGCTCTAGCGATCCTCCCACCTCAGCCTTCCCAGCAGCTGGGACCACAGGCATGCACCACCACACTCAGCCAGTTTTTAAATTTTTGGTAGAGATGAGGTCTTGCTTTGTTGCCCAGGAGTTCTCAAACTCCTGTTCTCAAGCAATCCTCCTGCCTCAGCCTCCCAAAGTGCTGGGATTACAGGCACGAGCCACTCCACCCAGAGATCATTAACTTTCTTTTTTTGAGATGGAGTCTCACTCTGTCGCCCAGGCTGGAGTGCAGTGGCATGATCTCAGCTCACTGCAACCTCCACCTCCCGATTCAAGTGATTCTCCTGCCTCGACCTTTCTAGTAGCTGGGATTACAGGTGCTCATCACCATGCCATCATGCTAATTTTTGTATTTTTAGTAGAGAAAGGGTTTCACCGTGTTGACCAGGCTGGTCTTGGTCTTGAACTCCTGAGCTCAAATGATCCGCCTGCCTTGGCCTCCCAAAGTGCTGAGATTTCATTAACTTTTTAATAATAACACATGAAACCCTTGTATATGTTGTAATTTGATATATAAGAAAGAAAAATTTTTTTTTTTTTTTTAGACACAGTCTCACTCTGCTGCCCAGGCTGGAGTGCAGTGGTGCGATCTCGGCTCACTGCATCCTTCGCCCCCGTGCAGGTTCAAGCGATTCTCCTGCCTCAGCCTCCCAAGTAGCAGGGATTACAGGCGCCTGCCACTGTGCCCGGCTAATTTTTGTATTTTTAGCAGAGAAAGTGTTTCACCATGTAGGCCAGGCTGGTCTTGAACTGCTGACCTCATGATCTACCCACTTCCGCCTCCCAAAGTGCTGGGATTATAGGCGTGTGCCACCGCGCCCAGCCAAGAAAGATAGTTTTTTAAATGATTGGTGATAGAATGAGGGTATAGTGAGACAATTGACTATTTGAAAAAAAATTAAATTAGGTTTCTGCCTCAACCATATATGTGTGTGAATTTCAGATGAATTAAAGAGTTAATGTGGGTCGGGCACAGTGGCTCATAACTGTAGTTCTATCATTTTGGGAGGCTGAGGCGTGAAGATTGCTTGAGCCCAGGACCAGCCTGGGCAACATAAGGAAACCCTGTCTCCAAAAAAAAATAATAATAATAAGTAAATAAATAAAAGAAGGGAAAAAAGAGTTAATGTAAAAATAAAGCCATGTAAGTAATATAATAAAATATAGGAGATACAGAAGGAGCATGACTGAAAAAATAAATGAAATAAAATATAGGAGAAATTTAATTCTCTCTTTTTAAAAAATTGAAGTGTCTTATAACTTAGGGAAATTTAATTCTATTAGGATGGTTAGGTGTTAGGTGTTTCTCAGTGTAAAAGAAACTTAAAAGTCATATTGAGGCCGGGCGTGGTGGCTTAGGCCAGATGTGATGGCTCACACCTGTAATCCCAGCACTTTGGGAGGCCAAGGCAGGTGGATTACCTGAGGTCACGAGTTTGGACCAGCCTGGTCAACATGGCGAAACCCCGTCTCTACTAAAACAATACAAAAATTAGCCAGGTGTGGTGGTGGGCACCTGTAATCCCAGCTGCTCGGGAGGCTGAGACAGGAGAACCACTTGAACCCGGGGGCGGAGAGGGGCACGGAAGTTGCAGTGAGCCAAGATTGCACCACTGCACTCCAGCCTGGGTAATAGAGCGAGGCTCCATCTCAAAAAAAACAAAAAGTCGTAATGGAGTGGGAGGCTGAGATAGGAGGATTGCTTGAGCCCAGGAGTTTGAGACCAGCCTGGGCAACATAGATCCATCTCTATTAATAAACAACAAAAAAAGGCTGGGCGCAGTGGCTCACTCTGGTAATCCCAGCAGTTTGGGAGACCGAGGCGGGCGGATCACGAAGTCAAGAGATCGAGACCATCCTGGCCAACATGGTAAACCTCATCTCTACTAAAAATACAAAAATTAGCCAGGCGTGGTGGCGAATGCCTGTAGTCCAGCTACTCGGGAGGCTGAGCCAGGAGAATTGCTTGAACCCGTGAGGCGGAGGTTGCAGTGAGCCGAGGTCGTGTCACTGCACTCCAGCCTCGTGACAGAGCAAAATTCTGTCAAAAAAAAAGTCATGTTGGAGAAAATGTGACAGTTTAAACTCATAGAAATGAAAGGTTCTACATACCAATAGATACCATAAACAAAGTTAAAAGACAGTGGCAGTCTGAGAAAAAATATTTTATGTATGTATGTAATAGAAAAAATTACTATCCAAGCAAAGAGCTCTTATATATTAATAAGAAAAGGAAACTGGGCCAGGCATGGTAGCTCACACCTGTAATCCCAGCCTGTAATCCCAGCACTTTGGGGGGCTGAGGTGGGACGATCACTTGAGGCCAGGAGTTCAGGACCAGCCTGGGCAACAATAGGAGACTCTTCTCTATAAAAAAAAAAGAAAAGTAAAAGGAGCTGGACGTGGTGGCTTATGTCTGTAATCCCAGCACTTTGGGAGGCTGAGGCGGGTGGATCACCTGAGGTCTGGAGTTTGAGACCAGCCTGGCCAACATGGTGAGATCCTGTCTCTATTGAAAACACAAAAACTTAGCTGGGCGTGGTGGCGCACATCTGTAATCCCAGCTACTCAGGAGGCTGCGACAGGAGAATCACTTGAATCCGGGAGGTGGAGGTTGCAGAGAGCCGAGATCATGCTTCTGCACCCCAGTCTGGGCAACAAAGCAAGACTCTATCTCAAAAAAAAATTTTTTTTAAGTATCAAAAAAGAAAAGGAAACTGAACAAAATGACCAACAGGTCCTTCCTAGCCATCATGTTTAAATTGCTGCACCAGCTCCCCAGCATTCCCTGCCCTCTGTCCCTGGTTTTTCTTGATAACACTTATCTTCTAAGGTACCATAGACTTTATTTGTTTAGTTTGTTCTTTCTGAGTAAAATGTAAGCTCTATGAAGACCGACTTTTTTTTTATATGAGGAATTGATTGTAAACGCAAAGAATTTGGAAACAGTCGCTTTCCTCAGAGCATTTTGAAGCTGTAGTTGAGGGGAAGGTGTCTGATTAGGGGACTGAATAGCTAGGTTGCAGTACAGTCATTCAGTGAAATACTATGCAATGGAATATTATTTAACCTTATTTTGCTCTAATACGAAGAAATAACAGTGATATGTTGTTAAATGAAAAAAGCGAATCATAGCAAGTTGCAGAACTATATGTACTCCATTTTTTGTAAAAAGAGAAAAGAAGTTTTAAGAAACCAGTAGTTTAAAAAGTTCACACTGTGACTTTTTAGTTTCTCTGTTTAGATTCAGAGCCTGTTACCTGAGTTAGATGTCATGCCCATTTTCTCTGTTCATATGGTGTCCTGGGATCATTAGGCATTATAACACCAAGTCATGCATATATCACTGTTAATACTTGCCCATAACTTGGTATCAGTTTCTTTTTCACAGATTCCCACAGGAAAAGAGTATGGCAGTGTATTTTACCTGTAAAATGTATGACTAATTCCATACTGATCAGGGGAAAAGTAGCATTTTGTATTATTTTGCTAGGCTGCCATAACAAAGTACCACAGACTGAGTGGCTTAGACATCGGGAATGTATTATTTCATAGTTCTGGAGGCCAATAGTCCAGTAGTATACTGTCTGAGATCAATTTGTTGGCATGGTTGATTTTCCTTCCTTCCTTCCTTTCCTCCCTCCCTCCCTCCCTCCTTTTTTCCTCCCTTTCTTCCTTCATTCTTTCCTTCCTTTTTTTTTTTTTTTTTGGGTGTTACTCTGTGCCCAGGCTGGAGTGCAGTAGCTCAATCTCAGCTCACTGCGGCCTCAACCTGCTGGACTCAAGCGATCCTCCCACCCCAGCCTCCCAAATAGCTGGGACTACAGATACTCAACACCACACCTGGCTAATTTTTTTGTAGAGATGGAATTTCACCATGTTGCCCAGGCTGGTCTCGAACTCCTGGGCTCAGGCGATCTGCCCACCTCAGCCTCCTACAGTGCTGGTATTACAGGCGTGAAGCCGCCATGCGTGATTTCTTCTGAGGGGTCTCTCCTTGGCCATCTTCTGTCTGTGTCTTCACATGGTCTTCCCTTTGTTATGTGTCTCTGTCCTGATTTCCTCTTCCTATAAGGACACCAGTCATGTTGGATTAAGGCCCACCCTAATGACCTTGTTTTAACGTAATTATCTCTTTAAAGATGTTATCTCCAAGTATGGTCACATTCTGAAGTACAGGGAGTTAGGAACTCAATATCTGAATTTTAGGGGAACACATTTCAGCCCATAACATGTGTCTTATGCTAGAAGCTCTTTTCCTTCAGAGAGAGAGTGGTTCTGGGACCACTGACATCAGCCTTTTGACTTTGGTCCTTCCCATGCCTCTTCCAGGTAAGCCTGCCCACAGCAGAGATTGATTGCAGCCTGGCAGAGTACATTGACATGATCTGCGGTGAGTTCCTCCTTCCTTTCCTCGTCCCCATCTCTGGTTAGAGACGCTCTAGGCTTTTGGACAGGCTTGTTTACTCTGGGAAGATAGCATCTTGAGTTTTAGCTTTCACGTTAAGCCCGTTGTGCTCTTTGGCAGCACTCGAAGGTGGTGTTTGGGCTTATGTGACTACCTGCTGGGTGTTTAACCCCCAAAGTCATAGCGACACCCCATCCTCCAGGGGTTTGGCTATCCTAAACAGAAGTGCCCCGATTCCCAGAGTTTGTTTGGTTCTGTTCCTGGAAGTTCTTCTTTATTTCAGCCATTCTAGACATCCCTGTCTACAAGAGTCGGATTCAGTCCCTCCATCTGCTGTTTTCCCTCTACTCAGAATTCAAGAACTCCCAGGTGAGCCAAGCATCGGGTTGACTTAAGCTGTAGAGAGGATCACTACAGTTTCTACTGTTCTGAGCCTGCTGTGATTGCATCCTATAGCAATGTAGGATGTCTCTGCCCAGTTACCTTTGCCCTTTCCCATAATTAGGAGAACAAAGGAGGCAGGGATGGGGTTTTCAAGGGGAAAGTGGAGGAAAAAAGGGTGGGGGGAAGTAAGAGATGTGGGCCTTAGATGAAATTAGCTGAGGATCTACAGAGGATACTCATTCTTTCAGGAGAACCAGTGGCCTCATGAATGGAAGCAGGAAGGAAATAAAGGCGGGTCATTTTAAAGAAATTAATTCTTGCTAAAATATAGCAACTAGCCTATCCCTAATACTCAGTGTTCCCTCTCCTCTTTCCTTGCAGCATTTTAAAGCCCTCGCTGAAGGCAAGAAAGCATTCACTCCTTCATCCAACTCCACCTCCCAAGCTGGAGACATGGAGACATTAACCTTCAGCTGAGACAGCTCCCAAGCTGCTGTTTCAAGGCCGAGCTGGCCCCTCTGCCCCAGCTGAGATGGACAGATCGTTGTCAGCTACTTGATGTCCTTGCCTATGCCACAGCTTGGCTCAGGGCCAGTGCATGCCCTGCTGCCCTCTCTGCCAGAGGGCACAGAACATGTTTGTTTAATGAACCTGCCTGCCTCAGATTGCCGTCCCTGGCGAGTTAATGCGTCCGTACCACTGTGGGGATTTGAGTTAGAAGAACTGGAATTTCTGAGACCCATGGAGCTTGGATTGGGAGGAAAGCTTCAAAGATTTCCTTTTTGTGAGAGGGATGGAATTGTTTTCTTTCATTCGTAAAGTTGGTAAAAATTTTATAAATCAGATGCTCTATTATATTGTCAGATTATTCTGCTATTTAATATGAAAGAGAAAAGGCAGACTGAGCATAAGGCAGAGACACAGGAACTTTGCTTAGTAATGGGCATTAAATGAAGAGTAGTTAAAGCAAACAAATTTTGTGAAATAAAATGAAACCCCAATCCTCCAAGATTGGCAGTCGAGGGGAATCATTTTTCTGCTGGAATTTAATTTTTCTAAGGGTCTCTCTTCAGTTAATGCTGCCTTCCTGAGGCTGTCTGGCTCCAGACCTGTCTGGTTGTGGTCTCAGGGAGCGTAGCTATTGCAGTAATCTGGGTGAGAGGTGATTGGGGTGGCAGTAGTCGAGATGGACAGATTCAGGAAATATTTTGGAGTTATGTCAGCCAAGCTCCAGTCAGGAAGTCTGAAACCATGCTAGTTATTTCTAACAAAGGGTGTTTAGCCTGGCACGGTGGCTCATGCCTGTAATCCCAGAACTTTGGGAGGCTGAGGCGGACAGATCATGTGGTCAGGAGTTTGAGACTAGCCTGGCCAATAATATGGTGAAACCTCATCTCTACTAATAATACAAAAATCAGCTGGGTGTGGTGGTACATGCATATAGTCCCAACTACTCAGGAGACTGAGGCAGAAGAATCACTTGAACCTGGGAAGTGGAGGTTGCAGTGAGCCAAAATCGTGGCACTGCACTCCAGCTTGGGAAACAAGCAAGACTCCGTCTCAAAAAAAAAAAAAAGGGTGTTTAATATGGGGAATTGTCCAGGTGCGGTGGCTCATGCCTGTAATCCCAGCACTTTGGGAGGCTGAGGTGGGTGGATCACTTGAGGACAGGAGTTCAAGACTGGCCTGGCCAACATGGTGAAACCCTGTCTCTACTAAAAATACAAAAAATTAGCTGGGTGTGGTGGTGGGCACCTGTAACCTCAGCTTACCAGGAGGCTGAGACAGGAGAATCACTTGAACCCAGGAGGTGGCGGTTATAGTGAGCCAAGATCATGCCACTGCACTTCAGCCTGGGCAACAGAGCAAAACTCCTTCTCAAAAAAATATGTGTAATAGTATGATAAATTGGTTACAAAAGTGTTGTAGAGGCTGAAGGAGCAAAAGGGAGAATGGAGGGTACTGAGGAACATAAAAGTTAAAGGGGTGGTAGCCATTGCCAGCACTGGTAGCAGAGGTGCTTGGCTGGGGCCAGGTCTTCAGTAGCCGAGGAGGTGCCATACTCGGACACTGCTGACCACCACAGGTGTGTACTTCCACCACTACAGTGACTAGAGCAGTGGCTGCTGCTTCCTTCTCCCACCGTCTCGTCCCCTGCTGGTGCCTGCCACTGGCAGAGGTTAATAGTTTGCCAGGGAATCTGGCAGTAGAAAGCAGAGTGTAGAAGTGAAGGATAGGACTGAGAGACGACAAAGAAATATCCAGTAGACATAGAACCAAGAGAACTTGCTGATCGAGTCAGCGTGGGGGATGGAAGGAAAGAAATCAAGGATGACTCCCAGCTTTTCTTTGGCGTGAGCAGCTGAATGGATAATGAAGCCAAATACTGATACGGGACAAATTGTTTGAAGGGGAAGATTACATTAAAATGCTATACCAGGCCAGTTGCTTTGGCTCACGCCTGTGATCCCAGCACTTTGGGAGGCCAAGATGGGAGGATCATTTGAGCGCAAGAATTTGGGACCAGCCTGGGCAACATAGGGAGACCCTGTCTCTACAAAAAATAATAATTGGGCATGGGAGGCTGAGGCGGGAGGATCCCTTGAGCCCAGGAGGTCAAGGCTGCAGTAAGCCATGATCATGCAACATAGCAAGACACTGCTGTCTAAACAAAACAAAAAATCGATACCATCAGCCTAACAGATACACAATAAACACATAGGTAGGAGAGGAACTGTTTCTTATAAACCCTTTAACTATGATCATCATGCTTGAAGCCTCAGTTTTGTTGTTTCTTAAGAGACAGGGTCTTGCTGTATTGTCTAGGCTGGAGTGCAGTGGCATTTCATAGGCCCCTACTCTTGGGCTCAAGCCATCCTCCTGCCTCAGCCTACCAATTAGCTGGAACTGCAGGTGCACCACCATGGCTGGCCTAAGTTTGACATATCAGGCCCACATGCTTTGCTCTCAGATAGGTACCATTAATGCTCACATTCAACTCACAGGGAATGAAGGGAGACAAAATTGGATAGGATTCCATTAGGTTTGCTCCATTAGGTTTTCAGGAAGCAATCAGATGGCCTTCTGAGCTGAAAGATAACACTAATAAATACAGTTGATTCTCATTCATGGTGGTTATTCTGTAAAGTCACTGTGAACACTTATTTAGCAAATATTGAACTATAGAACCATTGTTCCTAGAGGAAATACAGGGTTAGGTTCCTGTGTAGCTCTGGTCATAACATCTCATCAGCTGACCACTAATTCATTGAACTCGTAGCCAACAGCACTAGAACTCATGCCTGAATGAGCTATACTGCTAACACTTATTTTCTCCATAGGGCACATCACAGCCTTCTTGCACCTAAGAACACAAGATAGCACTTCAGCACTACTCTTGGAAACCATTTTAAACAGCGAAATTACCATCAAAAATGTTCAAAATGTAGCACTACATAGACTGCAAAAAGGACACTTGTTTCTAATATGAGTTGAAATGAGGCAGAGTGCCGCCTTCAACCTCAGCTGGGAATGTGGGCATCAAGAAACCAGAATTTTTCAGTGTTCTGAGCATGTCCAAAAATGACCATGGAAACAAGTAGTAATTTGGGGTTGCAAATAGATTTTAGCAAGTAGGTGAATTCACAAATACAGAATCTGCAAATACTGAGAATCAGCTGGACTCCCTGCTTAAGCTCCTGGTTGGTGCCTGGGCCTTTCAGCTTCTCTGTCTCCTCCAGCACATCCACCGCACCTCTTCAGGGATCATCTTCAGATGGCTTTCACCAGGCTTCTCTCTCCAACAGTCTCCAGTTACTCCCTTTTGGCTACTTGCTCTGTAACCCTAGGAAAAGTCAATTAACTTCCCAGCCATGAAACAGTTACAATAAACACTAACTTTGTCCTGTGGATAAAAATAATGTGAAAAGATTAAGTGGGCTGGGCACAGTGGTTCACACATGTAATTCCAGCACTTTGGGAGGCTGAGTTAGGAGGATCACTTAAGCCCAGGAGTTAAGAGACCAACTCGGAGAACAAAGCAAGACCATGTCTCTACAAAAAATAAAATAGCTGGGTATGGTTGCGCATTCCTATAGTCCCAGCTGCTTGGGACGTTGAAGCAGGAGGATCGTTTGAGCCCAGGAGGTGAAGGTTATAGTGAGCTACGATTGCACCACTGCACTGAAGCCTAGGTGATAGAGTGAGACCCCGTCTCCAAAAAATAAGTGCCAGTGCCATAAAATGTAAAATATAATAATTTTGTTAACTAAGTATAAATTTTCAACTCTGGCCTTTTAGACTTTCCATTTGGCTACTCTCTCCCTACCCCAAGATCCTCACTTTCTACAATTGTCCGAGGTAAACTGCAAAACCAATTTGCTTGTCATGCTATGCACGTGACTCATGAGTTCTCTGTTCCAACTAAACTTTTAGGTAGGCGATTTTCCTTGCTGAAAGTGTCCCTCGCCTTCTCTACTGATCCTAGGCTCTTGGCACTTCCAAGTAAACAAAAATCAAACTCAAGTATTTACATCTTCACTCCCTCCTTTAATCCTACTAAAATGTCAGTATAGGAAACTAAATAGATGTAAACCAGCGAGGACAGATAATAGGAAAGAAAATGATGAGAGACTAGAGAGCAACAATTGTAGAAGATGAAGGGGTAACTGATTTAGTAGGAGAAAGATAAAAAACGTGAAATCTAACTGCATGTAGAGGACAGGGTCTGAGAGTCAGTGAGAAGTAAGCCACTTCACACTGTGGAACCCTGGAAAGGATCGGGAACAGAAAGTGCCAGATAATTCTGATAGCAAGTGTATAGGGTGGGGCTGAAAACAGGAGGTTGGTTGAAGGTTTATACGGGAAGCAGATCCCCAGAACCTTCCCCCACTGTGCACCCACCTCCTTAGCTTAACAGAAAATGGGCACCTTTGAACCAGGTAGGCTCGGACATGAGAATACCAAGCAACTAGGAGGACGGAAGTAAGGGGCAATGTTTAAATAAAAGGATTAAATAAAGGAATGAGTTTGCATCCAGCCCTATGTCAAGCTGATACCTCCAAAGCAGGATACTGAAAGAGTCTACTTCCAGGAAATTGATCAGGCAAAGAGGAAAGACCGACAGATACTGACAATTAGGATTCTTTAAGCAAATGTCCAGATCCTACCTATACATCAACTTCCAGATTTTTTGTCTTAATCATGTGTGTGCACACACAAATCATAAACTACCATACATAAGATAAGAAGGAAATAGAGGACTTCTTCTTTTTTTAATTTTTTAATTTTTTTTTAGAGAGTCTCACTCTGGGCCAGGCGCGGTGGCTCAAACCTGTAATCCCAGCACTTTGGGAGGCCGAGGCGGGTGGATCACGAGGTCAGGAGGTCGAGACCATCCTGGCTAACATGGTGAAACCCCATCTCTACTAAAAAAATATAAAAAATTAGCCGGGCGAGGTGGCGGGCGCCTGTAGTCCCAGCTACTCCGGAGGCTGAGGCAGGAGAATGGTGTAAACCCGAGAGGCAGAGCTTGCAGTGAGCTGAGATCTGGCCACTGCACTCCAACCTGGGCGACTGAGCGAGACTCTGTCTCAAAAAAAAA
>NW_016807677.1:292254-311451 GCF_001698545.2 Rhinopithecus bieti
ATGGTCTCGATCTCCTGACCTTGTGATCCGCCCGTCTCGGCCTCCCAAAGTGCTGGGATTACAGGCTTGAGCCACCGCGCCCGGCCTCACTCTTAACCAATAGGTCAAAGAAGAAGTCACAAGAGAAATTAGAAAATTAGAAACAAATAAGCTGGGCGTGGTGGCTCACGTCTGTAATCCCAGCTCTTTGGGAGGCCAAGGTGGGCAGATCACTTGAGATAAGGAGTTGGAGACCAGCCTGGCCAACATGGTGAAACCCTGTCTCTACTAAAAATATAAAAATTAGCCAGGTATGGTAATGGGCGCCTGTAATCCCAGCTACTCAGGAGGCTGAGGCAGGAGAATCACTTCAACCAGGGAGGCAGAGGTTGCAGTGAGCTAAGATCATGCCACTGCACTCTAGCCTGAGTGACAGAGTAAGACTCCGTCTAAAAAAAAAAAAAAATAGAAACAAAAAATGAAAGCACAACATACCAAAGCTAACGGGGTGCAGCTAAAGCAGTGCCAAGAGGGAAATCTATGTGTAAATGTTTATATTAAGAACGATCTCGCCGGGCGCGGTGGCTCACGCCTGTAATCCCAGTACTTTGGGAGGCCAAGGCGGTGGATCACAAGGTCAAGAGATCGAGACTATCCTGGCCAACATGGTGAAACCCTGTCTCTACTAAAAATACAAAAATTAGCTGGGCGTGGTGGCACATGCTGGTAGTCCCAGCTACTCGGGAGGCTGAGGCAGGAGAATTGCTTGAACCCGGGAAGCGGAGGTTGTAGTGAGCTGAGATTGTGTACTGTACTCCAGCCTGGTAACAGAGTGAGACTCTGTCTCAAAAAAAAAAAAAAAAAAAAAAAAAATTTCAAATAATCTACAAATTAAGGAACTAGGAAAAGAAGAGTAAAACTGAAGGGGAAAAAAAAAAAAAAGAAAAAAAGAAACCCAAAGCTAACAGAAGAAAGGAAATAAAGATTAAAGCAGAGTCTCGTGGTTTGAAAGCCAGCTCAGCAGCAGAACAATAGAACAGGTAGAGGTTTTTGATGCCAGTCCCTGGCATTTGGATGGCATTTCTGGACCCACTGGGGCCATGGGGAACTTGCCACCCTAAAGGGAAGGTCACAGGCCTGTCTGCCTTCGCCATCTGCTGACTGTATGGCCCCCAGGCCCTTGAGTGAACATAGGCGGTAGTCACATAGTGGATACAAGGGCCTTAGGCGAGACTCAGTGCTGTGCTGGCTTCAGGTCTCACCCAGTGAAGTCCCAGTGGCGGTGGCCACAGGGGTTCTTATGTCACCCCACCCCTGGCTCCAGGTGGCCCACCACACAGAGAGACTCCATTTGTTTGGGAGAAAGTAAGAGAAGAGAACAAGAGCCTCTGACTGGTAATACAGATAATTCTGGATTTTATCCACCACCACCAAGGCAGTACCTCTATGAGTCTGCAATAACCAGAGTGTTATTGAGCTTGGGGTGATCCCTAATGCAGAGGCTGCTTAGATCACAACATCAAAGTCCTTTTGAGTACCTGGAAAGCCTTTCCAAGAAGGATGGGTACAAATAAGCCTAGACTGTGAAGACTACGATAAATACCTGCCTCTTGAATGCCGACACTGACGAATATCTACAAGCATCAACACCATTCAGGAAGACATGACGTCACCAAACAAACCTAAATAAGGCACCAGAGACCAATCTTGGAGAGAGAGAGGTATGCGACCTTTCAGACAGAGAAGTCAAAATAGCTGTTTTGAGGAAACTCAAATCAAGATAACACAAAGAAGGAATCCAGAATTCTATCAGATAAATTTAACCAAGAGATTGAAATAAATTAAAAGAATCAAGCAGAAATTCTAGAGTTGAAAAATGCAATGGGCATATTGAAGAACACATCAGAGTTTTTTTTTTGAGACAGGGTCTCACTCTGTTGCCCAGGTTGGAGTGCAATGGTGTGATCCCACGGCTCACTGCAACCTCCACCTCCTGTGTTCAAGCAATTCTCGTGCCTCAGCGTCCCAGGTAGCTGGGAGTACAGGCATGTGCCACCACACTTGGCTAATTTTCTGTGTTTTTAGTAGAGACCGTTTTGCCATGTTTGCCAAGCCGGTCTGGAACTCCTGGCCTCAAGTGGTCCACCTGCCTTGGCCTCCTAAAGTGTTGGAATTACAGACATGAGCTACCATATGTGGCCCATGCATAAGAGTCTTTTAATAGCAGAATTGATCAAGCAGAAGAATTAGTGAACTGAAGACAGGCTATTTGAAAATGCACAGTCTGGGCTGGGCATGGTGGCTCACGCCTGTAATCCCAGCACTTTAGGAGGCCAAGGCAAGTGGATCACTTGAGTTCAGGAGTTTGAGACCAGCCTGGCCAACATGGTGAAACCCCATCTCTACTAAAATACAAAATTAGCTGAGCATGGTGGCGGGCACCTGTAGTCCCAGCTACTTGGGAGGTTGAGGCAGGAGAATTGTTAGATCCCAGGAAGTGGAGGTTGTAGTGAGCTGAGATCGTACCATTGCACACCAGCCTGGGCGACAGAGTGAGACTCTGTCTCAAAAAACAAAACAAAACAGTCAGAGGAGATGAAAGAAAATAGAATAAAAAAGAATGAGGCATGCCTACAAGATCTAGAAAATTGCCTCAAAAGCGCAAGTCTAAGAGTTACTGGCCTTAAAGAGGTGGTAGAGAAAAAAAATGGAGTAGAAAGTTTATTCAAAGGGATAACAGATAATTTCCCAAGCCTAGAGAAAGGTATCAATATCCAAGTACAAGAAGGTTAAAGAACACCAAGCAGATTTAACCCAAAGACTACCTCAAGGCATTTAATAATCAAGCACCTAAAGGTCAAGGATAAGGAAAGGATCCTAAAAGCAGCAAGAGAAATGAAACATACAAAGAAGTCCAATACATCTAGCAGCAGACCTCTCAGTGGTAGCCTTACAAGCCAGGAGAGAATGGCTTGACATATTTAAAGTGCTGAAGGAAAAAAACTTTTACCCTAGAGTAGCATATCTGGTGAAAATATCCGTCAGACATGAAGGAGAAATAAAGACTTTTCCAGACAAAGGTGAAGGATGTCACCAACACCAGACCTGTCCTACAAGAAATGCTAAAGGACATTAATGAGCAATAAGAAATCATCTGAAGGTACAAAATTTACTGGACATAAGAAAAGGACATTAATGAGCAATAAGAAATCATCTGAAGGTACATAATTTACTGTTAATAGTAAGTACACAGAAAAAAACCAGAATATTATAACCTCGTAACTATAGTGTATAAACTACTTGTATCTGAAGTAGAAAGACAAAAAGATGAACCAATGAAAAATAGTAACTACAACAACTTTTCAAGATATAGCACAAGATATAAATAGAACCAACAAAAGTAAAAGCAGGGATACAAACTTAAGGTGTAGAGTTTTATTAGTTTTCTTTTGCTTTTTTGCTTATGCAAACAGTGTTGTTGTTCTCAGATTAAAATAATGAATTATAAGATACTATTTGCGGCCAGGCGTGGTGGCTCACGCTTGTAATCCCAGCACTTTGGGAGGCCAAGGCAGGCAGATCACTTAAGGTCAGGAGTTTGAGACCAGCTTGGCCAACATGGTGAAATCCTGTCTCTACTAAAAACACAAAATTAGCCAGGTGTGGTGGTATGCGCCTGTAGTCCCAGCTACTCAGGAGGCTGAGGCAGGAGAATCACTTGAACCTGTGAAGCAGAGGTTGCAGTGAGCCGAGATTGCACCACCACACTCCAGCCTGGGTGACAGAGCGAGACTCCATCTCAAAAAAACAAACAAAACAAAACAAGATAGTATTTGCAAGCCTCATGGTAACCTCAAATCAACAAACACACAATGGAAACAAAAAATAAAAAGTGAGAAACTAAATCATATCAGAGAAAGTTACCTTCACTAAAAGAAAGCCAGGAAGGAAGGAAAGAAGGAAGAGAAGGCCAGAAAACAAATAACAAAATGGCAGCAGTAAGTCTTTACTGATCAATAGTAACATTGAATGTAAATGGACTCAACTCTCCAATCAAAAGACACAGAGTGGTTGAATGCATAAAAAAATACAAGACCCAATGATCTGTTGCCTACAGGAAACACACTTCACCTAAAAAGACACATAGACATAAAGGGATGGAAAAAGATATTCCATGCCAATGGAAACCAAAACAAGTGCAGTAGTTATACCTCTTTAAGAAAAAATAGATTACAGACAAAAACTACAAGAAGAGACAAGAAAGGTTACTATATCATAATAAAGGGATCAATTTGGCAACAGGGTATAACAATTGTAAATATATATGTACCTAACACTGGAGCACCCAGATATAGAAAGCAAATATTATTAGAGCTAAAGAAAGAGATAGACTCCAATGCAATAATAGCTGAAGACTTCAACACCCCACTTTCAGCAGAGACAAATCTTCCAGACAGAAAATAAACAAAGAAACACCAGACTTAATTTGCCCTGTTAACCAAATGGACCTAATATATATTTAGAGAACACTTCACCCAGCAACTGCAGAATACACATTCTTCTCTTCAGCATGTGAATATTCTTAAGGGTATACCATATGTTAGGTCACAAAAGTCCTAAAACTTGAAGTCAAAAATTGAAGTAATATCAAGCATTTTCTGTAACCACAATGGAATAAAACCAGAAATAAATAACAAGAATTTTGGAAACTATACAAATACATGGAAATTTAAAAATATGTTCCTAAATGACCAGTGGGTGAATGAAGAAATTAAGAAGGAAATTGAAAAATTTCTTGCCAGGCGCGGTGGCTCACGCCTGTAATCCCAGCACTTTGGGAGGCCGAGGCAGGCAGATCACGAGGTCAGGAGATCGAGACCATCCTGGCTAACATGGTGAAACCCCGTCTCTACTAAAAATACAAAAATTAGTCAGGCGTGCTGGTGCGCACCTGTAATCCCAGCTACTCGGAAGGCTGAGGCAGGAGAATCCTGTGAACTCAGGAGGCAGAGGTTGCCACTGCACTCCAGCCTGGGCAACAAGAACAAAACTCCGTCTCAAAAAGAAAAGAAAAAGGAGACATGACATTACAATACTTCAGAAATTCAAAGGACCTTTAGTGGCTACTATGAGCAATTATATGCCAAGAAATTGGAAAATCTAGAAGAAATGGATAAATTCCTAGACACATACACCCTACCAAGATTTAACCATAAAGAAATCCAAAACCTGAACAGGCCAATAACAAGGAACAACATGGAAGCCATAATAAAAAGTCTTTCCGGCTGGGCATGGTGGCTCAGGTCTGTAATCCCAGCACTTTGGGCGGCCAAGGCGGTACACACCTGTAATCTTTTTTACAATAGTCGAAAGGTGGAAACAACCCAAATGTCCATTGAAAGATAAATAGATAAACAAAATGTGTATATGTAAGTAATGGAATGCTATTCAGCCTTAAAAATGAACAACATTCTGACACGTGCAACAATATGGATGCCTTTTTTTTTTTTTTTGAGACAGAATTTTGCTCTTGTCGCCCAGGTTGGAATGCAATGGTGCAACCTCGGCTCACTGCAACCTCCACCTCCCAGGTTCTCGTGATCCACCCGCCTCAGCCTCCCAAAGTGCTGGGATTACAGGCGTGAACCACTACGGCTGGCCAACATTTCTCAAAAGAAGACATACAAATGGCTAACAGGTGTATGAGAAAATGCTCAACATCACTAATCATCAGAGAAATGCAAATCAAAACCACAATGAGTTGACCCCAATCAGAATGGCTATGATTAAGAAGACAAAGCTGGGCATGGTGGCTCACGCCTGTAATCCCAGCACTTTGAGAGGCCGAGGTGGGCAGATCATGAGGTCAGGAGTTCAAGACCAGCCTGGCCAATATGGTGAAACCCCGTCTCTACTAAAAATACAAAAATTAGCCAGGCGTGGTGGTACATGCCTGTAGTCCCAGCTACTGGGGAGGCTGAGGCAGAAGAATTGCTTGAACCTGGGAGGTGGAGGTTGCAGTGAGCTGAGATCGCACCCCTGCACTCCAGCCTGAGTGACAGAGACTCTGTCTCAAAAAAACAAGACAAATAATTACAGATATTGATGAGGATGAGGAGAAAAGGGAACTCTTATATTGGTGGGAATGTAAACTAGTACAACCACTATGGAAAACCGTATGGGGATTCTTTCTCTTCTTTGGAGACAGGGTCTCACTCTGTGGCCCAGGCTGGAGTGCAGTGGGGTGATCTCAGTCACTGCAGCCTCCGCCTCCTGGGCTCAAGTGATCCTCTTGCCTCAGCCTCCCAAGTAGCTGGCACTACAGGTACACGCCACCACACCTGGCTAATTTTTGTGTTTTTGTAGAGATGGGAGTCTCACCATGTTGCCCAGGCTGGTCTTGAACTCCTGGGTTCAAGCGATCCACCTGCCTCGGCCTCCCAAAGTGCTAGGATTACAGGTATGAGTCACCACACCCAGCCTGTGATTTCTCAAAAAACTGAAAATAGAATTACCATTCAATCCAGCAATCCTGCTTCCGGGTATCTCCAAAAAGGAAATCAAAATATCAAAGAGACACCTGCACTTGCATGTGTATTGCTGCACAATTCACAATAGCAAATATGCAGAATCAACCTAAGTGACCATCAGTTGATGAATGGGTAAAGAAAATGTGGGATAAAGAAAAGAAGTGAGTTCAAAGGTACAAACATATAGTTAGAAGGAATAAAATCAATGCTTGATAGCAGAGGGAGGTGAGTATAGTTAACAAAAGTGTATTGTACTTGGGTAATGGACACCTTGAATATCCTAACCTGATCACTACATATTATACACATGTCACACCAGCCTGGGCAATAGAGTGAGACCCTGTCTCTACACATTTTTTTCTTTTTTTTAAGGACGGAGTCTTGCTCTGTCACCCAGGCTGTAGTGCATTGGCGTGATCTCGGCTCATTGCTATCTCTGCCTCCTGGGTTCCAGCAATTCTCCTGCCTTAGCCTCCTGAGTAGCTGGGACCACAGGCGCATGCCGCCATGCCCGGCTAATTTTTTTGTATTTTAGTAGAGATGGAGTTTCACCATGTTCCCCAGGCTGGTCTCTAACTCCTGCGCTCAGGCAATCCACCTGCCTCGGCCTCCCAAAGTGCTAGGATTACAGGCGTAAGGCACCGTGTCCAGTCCCCCCAGATCTTTTTTAATTAGCTGAGCACAATGGCACATACCTGCAGTTCCAACTACTCATGAGGCTGAGGTGGGAGGATCCCTTAAACACAGGAGTTCAAGGCTGCAGTGAGCTATGACTGCACCACTGCACTCCAGCCTGAGTGACAGAGCTAGACACACACACGCGTGCTCTCTCGAGCTCTCTCTCTGTATATACACATACATACATACATATGTATGTAACAAAATTCTTTTTTTTTTTTTTTTTTTTTTTTTTTTTTTTTTTTTTGAGACGAGTCTCGCTCTGCCTCGCCCGGGCTGGAGTGCAGTGCCGGATCTCAGCTTCACTGCAAGCTCCGCCTCCCGTGTTTACGCCATTCTCCTGCCTCAGCTCCGATACTGGGACTACAGCGCCGCCACCTCACCCGGCTAGTTTTTTGTATTTTTTAGTAGAGACGGGGTTTCACCTGTTAGCCAGGATGGGTCTCGATCTTCTGACCTCGGGATCCGCCCGTCTCGGCCTCCCAAAGCGCTGGGATTACAGGCTTGAGCCACCGCGCCCCGGCGTAACAAAATTTCAATGAACCTCATAACTTCGTACCAAAAAAAATCACAGCCCAGTCTGAGCCTTCTGTTCCCATGGGCAGGACGAAGGGGCTCAGCATACTTTAGCCAGTCCTGAGGTGGGAAGAAGCAGCTCAGTGATATGGACCAAGTGAGAATGAGATGCTGGTTATAGCCAAGAGCCCCCCACGCAGCACTCCTGAAATAGAGGATGCCAATCCTGCCGCTGGGAACAGTGTAATTAAAGAAATATTATTTATTTTTCTGAAGCAAATTTGGTAATGTCAGAGCTGAGTGGTGGATATACAGGTGCTTGCCATATTTTTTTCCACTGTGAGATTGGAAAACTTCATTTAAAAAACATATTAGGGCCGGGGGCGGTGGCTCAAGCCTGTAATCCCAGCACTTTGGGAGGCCGAGGCAGGCGGATCACAAGGTCAGGAGATCGAGACCATCCTGGCTAACACAGTGAAACCCCGTCTCTACTAAAAAATACAAAAAAAAAAAAACTAGCCGGGTGAGGTGGCGGGCACCTGTAGTCCCAGCTACTCGGGAGGCTGAGGCAGGAGAATGGCGTGAACCCAGGAGGCGGAGCTTGCAGTGAGCTGAGATCTGGCCAGTGCACTCCAGCTTGGGTGACAGAGCGAGACTCCGTCTCAAAAAAAAAGAAAACATATTAGAAGAAGGCTGGGTGCGCTGGCTCACACTTGTACTCCCAGCACTTTGGGAGGCCAAGGTGGGCAGATCACGTGAGGTCGGGAGTTCGAGACCAGTCTGGCCAACATGGTGAAACCCCATCTCTACTAAAAATATAAAAATTAGCTGGGCATGGTGGTAGGCGCCTATAGTCCCAGCTACTTGGGAGGCTGAGGCAGGAGAATCATTTGAATCTGGAAGGCGGAGGTTGCTGTGAGCCAAGATCGCACCCCGGCACTCCAGCCTGGGCGACAGAGTGAGGCTCCATCTCAAACAAAACAAAATAAAACAGAAATGAAAATATATTAATAGAAGAAATGAAGCAGAGATATGTAAATTAATTCAGTCAAGTTTATTAAACTTACTGTGTGCTCAGCACTGTCCTAGGCAGTAACATGAAAAACATTACAAAAGAAGATCTCAACAAGGGAAAAATATATTCTGTACTATATTAATTTCCAATCATTTACATGTCGCCTTTTAAAGCATTCTTAGGTTGTTTTGGGGTATGTGGTCTCCTCCTTTCTCCATGTCCCCCTAAAGCTTCCACACTGTTGAACTATGTGCCTGTGGCGACCATCCTCCAGGAAGGGCACCTTCCTGCTGATGGGGCAACCAGGGGTTGGTCAGGGCTGGGGTCCCATGGTGGAGGAGACATGCTGAGAGGAAAACCATCAATCCCGAGAGCTCAGGACACTCACAGTGAATCACAGAAGGCCAAACGTGGGGAAGCCACAAAGAGGGCTCTGGGCCCCTCACTCACCCCCTCCCCTAGGGGATGTGCTTAAAGTGCTAACACCGTAATACAATGATGCATAGCTACAAGCCGTCCTGGGTGCTACTAGACTCATCGCTTGCCTCTTCCTCCCTGACTTGTGCTAATACTGAGCGGTGCCACAGGCCAATAGAAAAGTCTAGTGCCCAGCGAAGTGGTAGAGAAGGTCCAGCATGTAACCTAGAATTCTCTAGAGGAGGTGGGGAATTTCCGGAAGGGGCAGAGAAGAACAGAGAGCTGTGCAGCAAAAAAGACTTGTGCTTCGCCAGTGCCCCTGGGCCAGGGGTTGGTTCCTGTACAAAGGGCAATTTGGTTCTACATAGCTAGCAGGGTCCTCAGTTTTACCTGAGGGAACAAGGATACATAGCATAGGAGGGAGGAAAATCCATGCAGGGCCCTCCCTGTCCCCCACAAAGGCATGCCCCCATGCCTACTGTACAAGGTGCTGTGGAGTACTGGGGTGGGCATACAGCAGGGCATGACACACTTGGATGCTGGATGACATCTGAACACCCTGGCCAAAAAGCTCCCTCTGGAAGGGCCCAGTCATCACATGCAGGGCCCGCCCTGAGTCAGCATGAGGGGCTTAGGTCCAATTGGTAGCCTTGCCAAAGATACCTGTGCCCCTGTGGGTTACAGCCCAGTGAAATGCATCACATGCATGACATAGAGGGCACCCCAGCTAGGAGGGCAAGCAAAAGTGGCAGTGGCATGACCTCTTCACGTTGGTGACACAGCTAGGCAGAGGATGCCTTGGAGGAATGGGAGGGTGCCCAGAGGCCAAGAGAATACTCTTGTCTCGCCCTCGGCTCAAAGCCAGATCTCATCACTGCTCACGCTGGACACTCGATAGATATAGCCCAGCATTGGGAGGCGGATGAAACCTGCAGGATCAAAGAAGCCCGCAGGGACTCAGTAATGCTTGTTCCTTGGAACTTGGGAGAGCCCTCTCTGCCTCCTGGGCACTTGGAGGCCTTTGGCATAAGCACAGGGCTGGGGGGCAGAGGAGGAGGGTGGCAGGCCCCTTCCCCAGTACCTCGGCTGGTGAGGAGGCCGCCGGGCTCCGGGTCCAGAAGCTCTGGCCGGCTGTTGTTCTGAGCCATCTGCTGGTCTGCTGGTTTCACTGCTGGTGGACAAAGAGGGCAGTGTTCAGGAACAGGAGTGTGCCTGATGGGGCCTCGCCCCTCCCAAGCACCAAGCTCTCTTTTTCTCAGAAGCACTTCTGGAGATGAAGCAGAGGCAAAGAGCAGGGCCCTATATATACCTCTGGAATCTGGAGTGAGGTCATTGAGCTGAAGGTTGGACGGGAGGGACATGTTCTCTCGTGGCAGGCGCACGTTGTTGAGTTTTAGGTTGTTGGAGTCACTACAGGGAGGGTAAAGGTCGGGATGGATATGTGTCCCAGCACAGGCACTCATGGCTGCCTCTACCAGAAACCGCAGGCTCCCTCCTGTCCCCATCCTGCATTTCGGTGAGGCTTGTCCACCCAGCCCCAGGAAGAATTACCTTGATATCAGAGATGGGCGCCGGGAGGGGCCTGTGGAGAATGAAACCATGTCCCTAATTCTCAATGTGCCCTCCCACGCTGGGCTCTCCTCCTACCCTTTCAGAGCCAGGACCCTCAGGCAAGGGGTCTCTCAAATGCCCAGGCTTGGCCCTGGGGCCAGAGACTGGGTTCCCAGTGCCTGACCCTGCTACCTGGGATGCATGTCACCCTACCCATGGCCACACCCTGGAAGTGCTCTGCCACCGTCAGAGACGACTGGTTCTGCCCAGCTGCACTTGCTGTCCTGGCTGCTGCTCAGCCTGACCTCATCCCCACTGCCCCCAGTGTCCCTGGCCTACCTTTGGTTTTCTTCTCTTTCCTACAGACCAGGCAGGCCACCAAGGTGCTGAACCCCACGAGGGTGCCCAGGGCAAGCCCAGCAGCCACAACAATGCCCAGCAGTGGTACTTCCACCCGGGTAGCCAGAAGCCCTGGAGGATGTCCTCTGGTTAGGTCCCAAGTGGGCAGTGCCCCAACCCCAACACGCCATAGGTACTACTCTGCCCTCCTTGCCCAGGGTGGCTGGGAACAGTTCATCCACAAGACCAACTCACAGGGAAACAAGTACTCCCATTTCTGTATGGGGATGTGGACTCCTGCACCCACCTGAGGCTTTGCTGGGCCAGTTGCTGGCCATGCTCACCTGGGGCTGGAAGTGAGGCACTGGTGACACCCACATCATTGGTGGCCACCACCGAGAGGTTGTGTGCCAGGCTGCGGAGCTGCAGCTGTACCGTATGGTTGGTGAGCCAGGGGTAGTTCTGCGCATCCAGCACCAGGAAGTCAGAGGTGTTGACAGTCACTGGCCCATCCTGGTCGATCCAGGTGACATTGGCAGGCGGGTTGGCACGCACCAGGGCAAACAGGACAACCAGGAGGCCTCGGCCCTGAGCTTCCTGGTACTTGGCGCCGACTTGGGCAATCTCTGGCTTGACTGGTGCAAAGCAGAGGCCAATATGCTGTCACCACAGCCCCTTATACTTCTGGCCCTTTCTTCCCAAACCCAGATGGGAGCCAGGGGCCTGGGCCTCTCCTCAGAGGGGATGCTGAGGAACAGGATGGCTGGGTCTGCCAGACAGGCAGCATTTCGTAGTGATTATGAGTGTAAATACTAGAGCCAAATGCCCAGATGTGAATCCTGGCTCTGCTTCTTACCAGCGGGATCATCACCCTGGGCGGATTGCTTAACCTCTTTCTGCCTCGGTTTTCTTATTTGTAAAATGGTGACAAAAATAGTAATGACCTCATGGGATTATTCAGAGGATAAAATGAGTTCATATTTGCAAAGTGCTTAAGTGTCTGCTAAATGTCCTGCGGACCACCTGCCTGGTGGGTGCTAGGGGACCCTGGGCAGAGAACCTCTCTCCCTGCCCACCTCAGGGTCACTCACATTGCACATTGAGGATGACAGAGGCGTTGGCTGATCGGCCACTGCTGGGGTCCTGCAGGGAGCAGTTGAGCTCATGCTGGGCCCGGTGGGCAGTGACAGTGAAGGTGCTGGTGCCTCCAGAGAAGGCCTCCCCTCCCACGCTCAGCAGTCTTGAGGTGCTGGCCTCCTGCAGTTGTCCATCCAGATACCAGGCCAATCTGGGGGTGCCAGGCCCCCCTGCCACCCGGCAGGTGAAGGCGTGGCGTTCATTCTCCCGAAGTGCCCGCTCAGCCCAGGTCTGACCATCTATTTGTGGCTCCAACTCCCCCCAACCTGGAACACAGCAGGGGGCCTCTGGGAAGGGGTCAGGCAGGGTTGGTACTGTGCTGTGACCAGGAATTGCCCCAGTGAGAGGAGCACCAGGCCAAGGGAAAGGGCGCCTGAGTCCTCTCACCAGGGACTGGCTGGTTGGACCTAGGTAGGTGGGTGAAGGGAACAGGGACTCCAGGGTTTGGGGCCTGGAGTAGGTACCTAAACAGAAGAGCAGACAGAGGAGTGAGGGGGCTTTGGTCCCAGAAGGACTTGGTCAACGACTGAACAGGGGTGTACCTGAGCTCAGAAGGGCTGGCAGGAGCAGCAGTGTGCGCCGGAGGGTGGCTGGGCCTGGAGGTAGCGCCATGGTGGCCCGGGCCTGGGCCCCAGGCTGCTGAGAGAAGGGGGCGGGCCTCCGTGTCAGCCAGGTGACAGCAGGCAGGTCTAGCAATTGCTCCAGGAATTTACTCTCCAGAAACAAAAAGAACCATGTACGGAGACACAAATGCAGACCAGCCCCCAGTGGCGAAGGCACGGACACGAACGGCAAAGCCCAAAGGTACAGACCCACCCAGCAGACACCTGGACATCCTGCAGGTGCAGAACCGAGCACTGACTCCAGGCTACAATACAAACAGACACACGCCCGCAGATACGCAGAAGCAACCAGCATCCGTGCAACCACACCTTGCACACACGCACTCACACACACTCATACTCGGTCTCCACGCGCCCCTCCCCCAAAGGAATCGCCTTTCTCCCGATCCCATACTCTCTCCTGCCCTGTTCCCTCTCCCATCCCTCGCCCTACGCCCCCTTTCCTGGTGTTGGTGGCTCCGGTGGATGTGGGCGGAAGAGGAGGGGTCGGAGGGTGGGGTCGCCGAGCATCCTGCCCCCGCCCCCCGCCGCCGGGGCGGCTCACCTGGCTCCTTCCCCGAGCGCTGCCGGAGCAACTGCTCAGGTCTGATGAGCACCGCAGTCCGCTGCAAGGGCGGGGGCTGCGTCAGGCAGGGCCAATCGATGCCTGGGCCCCACGGGCCCTCCCCTGGCAGGTGGGCGGTCGCGGCTCACCACCCGCCTGGCTGGTCCCTAGCCCGCGCCGAGAGACCCCCGCACAGAGTGCCCCCGCATGCCCTTCCCTCCGGGCGCGGGCAGGACGCAGGACCAGGCGGGGTCGGTTAGGCCCGACGGCTTTATTGGTTCAGGGCCCCCTCCCGTCCCCTCGCCTACGGACGCGCGGGCCAGCCGCGCTCAGCGGCTGTCGCGGGGGCGGCGCAGCTGCCCCATCATGTCGGCCAGCATGCGGTTGCACAGCGCGGCGTAGGGGTTGAGCAGCACCAGCTGGCGCCGCGCGAAGGGGCTGCCCAGCCGTGCCGCCCTCTCGAAGTCCCTGCGGGCGTCGTCGTCTCGGCCCTGCAGCCGCGCCAGGAGGCCGCGCTGCACAAAGCTCTGGCGGGCGGCGCGGCCCCGGCCGCCGCTCAGCTCCACTGCGCGTTCCAGGTCCTCCAGGGCGCCTGCGGGACCGACGAGACGGGCGGGGCGGGGGTCAACGGCCGCCGGGGCGGCCTTGCCGGAGCCCCAGCCCATCTGCTGCCGCGCTGATCACCGTGGTCCTTGCGGCTCCCGGGCGTGGCCATTTACAACCCGCCTCGCACCTGCTAGAGGTACGGATCGTTATCCCCATTACACAGACGAAGACTGTGGGAGAGTTGAGAGGACTTGCCCAGGGCTGTACAGCCAAGCCACTTAGTGGCAGAGCTGGGACTGAAGTCCAGGTCTCGCCTTGTTCCTATTTTTTTCCACCTCTAATATACGAAAACATGAACGTTGCAGGATTCTGAATGGTCACTATGTTTATGAGTCTGGCCCACTGCCCGGGCAAGTAGCAGCCAATTTATTCCACACCTGTTATTAAGCATCCACTATGTGCCAGGTGACTGACTCTGAATGTCAGGGTTCAAAAAAATAATATTAACTGCATAATCATTTCTTACAAGTACAATCAAGACAGTTTCTCACTGTTTTCCTTTTGAGGGCCCTTTTCTCTTTTCCATTGCTTGCTTTAGAACACATTCTCTCTCCCCTATATCCTGGACTGATTGCCTTTCGTTATTCTTTGGTTATCTCCATGTATGTAATTTCCTTGGTCCTGGAGCCAGAGCTGGCCTGCATCGTTTTTAGTTTTATTATTCTCATAAAATACTTGGGTTGGGCCTCAGAACTCTGAACTCAGAACCTCAGGCAGCCAGCCACCTTCTTAAGTCCATCGGGCTGGCTTCTTTCGGGCTCTGCTTCAATTCACTCATGTTCTCTAGTCTCCTAAAGAGCCTGAGCCTCCGGAGAAGCGCTCAGATTGCAGTACTCCTTGGTTTCCCTCAGAGGAGCTGGTCTGGAGGAATCTCTAGTTGGAAGCACCTCTGCATCTCTCTGGGGTTTTCGTCTGCAGGCTGTCTCCAGCGATCTGGGGCAGATAAGCCTGGAAAGGGGCTCTTGGGAGGTTCCCATTGTTCTTGGAGTGGGCTCAAAACTCCCTAGCCTGGCATTGCTGGTTCTGGGAGCACCTGCGTCACCACTGCTCCTAACAGTCAAGTAGTACTAGGTTTCCGTGGTTTACACCTTCACATTAGCCTCATCTTTGGTCCCCAGTGTGGTCCCATTGTCTCCACTTAATTAGAATAACCTGAATGCAGCAGGAGTTTGATCCAGTCACTCTCCTGTTAAAATCCTTGAGTGATCCCCCATGTTTTCAAGACAGTGCAGTCTCAGCCTAATACTCCCAAGCTGTTCATCAGGCCCTTGCCCACGGCTCTAGGCTCAGCTCTCCGTCCCTCCTTCACTCCCTGCTCCACCCAGCCTGAAGACCTGAAGCTCTCTGTACTTGTGCCTGCTTTTTGGACTTCTACAGACTGTACCTTCTCCACTCACCAACTAACTCCTACTCATGCTTTAAAACTCACCCTTCAGGAACAGGTCCCACGCTGACCCCTCTCAAACTTGTTTTGCTGGTCTCAGAATTATGTGTCTGTTCTGCCCCCTGGAGTGGGAGCGTTCTGAGGAGCAGCATCATGTGGGGATTAAGAGCACACACTCTGGAGCCCTACCACCTGGTTCACATCTCAGCTCTGCTGCTACCTGACTGTATGATAGTGGGCAAGTTACTTAGCCTCTCCATGCTTCAGTTTCTTCATCTATAAACTGAATGGTTTATCTATAAACTGGGGGTGACAATGGTACCTACTTTTTAGGGTTGTTGTGAGGATTGATTTACTAGTTTATATGTAAAGTGATTAATGCCTGGTACATAGTGACTGCTGTATAAATGTTGGCGATCCATATACCCTTTATCTCAGTGTCCTCAGCACCAGCCTACTGCCACATAGTAGGTTCTCATTAACTGTTCCTTAATGGAATGCAGTCTCTTCTGAATTTCATATTAGCCCCATGATATTAGCAGGGCCCTTGATACATCTCCTACCTTATAGGTAAGAAGACAGGCTCCAGAGGGGTTTAGCAAGGCCACCCCAGCCCCACAGCCACTTCATTTCCGGTCTGTGCCCTCCCGTGGGCCCTTTTGCTGAGGATACAGGGCATCTCCCCTTACCTGCCACGTCTCCCTGGAGTCGCCGGGCCTGGGCACGGTTGTTGTAGGCTGAAGCCCTCTCAGGCAGCAGGCAGATGGCTTGGCCAAACCTCTCCAGGGCTGTGCTGAGGTCCCCAGCCTCTGCTGCCATCACCCCCTGCAGCTCGAGGGCCTTGGACTGTTCCAGCTGTGCTTGAGGGAAAACATCTGGGCCAGGGAAGGAGCCAGGAGGGGCCAGGTGTGCAGTTGGTAGCAAGAAGAAAAAGCCACCTCAGGCTTTGGAATTCTGAGATCTGAGACAGAGCTGACTGGGAATGGGTCACAGCAGGGGTCAGCTGCAGTGTTTGAGGTAGGGGGAGATGAGGTCACTAAAGCTGGGAGCTAGCATTGCCTGAGTTCCAAGGGACCTGGAAAGGGGCTTTGGTTGGTTCCCCATTGCCAAGAGAATGAAGCCCAAACTCCTCAATCTGTTAAAGCACTTGCTCCAGGTCACACAGGCCATACATTGCAGAGCTTGGATTTGAACCCAGGTCATTCTGGCTCCTGTCTGCATTTTACTCTACTACACTGCCTCTTATGCAAAGGCCACCATGACATTCCCAGATCATGAACATCACTTCTTATGTATCCCTCAGCGTTTCGGCCTGAGTTAGTAAGGTGTAGGCTTTAATCCTCAGAAACAAAAGATATCAAAAACTTCTTCATTAGGGACTAATGGAAAAGCCAGTGAACACACTCACTGCAGAAGAGTTAGCTTGGAGCTTGGCTTGTGACAGTGTTTAACGGATACTAGTTGTGCTTGCTATATTGGAACCACTCAACTGAGCAACCATGCCCTGCCTTATTTCAATCTTCCGTTCTGGTGGTAGTATTCTCTGTTATGACAAAAATATGAGAGTTTAACATCACCTGGCAATTAAGTTTGGATCATACAATTAATTAAGTGGTAAGTTCAGAGGCCTAAGAGCTGATGGATTCAGAGACAAACCCCGGGTTATTCCTCTTGGCAGGACGTCTCTTACCAAACCCCCATCAGTGCACTAAGGAGCAGCCAACCTCTCTGATTCCAATCTCAATCATAATCATGGAACAAGGGGCCTTATAAGACCACCACCTCTGCCACCTTGGGAGGCCAGCAGGCCAGCCTATGTGCAGAGCTATACTTCAGATCAAATGCCCACCTTCTTTTTGTTCTTCCTTTTCTGCTTCCTCTCCGAGGTCCAGTCCAACAATGTCTCCAAATGGGGTGTCAGGGTTGAAGATGGCCTGCAGCACTGCCCGATCATTTGGAGTCCCCATGGTGCCCAACTCCAAAATCCCAAAAGGTGACTCCGGATGAGAGAAGAGGGAGGGACGTGGTGAGAGTGGAGCCTCCAGCAGGAAGTTGATCTGAAAGGATGAGGACCACCCCTTCATGAGGAGTGTCTCCCTGTCCTTGGCCGTTAGCATTTGCTCAACCTGTGGCCTGGAGGGTTGACCCTGGCTTGGCAGACTATTTGGTTACTTCTCAACTGCCTCTGCCCCCAGGAGAAACAGTAAACAAATCCAGCTTCAGCCTTAAGGTGGAGTGCAGCTAAGAGAAGGTGCTCTCCAGCTTCTCCCTGAAATGCTTTATTATATTCACAGTTGAGGAGAAAATAGATAAAATCACTACTTGACCTCCTTGGATAAAACAGGGGAGCTATGTAGAAGGTAAAGGCCCTGTTCCTTTGTGCTCTTGACCCTGCCTCATATCCACAATTAATTAGGTCCTGAACATACATCACTGATGAATAAAGGAAGAAAATACAGTCGAGAGCCAGTGTGGAGCGGACCTGAAGGTGGGCGACAGGGAATGATTTAGTGATGCCACCTTAAAGTCAAGGACTGTGGAAGGTACTTTGTGACCAGGTCACAGGCCATGCCCCTCCCCCTTTCCTCCACCCTCTCCAACCAAAGCCAAAAGAAAGCTTAATTAACCATGTGCAGCAATAAACTTGACATGTTTATTAATTAAACTATCACTTAAATAAAAAAAAGTGCATAGAAAATAAACATGTTTAAAAACTCCTTTTTTTTACAACTATGTACACTTTTTACTTTTACATTCAGTCTTTCGTAGAGAGCTTTCAGCATTATTATTTTTTGAACTATTAAAGTATTTTCCTTCATCCCTGTCACAGGGAGTTAACACTGATGGACTTTAGACACATTTTCCTTTTTTTTTTTTTTTTTTTCTTTTCTCTAACCAGAAGCTTGGAAGAACACAAGGAAAAAAAAAAACAGATCTGTTATACATGATAAAGTTGTCAAAAAATGTCTTATTTCTAGAAAAGAAGCTTGTCATCTGTTGAGCTCTTGAAACAATTATTCAACTACCTGTATTTACTAAAGAGACTGTTAAAAGTTCAATAAAAGAAACACCACAATTCTATTTTCTTGGTTGAAAGACAGAACTAGAGTACCTCGGAACAAGATACCAGGAAAGCACAGAACACAATTTTCCCCTAAATGCAGGTGGTAACCCCAACATTCATAACCAAAAATAGAGAAACAAGGAGGACAGGTACTGACTGGCAACATTCATGGGCAGAAAAAAATCCAGGTGACACCATGTCTGCATTTTTCTCTGATCCGAGGAATGGACTATTCTACCATTCCTTTATGGTTAGAGGTTCCCCCCATTTCGGGAATCAGAGGAAAGTGAGCCTGACATCTTCCTGCCGCTACTAGCAACTGTAACACAATCCTTATCTATAGTGTTAAGAGAATTAAAAGCCATGGACTGAACTAGGCTTTGTTACATGGTGCATTACTATATTAGTTCCTATATATATCATATTTATATTTATTTGAAAACCAAAACAAACAAAAAGTTGCAAGTTTCCAGAGTGTGTGACTTGACTAGCATTCATGATTCGGCACAGAACCATCTGCTCAATAACCTTGTATTGCTTTAAAATGAAGGAAATGAAACATAAAATTACACCCAGCCCTTTGCAATGACCCGCTTTTCCTTAAAAACAAAAACAACTTGATTTCTATTTAAAAAAAAAACCCAAACCAAACTTAAAAGTTAACATCTGACAAGGTTTTGACCTTTAGTATTTTCAGATATTTGATTGAACGTCAGTCCTTTAGAAAGATACATTCATTAGAAGATTTTTTTTTTAAAATTTTTGTGTGTGTGTTGTATTTTTTTTTCCTTTTTTTTTTTTTTTTTTTTTTTTT
>NW_016807677.1:311683-329192 GCF_001698545.2 Rhinopithecus bieti
TTTTTTTTTTTTTTTTTTTTTAATCAAGGGAGCTACATGGTGCTCACTGCATTGGCCGGGCGTTTGACAGAGGCGAGCAGGGTGGCGGGCTGGGTCCCGGCAAAGGAGTCTGGTTGAAAACGTATAGCTGCCAGGGCTTCCCCCTTAATTCTTATTATTGGTCTAAAAACAGAGGGGCTGTGCGAGAGGTGGTGGGTGGCCAAGGAGGGAGCCAAGAGACCAAGTTCCGGCCAAAGGGTCAGCGCCATGCAGCTATTCTGGTTACACAGTTGTCACTGGCCACCAGGAAATGCAGCCACAACAGGTTCTAGCAGCAAAGCTATAAGTGAGCTGGCTCTCACTGAGAACTGACCAGGTTCGCAGCTGTTACTCCTTAGGGATTTGGGATGCCCCTTGGGGGATTCTTGGGAATGACCCACCACAGTTCCTCAATCTGCACTTTTGTGCGGAGATTCCCTTGGTCACTTTTGAAATGAACTCAGATGTGTTTTGGAGATAGCTATGCCATTTCTGCCTTCTTTCCCTCTTGCAGGGAAACCTTCGCTTATCCCCCAAGTTGCTGGCAGGTGTGCTGAAAATTTGGCAATGGACTCAAGGCTGAGCTAGAAGAGGAATTTCTCATTTTGTGGTTGACAATTAGGGGTGGAAAGGCAAGGCAAACCATCTGCAGCTGGCAGGAGAAGGAAGCTGTGGGTTCCTCCCCTGTCCTCAGGGTTTAGGGTTGGTAGAAAGAGAGTGAGGAGGGGGCTCACAGTACAGCATGGCCTAGCAGGGCAGTAACTAGGTCTATTTAGCTGAGTTCCCCCCACCCCCTGACTGGCCTTTGGGTCTTTCTCAAGGTGAATTCAGGACCCATCAGTGCATTAATCATTTCAGTAACAAATGCAGCTTAAGTTTTTTTTTCTTTAAAAAAAATAGGAATACAAGGATTTACAAAAAAACCTCACACAGTGCAATAATAAAGGAAAGCAGACACTAGTGGAACCCCTAGGGCCACTACATCTTGTTCATGGGCGAAAGGAGGAAGGGAGGTGAGGTCTGGGTAGAGTGCTTTCCCCAGTCCCCTGCTGGCACTTCTCCATGATGACAAGGAAGTCTCTGCCATCCTGGCCACAGTGCTGGGCTCCCTGCATGACAGTGAAAACAGTGACAATGTTCCAGCAAAGCCACCAAAGTTCTTAAGGTCACGGGAGAGAAGGGAGCCCAGGATGGAAGGCACAGCAGAGCCATGAGTCCTGGGGCAGAGAGTGCTGGGCTGAGTCGTATTGCTTTGCTAGACTTCCATAGGAATGGGCTTCTTGCGGCGAGAAAAGGGTGCCCCACCCTCTACTTGGACTACACTACTCTGAAACCTTGTGGCAGAGGCAGAGAAAAATCTGCTTTATCGTGAGTGGTCAGACTGTGCTTCAGTTTCAACGGGCTGCCCCAAAAGAGGGCACAAGGTGATCAATGGGTTCTCTGCAGATACGAGGCCTTGGTGGGCAGAGGGAAAGGGAAAAGTGGCCTGTGAGGCAGATGGCGATGGAAAATGTCAAGTTGCCATTCAACTTGTTGTTTGCTAACTCTGAAGTAAGAAAGATGAGGGAAATGTAAAAGATTGCCGTCTCTCACCACTCTGGAAGTTGCGCCGGAAAGGAGAGAGGCGGGAAAGAAGAAGAGAAACTGTTGTATCAAGATATTACTGTAGCCTTTTGAGGAGCTTCAATAGGGGAAGGAGGGGAGTGGCCCAATGGAGTTGGGTGACCTTCCTTCTCCATTTATTGTCAAAGAGCAAACCCAGGAAACATTTATGTCAACAGGGCACAAACAAGCTACACATTAAACAACAGAAAGTACACCTTCCAGGGGAATTTGGGCAGGAAAACCAGACTTTGTGTGTACAGCTGAATATTTTCTCTAACTTCATCCTATGAAAATAAAAAATTATTAAAACCGATCTTCTTTTAAATTAGGATAATACCGCGGTTTAAAAAATAGCCTTGTCATAAGTGCTTCTCCCTATGAAGTGCTTCTCATAGAAAAATATACAAAATATATTTACATTTATAAAACCTTAAATAGTCAACTGTAAACAGAACAGAGTAAAATCCAATGACTTAATTTAACAGGTTCAGGACACTGTCTTGGGGAAAGGAAGAGAAGAAACATTTGATGCTGTTTTGACCACATCCTAAGGAGTAATCAGGGCAGTAGTGTCATTGAATTTACTTTAGCCATGGGTTGCACGCAGGTGGCAGAGTTCCCTCAACACAAGGTGGTCTAGTCCCCAAGTTGTGGGCCTTGAAATCTGATTAGTGTTCTGCCTTCAACTGGACACTGACCATTTAAAAATTAAGTCTTCCTATGTCTTAACAAGGGGAAAATAAAGTAACCGTGTCTTAGGAACGGGGCCCAGGGGCCATCCTGGCTGTGATACTCTGGTTGTCGCATGATTTATATCCTATTTAAATCATCTTTTTCATCTCCTAAAAAATCATGCTACTTATGTTTCTTTAAAACTCTCCGTGGAGCTTTATGAAAACTTTTCCAAATTCTGTCTGGTTATGACCAATGGCTCCTGTCCACTTCCCCACCTGGAGTGCTTACAGGCTCAGGGAACTTTTTGCAGGCACATCCTATGCCCAGCAGCGAGTGTCCTTGAGCAGGCAGTCAGTCTCCCCTACAATCCAGAAAGAAGCATGGGAAAGCAGTGGGATGAAGACAGGGGAAAGGAAGAAAAGGGAGTGAAGAGAGGGAATGGGAGAGGGAAGCCGCTCCTACTGTCAAGAAAGGTAATTGGCTGAGATAAGGCTCCTGGGGACAACACTCCCACTCAAAGCCTACAGGCTCAATGTTTGGTAATTAATTGGCACAACCCCATGACAGCCTTTTGACACCAGAGGTGCTAGGAATCCTGTCTCCCAACCAGAAGTGAACTCTCAAGTGGGAGAATAGTAGGGAAAACCACCAGACCTCTGTTTGTTCGACAGACGCTGTAGGTGGGGCCTGGCTGGCAAACTGTCAGGAATCCAACCAACCCTCCATTTGGGGCCTTGCCTGACCCACTCACTTACAGTGCTTGGGAAAGGGCCAACTTGAGGATGGCAGCTTATTTCTGTGGAGATATTCAGGCCCAATCTCCCAACATAACCAACCCTCTATAACAGGCTCCTTCCAGGCAAGTCTGCTAGGGACCCCATTCCCACTTTCTAACGGTAAACAATTGGAGGGGCCCCAGGAGAAAGCCGATCATGGATCTTTCTTCGAGACCTCAACTCTCTCTCCGGGACTATGATCACATGTGAGTATAGGACATAAGAGAGCTCAGCCATCACAGAGGCCCCTCAGCTGTGCCCACTCAATCCGGGAGCTCCCAGCTGCTGGAAAAGGCCTTCAGCGTTGCTTTGGATGGCCCCACGTCCTTGCACTCCAACACTGGGGGAGAAGAGCAGCTTCAGTTTAGGAACTTCCGGCATTTCTTGGCGCCACAGTTGCAGGGCAGCTTGTTGCTGGCATCCTCAATGGGGAACTTATAGTCATAAGTAAGTTCCTCTCCTCGGTAGATCTTACGCATGGCAAAGATGACGATGTGCTTCTGCCCATCAATATTGATGACCCGAGAATAGCAGTTGGGCTCACATGAGTGATTGATGAAGCGTGCAGCATTTCCATGCATGGTGGCATCCACTACCTCTGAGTCATCAATTCGGAACATATAGCAACCAATGCCCTGTACATGCAGGAGAAAGGAGAAGAACTTGTCATTTCTTATAAACTCAGGTTTAAGAACATTTCCCAATCTTCTCTTGATATTACCTATAGCTGCTGATAGTTTCTTCTAGTAAAATTCCCAGATTTCTCCCGTACCTATCTTTCAAGATGCTTCCATGAGGAGTTCCTAGATTAAAGGCCACTTTTTCTAATGTCTCTGCAGGAAACAGAAACCTAAAACTTGAATAGCTATTTGCTTCTGATACCAGGAGCCACTCAGATAGATCTCTAAGAGTAACTTTCTATGCTAATCCTCAGAGTGGATTCTGTATTTTTACTGGGCCCCTCACGAATTTCAGTTTTTTGTTTTTTTAATTAGCGTCTTTGAATTGATAGCATACACTATTTCTTTTGGGATCCAGGGATCATACTGGTCCCTTTCTACAGCAAAACAAAAGAACTGGGTGAGTGCAAGTGGGAGACTTACCTTGCTGTCGTAATACTTTTCCCGCTTGTCAGTCTGGATGGAGCGGATGACGTTGCCGGCATACTCAATTACCATCTCACCTGCATCAATGTTTCTCTTACAGAAAAGACCCCGGCCATGGATGGGAGACCTAGGACAAAGATGGAAAAGAGGTCAGACACACATTTTGCAAGTAAGGTTAAGTGCATGAATACATGAATAAGTTCTCCTGGTCTGTTATTTCCTCAGGAGGGACATATACTTGAGAAAATAAAAATATGGACCCTTGATTTGTGTATATTGTTCTAACAAATGGCCAAAGACAAAAGGTATTTCCATTCTGCAACCCACTGGAAGCAGCAATGTTTTAATGCTTATTATGTTAAAGTCCTTGTTCAACAGAAGCAGGTGCAGGATCCCAGGATATGAGGGTCAATAAACAGTATCCGTAAAATCCTCACTTACTGAGGAAGGTCACTTCAGCATTTGGTCTACTTTGATTTTGAAAAACTGCATTCGTTTTCTATAGTTCTTTCTAGAATTTTAGCCATACCTGTAGACACCAACTGCCTCCTTAGAAGTCTTTTTTAAGTGCCGGAAACGCATGGGCATTGGCAGATCCATGCTAGTTGCCCTCCTAAGAGATAAGACATACTATTAACGAATTTTCTTCAGGAAATAATGTTTTGAGTCTTGAACTGAAGGTTCCTAGAGAAAATTAGTACACTCTTTGTTCAATGCCAAACTGAATAAGTGCCTTATAAAATGAACCCCATTTTTTTTTTGAGATGGGAGTTTTGCTCTGTCACCGAGACTGAAGTCCAGTGGCGCAACCTCAGCTCACTGTAACTTCCGCCTCCTGGGTTCAAGCGATTCTCTTGCCTCAGCCTGCTGAGTAGCTGGGACTACAGGCACATGCCACCATGCCGGGCTAATTTTTGTATTTTCAGTAGAGACGGGGTTTCACTATGTTGGTCAGGCTGGTCTTGAACTCCTAACCTTGTGATCTGTCCGCCTCAGCCTTCCAAAGTGCTGGAATTACAGGCAGGAGCCACCACGCCTGGCCAATGGGCCCCATTTTTAGTATATATAGTACTTTCTGACCATGACGACTATGGTAGTACAACCAAAGCTGACAGAGTATACTGTCATTAAAGAAAATATGCATCTTACAGTTCTTTGAATTTCTCCTCTGTACCTTATATTCCTCACTCCTTACCAGGCACCTACTGCTACTTCAACACAAATGGATTTCAGTCTTCTTAAATCTTATCCAGGAAATTCTGATGCAAACACATTCCTACATAGTGCCCTGACCAGCTGGAGGACAGGGAAAGCAGTTTCTAATGACTGCTCCCCACTCAAGACTTACCGAGCTGACTTCAGCTGTACCTCCTCCTCTTCTTCATCATTGGGGTTGTATTCAGGAGGCTGACGATGTTTAGAAGCCAGGAAGTTAAACATGTCAAATGCTGACTTCCTGGGGCCAAAAGATGAAAAAGTATTTAGAGAAATGCTTTAATAAAGCAGTAAAGGACGATGGCATTAACACTGGAAATCTCAAAGGGTATGTGGGAAGACGACTGTGTCATGAGATAAGAAAATCGAGATCCAAAACTGCTGACAGAAAAGAAGGGAACTTGCCTGAGGTGGACTTCAGCCCTGGCTGAGCCATGAGGGTTCAAGGGGGGTTCATTGGCCTCCTCTGGCTTGTGGAAACGGAATTTGTAATTTCGACAGTGCTTGGCACCAGACAGCTGCTCGATGAGAAACACAACTGCATCATGGAGAATCCCCAGCATCCTCAAACCGTTAACACCTAGAAGAATCAGAAGCACTAGGGCAGTGAGGAGTGCAGTCAACAGGAAACAGCACAGTCCTACAGAAATGCCTATGCTACAGTCGCTCTGCCAGAGGCTACTCCAGGGTGAATTATAGTACATATTACCTCGAAATTAGCATCAGATAGCCATTAAAATGATGTTGATACAGATCTATTAATATGGAAAATGTTCGTGATAGACGGTTAAGTGAAAAAAGCATGTCACCAAACTACAGACTATTTTGTATGTGCTGTATTACACAGAAATGCTATATGCTAATGCTATATACATGTGTTATTTCATTTAATGCTCATAATGACCACACAAGGCAGGAATTACCAGCTTCATTTTCAGGTTAGCAAACAGGCTTAAAGAATTGATGTAATGCCGGGTGTGGTGGCTCATGCCTGTAATCCCAGCACTTTGGGAGTCTGAGGGGGGCAGATCATGAGGTCAGCAGATCGAGACCATCCCCATCCTGGCTAACATGGTGAAACCCCATCTCTACTAAAAATACAAAAAATTAGCTGGGTGTGGTGGTGGACGCCTGTAGTCCCAGCTACTCGGGAGGCTGAGGCAGGAGAATGGCGTGAATCCGGGAGGCGGAGCTTGCAGTGAGCCAAGATCACGCCACTGCGCTCCAGCCTGGGCGACAAAGTGAGACTCTGTCTCAAAAAAAAAAAAAAAAAAAAAGGATGTAACACTCCCAAGGCCCCATGATTTGACAAGATATGAACTCTAGACTGCATAACTATAAATATAATCCATCTAGGAATGGATTACCTAGGTTCTATAAGCTCATATTCCCCCAGATACCTCACTAAAGTTTAATTTTCTTTCTTTTTTTTTTTGAGACGGACTTTAACTCTGTCACCCAGGCTGGAGTGCAGTGGTCCGATCTTGGCTCACTACAACCTCCAACTCCTGAGTTCAAGCAATTCTCCTGCCTCAGCCTCCCAAGTAGCTTTGACTACAGGGGCACGCCACCTTGCCCAGCTAATTTTTTTGTATTTTTAGTAGAGACAGGGTTTCACCATATTGGCCAGGCTGGTCTTAAACTCTTGACCTCAGGAGATCCACCTGCCTTGGCTTCCCAAAGTGCTGGGATTACAGGTGTAAGCCACAGCACCCAGCCAGCCTCACTAAAGTTTAAAAGCAATGTTAATACACCCCTAACACAGAACTCTCTTGTGTTTTTATGATGTGTGGAGTAATACACTCAGTAGCTGCTTTGTTCTACTCACTGTCTCATGCTGTTAATGAGCATTTTAAATTTATTTTTATTTTATGAAAACAACATTTATATAAGTTTGCTGGTATCGATGGTGCAAGGCTTTCATTTTAAAATTATTTGGCTTTTTCCATTAAAGGGACAGGGCACAGTTACAACTGCCACCCTTCTTTTTGACACTAGCAAATAGCTAATGTTCTTTATATTTTTATTAAGTAAACAATATTATTTCATTTATAAATATTGCTTCTGGTATTATTAATAGATACAGAAACAGTAATGCTGTCTGTTGTGGATCAGGTATCCATTTCATAAGTGTAACTATATTAGGACTGCAACTGCACATATGCAATTCCAGCAGACATACAGTTTGTGTTATGAAGCATATTTAGAGATGTAACCTTGGTGTAATGTCCTGGTGCAGAGGAAACAGCAGATGAAAAAGCAGATGATCATGCCACTGCACTCCAGCTTGGGCAACAGAGTGAGACCTCATCTCAAAAACAAACAAAAAGAACATTGTCTCTAGATAAGCAATGTTCTTTTTCTAAGAGACAGGTTTCACTTTGTTGCCCAGGTTGGAGTGCAGTGGCATGATTGTAGCTCACTGTAACTTTGAATTTCTGGGCCCAAGCCGCTCCCGCCTCAGCCTCCTGGGTAGCTGAGACTACAGGCATATGCCACTGTGTTTGGCTAATTTTTAAATTTCTTGTGGAGACAGGGTCCTACTGTGTTGCCAGACTGATCTTGAACTCCTGGCCTCAAGTGATCCTCCTGCCTTGGCCTCCCAACTTGCTAGGATTACAGGTGTGAGCCACTGCACTAGCCCCAGAGAAGTGACATTCTTATGATCACAACTGTTGGTCCCCTAAGACTTTGGCTTAAGTATATAACACAACTCTACAAGATAAGAACTTAAGCCATATAAGGCAACGGCAAACTCTTTTTTCTTTTTTTTCTTGAGGTGGAGTCTCACTCTGTGGCCCAGGCTGAAGTGCAGTGGTGTGATCTTGGCTCACTGCAACCTCCACCTCCTGGGTTCACGCCAATCTCCTGCCTCAGCCTCCCAGGTAGCTGGGACTACAGGTGCCCGCCACCATGCTCGGCTAATTTTTTGTATTTTTTAGTAGAGATGGGGTTTCACCGTGTTAGCCAGGATGGTCTCGACCTCCTGACCTCGTGATCTGCCTGCCTCGGCCTCCCAAACTGCTGGGATTGCAGGCATGAGCCACCGCACCTGGCGGGCAAACTCTTTTTTTCTACAGACCACTAATTTTGCTTAATAATTTTTTCCTGGAAGTTCTAGATTGCTGTGAATTCTTAGGTTAAACAAAAAGACATTGAAAAACATACTACCTACTCAAGTATATTTTCACATAAAGTTCCTTTTAATATGTACGCTGAATGTTCAACTCTCATTCACCAGAGGGATTACAATGAGATTAATATTGTGTTGATAATGGGAAAACAAAGATGCATTATGTGTGGGCCCCTGTCTATTCTTAAGGAGCTCACAGCAGAGGAAGGCAGAGATGTATACAAAACATACAATGTGCAGGTGTCCAAATTAAGGTATAATATACAGTACTATGGGAACTCTTAAGAAGGAACAATCTGTTCTGCTTGTGGGAGACTCATTTATTCATTCAATAAATATTTACTGTATGCCTAAAATATCCCAGGCACTCTTTCCATCTTTCTACTGTGCCAGACAGGACCTTGGGAACATAGAGGTGAGCCAGACAGGCAAGGTACCTGTATTCATAGAGCTTTTACTTCATGGAAGAGACAGACAATAAACACATCAAAGATATTCCCACTTCAGGACTTTTTCATCTGCTGTTTCCTCTGTGTCAAGACTTTAGAAAACACAGTTAATTTAATTCAATTTTTTTTAAGAGATGGGATTGCACTATGTTGCCCAGCTGGTGCGTGGCTATTCACAGGTATGATCTTGGCACACTATAAGCTCAAACTCTCCTTCCTCAGCCTCCTAGCTTGCCTTTAGGACTTCCGCTTTATGTATTTGCATGATTGGCTTCTTATCATCACACAGGTCTAAGCTCAAATGTCACCACATCAAGAGATTCCAGATTTCCTGCCACCAACTGCCCACCTCTGTGTCAGTCTCTATTTCATTTCCCCATGGTATCTTCTTCATGGTATTTACATACACATATACACCACTAGAATATAAGGTCATGAGGGTAAGGACAAGGTGGCAGCACTGGAAATGGAGAACAATGGACAGGTTTTGGATTGGGGAACACAAGAGTCATTGTGGTTAACCTCCAAGTTAAACCTTCTACCCCAGATGATTAGTCTAAGACAATCCTGGGAATCCCAGTCCTTTTGCCAGAGACTGCCTTAGAAATGGACATGGGGCTGGGTGCAGCGGCTTACGCCTGTAATCTCAGCACTTTGGAAGGCCGAGGTGGGTGGATTACCTGAGGTCAGGAGTTCGAGACCATCCTGGTGGAAACCCTGTCTCTACTAAAATACAAAAATTAGCCAGTTGTGGTGGCGTGCACCTGTAGTCCCAGCTACTCGGGAGGCTGAGGCAGGAGAATCTCTTGAACCCGGGAGGCGGAGGTTGTAGTGAGCCAAGATTGCACCACTATACTCCAGCCTGGGCAACAGAGCAAGACTCTGTCTCAAAAAAAAGAAAAAGAAAAAGAAATGGACATGGCACCAAATTCTGGTCTGTGAGATGTCCATTTGTTCCTAAGAAAGAGCCTCTCCTGTTCCTCTGAACACTGCAATGACTGAATGTTATTGTGGGAACTGCTGCAGCCATTTGCTATCAGCTTGAAGATGAAGTTTTACTATAGATTGTAAAGTGGAAAGAAGAAAGAATCTAGGTATTTGATGACATTGCAAGCTCCTGTACTAATCGATCTGACGTCTGTCCTACCTCTGGACTTTGTTATATAAGATGATAAATTATTTCACTCTTTAAATCAGTTAAGAGTTGGGATTTCTGTAGGCACAGGAAGAATGATCAAAAAAGGTTAAAGAAAAGAGCTGACCTTGAGGAGTTTGTTGTGTAAACCAGGGAATTTGGAGAGAAGAGAGTAGATGGAGGAAGTAGGTCCTGGTGGAGGGAACTGCATGAACCATGTTATGCTGATGTGAAAGCACATGTAGGGTAAGTAATAAGAATTGCTTGGGGACGCATGTTACAAATTCAGCTTTCTCAGCTCCAAGCCCAGAGATTCTGATTCACACCTACAAACTACACTTTAAGACACATGGATGGGCCGGGTGCAGTGGCTCACACCTGTGATCCCAGCACTTTGGGAGGCCGAGGTGGGCAGATCATGTGAGGTCAGGAGTTCGAGACCAGCCTGACCAACATGGAGAAACCTCATCTCTACTAAAAATACAAAATTAGCCAGGCATGGTGGCACATGCCTGTAATGCCAGCTACTCAGGAGGCTAAGGCAGGAGAATCGCTTGAACTTGGGAGGTGGAGGTTGCAATGAACTGAGATCACGCCATTGCATTCCAGCCTGGGCAACAAAAGGGAAACTCCGTCTCAAAAAAAATAATAATACAAAAATTAGCTGGGTGTGGTAGCATGCGCCTGTAGTCCCAGCTACTCAGGAGGCTGAAGCAGGAGAATCACATGAACCTGGGAGATGGAGGCTGCAGTGAGCTGAGATCGCGCCACTGTACTCCAGCCTGGGTAACAGAGTAAGACTCCATCTTCGGGGGGAAAAAGACAAATGGATGGATCTGGAACAGTAAATAGTATAGTGTGGCTGCAGAAAAGAATTTGGAGCAGTGAGGGAAGCGGGGAAAGCTGAGACTGAACAGATGAATCTGGTTGAAGAGGACCTCGCCATGTAAGGATCCATAGACTGGAAACCTCAAAGAGCAGGGCTGGGTCGCTACTCAGCGACTGTATCCTGTGTTTAACATGGTACCAGGCATTTTACGAGTGGTCAGTAAATATTTACTAATAACAAATACGTAAGGGTTGAAGATTGTACTCTGTAACTAGTAGGCAATAGTAAAATTTTGAGGCACCTCTGGAGACTCGGAGGGTACAAGGAGGCGAGATAGGAGACTCAGTTATAGGGCTTTTTAACATTGCGAGTGAGAGAATAACAAGGGAAGAAGAAAAAGAAAGGGATGTGACTCGTATTTTGGGGTAGAATTGTAAAATTATGAGCAGGATAACCTTTTTTTTTTTTTTTTTTTTGTGAGACAGGGTCTTGTTCTGTCACCCAGGCTGGAGTACAGTGACATAATCTTGGCTCACTGCAGGCTTGACCTCCCGGGCTCAATGCGATCCTCCCACATCAGCCTCCCAAGTAGCTGGAACCACAGGCATGTGCCATCATGCCTGCTAATTAACAAACTGATTTTTTTTTTGAGACGGAGTCTTGCTCTGTTGCCCAGGCTGCAGTGCAGTGGCGCGATCTCTGCTCACTGCAAGCTCCGCCTCCCGGGTTCACGCCATTATCCTGCCTCAGCCTCCCAAGCAGCTGGGACTACAGGCACCCGCCACCACGCCTGGCTGATTTTTTGTATTTTTAGTAGAGATGGGGTTTCACCGTGCTAGCCAGGATGGTCTTGATCTCCTGACCTCATGATCCGCCCACCTCAGCTTCCCAAAGTGCTGGGATTACAGGCGTGAGCCACCGTGCCTGGCCAAACAATTTTTTTTTTAGAGACGAGATCTCACTCTATTGCCCAGGATGGTCTTGAACTCTTAGAATCAAACAATCCTCCCAAAGTGCTGGGATTACAGGTGTGAGCCACTGTCCAGTTAAGATTGAGTATCTTTTTATGCTATGAGCCATTTGTATTTTGTGGGAGATAAACTGCCTGTTGGGTCTTTTGCTCTTTTTTAATTAAGAAAGTTCTGAAAAATTTTAAATATAAAAAAATACACAGGGTGTTTTAACAGCCACACATGTATCTGTCACATAAAATGAACATATGTTAGTATTTTCTACTGTGCATCCAAATATTTTCCTTCCCTTCCCTCTTAAAAGAAAAACATCACAGATAAAATTAAATTCCTAAAAAAAAAAGAAGTTAAAATTCCTGTAAGTACCTATTCACCCACCTTTCCAGGAGCAATCTGAAAGGAGGTAGGAAGGTACATATGGATAAGACAAAGTCAGTGGAAAGTTTCTACCTTAGCTTAATTAAAATCTTCTTCTTCTTGTTTTTTGAGACAGGGTATTTATCTGTCGCCCAGGCTGGCGTGCAGTGCCAAGGTCATAGCTTAATACAGTCTCATACTCCTGGGCTCAAGTCCTCCTGCCTCAACCTCCAGAGTAGTGGCGTGGTGCATGCCACGGTGCCGGCTAATATATTTTATTTTATTTTGTTTTTTTGAGATGGAGTCTTGCTCTGTCGCCCAGGCTGGAGTGCAGTGGCACAATCTCGGCTCACTGCAAGCTCCGCCTCCCGGGTTCACGCCATTCTCCTGCCCCAGCCTCCCCAGTAGCTGGGACTACAGGTGCCTACCACCACGCCCAGCTAATTTTTTTGTATTTTTAGTAGAGATGGGGTTTCACCATGTTAGCCAGGATGGTCTCGATATCCTGACCTTGTGATCCGCCTGCCTCGGCCTCCCAAAGTGCTAGGATTACAGGTGTGAGCCACTGCACCCAGCTATATTTTTATTTTTTGTAGAGAGGTAGTCTCTCTATGTTGCCCAGAATGGTATTGAACTCCTGGCCTCAAACAATCCTCCCGCCTGGGCCACCCAAAGTGTTGGGATTACAGGTGTGAGCCACAGTATCCAGCTGATTAAAATCTTTAGTTGTTTGCTCAAAACAAGTGTATTAATAAGTTTGTATGCTACCTAATTTAATATGAAGTCTAATACCAATGGTAAATGATTTCAACTTTAAGAAAAGATAACATTTCACACTACCATGTCTTAAAAAAAAAAAAAACAGGTGTTGGCAAAGGTGGAGAAATGGGAACACTTGTACATTGCAGGTGGGAATGTAAAATGGTATAGCCACTTTGGAAGAAAAACAACAACCTGGCAGTACTTCAAAAAGTTAAAGAGTTACCCTATGACCCAGCAATTCCACTCTGAGGTATATACGGAAGAAAAATAAAAACATGTCTACACAATAACTTGAACATGAATATTTGTGGCAACATTATTTGCAGCAGGAAGTAGAAAAAACCCAAATATCCATTGACTAATAAATGGATAAGCAACATATGGTATATCTACACAATGGAATCTTGGGCAATAAAAAGGAATGAAGTACTGATGTGGAAGGCAAGATGTAACAGAAGGGAAGAACCTGGAAAGTATTGTGTTGAGTGAAAGAAGACAGTCACAAAAGGCTACATATTATCTGATTTCATTTATATAAAATGTCCAGAATAATCAAATCCATAGAGACAGAAAGTAGATTTGTGGTTGCCAGGGGATGAGGAATGACTCCTAAGGAATGGGGGTTTCTTTTAGGGATGATGAGAATGTTCTGGAATTATAGGGTAGTGGTGGTTGTACAACTCTGAATATATTAAAAACCACTGAATTGTATGCTTTAGGTGGGTGAACTGTATGGCATATGAATTAAATCTCAATAAAGCTGTGAAAAAAAATTTTTTTAACTGATTTTTTTTTTTCACAGAATCAACTCTGCCTTAGGCAAACAATTTACCAGAATATTCTGAGACAGGAGTGGAATAACACCTCCAGCCATTACCTGCAAATGAGAGCTGCTTTAGGCGGGCATTTGATCGAGCTTCCTGGACTTTATCTGTCAATGACTTCCAGGCATCTGAAAGGAAATAAAGAAAACTGTAAGCCAGAAAATATGCACATAAACCCTTCTTAATACCAATGATGTGCACAAGCACTGTGCTTAGAATCCCTAGAGTGTGAACACTTGACCTCCTAGAACAGTGTTTTGTTATTTTGCTTAGAGTTTAAATCAGTTCATTACATGTGAAAGGAGCTGGAAAGGTGCACTCCCCAGCAGGGCTTCTCTCTGTTGGAGGACACAGAAGCACTAAGGAAAGTCAGACCTTCCGAAATCACATCTGAATCCCCAACGCATTCACAACCCTTGATGGAAGTATGGGTCTCACATCTGAATGTTTGGTACTATTATGTTCCCTGTACCCCTAATCAAAACAGCACTAGTAATGATGATTTAGGTCGGGCGCGGTGACTCATGCCTGTAATCCCAGCACTTTGGGAGGCCGAGGTGGGCGGATCACGAGGTCAGGAGATGGAGACCATCCTAGCTAACACAGGGAAACCCATCTCTACTAAAAATACAAAGAGAAATTAGCCAGGCGTGGTGGTGGGCGCCTGTAGTCCCAGCTGCTCCAGAGGCTGAGGCAGGAGAATGGCGTGAACCCGGGAGGCGGAGCTTGCAGTGAGCGAGATCGCGCCACTGCACTCCAGCCTGGGTGACAGAGCGAGACTCCATCTCAAAAAAAAAAATAAAGATTTAACCAGGACTGTGGGAAGATCATAACCTCTCTGTTCCTTAAAGTTAAGAGGCAGAACTTGAAAATCCTTACAGTTCCTTCCAGCTCTAACCCAAGATTCTGTGATCTCTTCCAGTTTTCTAGGCATTTCCACATGGATTTCTTACATCACTCCACATCAATGTCTTTTGTGGAACCTCCATACTCCTTACTTATCTCCTTTGTTCTCCATGCATTATCTTTTGTTTTTGTCACCCAGGCCTGAATCTTTAGGGTCATCTTTGACTCTCCCCTCTCCATATTCAACCAAGTGTGTTCATTCTTCTTTCCTTTCCTTTCTTTTCCCACCAAATGTGGGTTTTATTACCAGACATCTCTACTCTAGCAATACTCTCATTAGTGAACTCTCGTCTTTGAGCATCTCCAGTTCAATCTGTCTTATATAGAGAGCTTATCACATTATGTTTCCTGAAATTCTGCTTCTGTTCACTCCCTCAAGTTTTCAAAGGCCTCATGGTTTGGCACTGAAGGCTCTCTAAAACTTGTCCCAATCCACCTTCCCAATTTTCTTTCACCACCACCTGACATGGATTTCAACGCCATCTCACCTGACACTACTCTAAACCCATCAAATGCAATCATGCCTTTCTAACTTTGCTTACCTTCCTTCTTCTTCCTAGAGAGCCCTGCATTCTTCTTTGCCTAACCAAAATTCCATTTTCTCCTTTAATAGAATCTTCTTTTAATCTTCATGGGTTTTTGATAACCCTAACTCACCCATGGTGACCTTTCTCTCCTTGAACTCTTCTAGTACTTACAGCCTAGAGAACATTTACTAGTCCTTCAAAGGCGGATGAATACCTACATGCTTGCGATACAAAGATGAATAATAAAATAAAATTCCAGCCTTTATGGAGAGTTCGCTGTTGAGTGAGTGATAAAAGTAAACAAACATGTACAAAATAAATTTTAAGCTATGAGAGAAGAACATGTAAGATTCAAAAGGAGGGAAAGGGAGGGCTTAGCTACCTCAGAAGGTCAGGAAAGACCGTCTGAGCTGGATCTTGAAGGGTGAGCTGGAGCTCACCAGGTGATTGAGGGCAGGGAGAGAACTCCAGGCAGAGGAGAAAGCATGTGTGAAGGCACACAAGGGAGAGAGAAGGGCACAGAAGGCGCATGAGGGAATGGCAAAAGACAAGGCTGGGTGGGGGAAGCAGGGTTCTCATGGGCTCCGCTAAGGTATGTGCAATGTTGAAAACATAATCTGTATCATTGACTTTTCATGTAAAATATGGCTATTTCTCCAACAAGATAAACTTCTCAAGGACAAGGAAAATGTATGATGCCTCCAGGTATCCCCCATACTTCCTAGCATAAAACATCCACCTAAATGGTGCTAATACTCGGAAAATGAAGCTCTAGCTGAAACAGGGCTTCTGCTGATGAGTCCATCTGATTTAATCCACTCACCTTCAATACTTTCTGCACAGATCTGAAAGCCATCATCACTGGAAATTTCAAAAACAAGTCCTTTCTTGGGTTTTTTCTCAGTAATGTTTTCCTTCCGCTTTTGTTCTTGCTGAAGCCAAAGCATCAGTGGAGAGCTGAAATTACTTTCTTCTTCTTCCACTGTTTTAGGTTCTAATAGGGAGAAAATAGATAGGAGCCAAAGTGGTTGCAGCAACAAATGCTCACTGAGCACTGACTACCTGTAGAGTACTTTACATAAATGATCTCTAAGCCTAACCACATTCCACAGTTGGTTTATTATTCCCATTTACACATAACAAATCCAAGACTCAAAGAGCTTGCCTAGGTCATTGCTAGAAAGTAGTGACTAAAACCAGAATTTTTTTTACATGAAGTTGTCTCTGTGGTAGAATTTCTGGTAGAATTTCAATAAGCAACTGTCCTCAACAAAGTTATAGCCAGAACTCTCTAATCTTAAAGTGACCATTTGTTTCCTCATCAAATTCATTAGAACTGATGGAAAATGCTATGGCGATGTATCTGGTATTGTAACCAAAATCTGACTATCTAATAAAAATCGTTCTTAGTTTTCTTTAGTGACAACTAAAAAGTGAAGTCAGGTTATTACTAGCTATTTAAACCTCAGTGCTGGTAAAACCAGTACAGCAGAAGAGTATGCGTATTGTCTTAAGTCCTTAGCTGACAGGTGATCACAGAGTATGTACTGGAAGAACACTGCACCAAGAGACAGGTGCGCCAAGTTTCAGTCTCCAATGTGGGCCAAATCACTTAACTTCTTTGGAGCTTAGATATTTCTTTTTTAAATGTAGAAAATAAGTAGGTAAAGTGGGTCATTTTCATGGTCCTTTTAACATTGATATTCTCGGATTCTAACCTGTTACCCACCCACATACCTGTACTTTCTTGCTCATTTGCTGGATTTTGGGTCACCTGAACTTCCGGAAGAGCAGCCACTTGCCTAAATAAAAACCAAATGTAAGATACAATATCAGCTAGTTCTTCAATTTGAAGAAAAACATCCATAATTTTCTATACAGCTCTGGTATACAAAATAACTGCTAGAAAATGAACCACAGGGGGCTTTCTGTAGAACTTGTTGAATGAATACAACCACCACACCACTGTATGGTACATAATATAAAACTCTTTTGTGAGATTCTTTACCAAATACTGACATTAAGTTTCTGTTTTTAAAGTTGTAAATTGTGCCCTTGAAATTCTTCTCATACTCTTAGTATTAGAAAAAAATGAAAGGACACTTGTCAGAAGCAATTCTAAAGTTACTTAAATAAGTTAGCTGGTTTAACTAAAAATGAAAAACAAGCTGCATGAGCTTATAAACCACCACCAATTTTCACTTTTTTTTTTTTTTTTTTT
>NW_016807677.1:329448-336112 GCF_001698545.2 Rhinopithecus bieti
TTTTTTGAGATACGGTCTCACTTTGTTGTCCAGGTTGGAGTGCAGTGGCAATCACGGCTTGCTGCATCCTCCAATTCCCAGGCTCAAGCAATCCTCCTACATTAGCTTGGACTGTGGATGTGCACCACCACCTGGCTAATTTTTAATTTTTGTAGAGACAGGGTCTCCCTACGTTGCCAAGGTTGGTTTCAAACTCCTGGGCTCAAGCAATCCTCCTGCCTCGGTCTCCCAAAGTGTTGGGATTAGAGGCATGAGCCACTGTGTCCAGGCCCAATTTTCACTTTTTTAAACTAAATAAATTCTGGAAACAATCCAAATATCTATCAATAGAGGACTCATTAAATTACTGTAGATCCACACAATAGAATTGGGGGCAGCGATTTAAAAAGTGAAGCACACCTATATATATTGGCACAGAAAGATGTACATAAGTGAAAATCCAAATACAGAACAGTATGTGCAGTATTATTCCTTTTATGTAAAAAAGCATATACATATTCATATATATACCATGTTTATCTGTATATGCATAGAAATGTCTGCATAGATAAAAACAAATTATTAGCAATGACCACCTCTAGGGAATAGATTGGGCGGGGGTGAGGGGGACAAACAGGAAATTATTATCCATTATTTAAATAATTCTTCTGTTCTATTTTTTGTTTACTTTTTTACAAGCCTGTATTATTCCCATTTAAAAACTTTGGCAAGAAAACAAAAATGTGAATCAGGAAGAACTATTTTTTTACCTTTTTTTTTTTGAGATGGAGTCTCGCTCTGTTGCCCAGGCTAGAGTGCAGTGGCGCGATCTCAGCTCACTGCAAGCTCCGCCTCCTGGGTTCACGCCATTCTCCTGCCTCAGCCTCCCGAGTAGCTGGGACTACAGGCGCCCACCACCATGCCCGGCTAATTATTTTTGTATTTTTAGTAAAGATGGGGTTTCACCATGTTAGCCAGGATGGTCTTGATCTGACCTCGTGATCCGCCTGCCTTGGCCTCCCAAAGTGCTAGGATTACAGACGTGAACCTGGCCTGGAAGAACTATTTTTTAAATGAGGTGGACAAAACTGAGAGCTTAGTCTTAAAGGACAAATTCTTCAGCTTACCCTGCAGGTTGCCCACATTCCTTCTGGGAGGACTGCTCCACATTAGCTGTATCCTGCTGCTCAGCCTCTGCTCCTGGAGTCCTGGAACACAGGCGTTTGTATCTTTTCAAGACAAACCACCAGTAAATATGTACAGAATGTGGAGGTGAGTCGAAAGAAATGGCTCTATCAGGATCTGATAAAGTCTATAAGCCAGCAAAACTGACCTAAGGTCATAAAGGTTAGAATAATGGTTACTTTGAGGGGGCACTGACCTTATAAGAGAAGGCACCCTTGTGGGTTGCTAGAAATGTTCTGTATCTTGATCCGAGTGGTCGCTACATAGGTGCACTCCACCTAGGCTGGAGTGCAATGGCATGACCATGGCTCATTTAGCCTCTAACTCTTGGGCTCAAACAATCCTCCCACCTCAGCCTCCTGAATAGCTGGGGCTACAGGTGTGCAACACCACACCACAAACACTCTACAAAAAAATTTTTTTTTGTGGAGACAGGGTCTTACTATTTTGCACAGGCTAATCTTGAACTCCTGAGCTCAAGCAATCCTTCTGCCTCAGCCTTCTCAAGTGCTGGGATTACAGACATGAGTCACTATGCTTGGCTTTCAATGATAAAGTTTTAAAAAAAGGACTCTATGTGGATTTACCCAGAGGGAGCTTTGCCCTCAAGATAAGAATAATCATTCTCTAGTATAAGCCTCAGTAAAAAAGAAACAGGAACAAACAGCAACACTGTGTGAAATCAGAGCAAAAAGTAATTAGATGTGGTTCTATCCAAGAGACAAACTGCCCATGGATGGAACTACATTTTGCTATATAAATCACCACTCAGAGAGAAAAAAATTCAAAACCCAGAAAACTCCCAGGTAACGCAACTTGAACAGAAGAGTGTCTCTCCCAGAGAGTACCACATCAACAGCCCCTAATTTACAGCATGAAATCCCACAGACCTAGCCTAGGTAGTATTTGGATCTCTCACCCTGTGCCTGAGGTCAGGGATGTTGCTTCTTGGTCTGGAATGTGTGCTTCAGAAGAACTGGTCCGCAAATGGGAAACTTTGTGCTTCTTGCCATTCCCTTTGTCTAGAGGCAGCTGAAACCGTTTGGTTTTTGGTTTGGGTTTAGTGGGACCCGGCACTGAAGGGCTTGCTGACCGCTGTCCAGAGGATGGAGAGGATGGAGAACCCCCAGGAGAGGTGGAGCTGGCTTGCACAGCTGAGGATAAAGCCTTGTTCTGCTCCAGCCCCACGCTATTAGGAGCGTCTACCGTCTGGGTAAAGTTGGATACCTGGGGCCCTGAAGCAGAATCAAGATCACGCTGGGAAGAATGAATCCCAGTTTTGCTGGCAAGGAGCTGGTTCACATGCTGAAGCTGATAGTGTTCGTCTGCTTCCCCAGAAGGTGAAGCGGCTGTTATGCCTGTAGTCTGAGTGGAGGGGAGTACACAGATGCTAGATGCTGCTGTCATTGCAGCAGTAGAGGGGGTCTGTGATGTCCCCAGTTGTGGAAACATTCCTGAACTTGGCGGTAAAGCCACAGGCTGGTCCTGAATCCCCAGGCTCTGCTGGCTAGCTTTGATTAAAAGATTGCTTATTGAGCCAATATCTGGGGTACCAAGCAACCTTGGGTTGGTTAAGGTGACGTGTCCTGGAACTGATGCACTACTTGTAGGGGTTGTGGTAGTTTGCATGGATACAACATTCAAGACAGAGGAACTGGATGCCAAGCCAGACACAGACCCTGATGTGAGGTGGCTAGTATCCTGGCTTATTGTTGATGTGCCCGACGCTGTGGCAGCAGTTCCTCCCACACTCTGTGGTAACAGGGGTGCCGGTTCAAAATACATGATGCTAGATTTAGATCTTTTTATGATGTTGGGGACAGTTCGATGAGATGAAGTATTAAGTGACCCCAAATCTAACAGATTGGGATGATTAGGAAGCTGGGAGGGTGTGAAGTTAATCAATGTCATATTAGAAACCACATCGGAAGGGGCAATGTTTGAAGGGGTACTAGAGGGAGCAAGTTTTTTATTCTTTCGGGTCTGTAGACGAGATATGGGTCTTTTCTTGAGTCCAGAGGATGGTGTGGCTACTGTGGTACTGAGGTCTGTCCTCTGGCTGGATTCTGAAACCAAAAGTTGGGGATCTGGAGGAGGCTGAACCCCAATAAGCAGGCCTGAAGGAGGACTGCTGATGTTGGGTGGGAAACTACTTTGAGTAGCTGCAGGGAAGGAATGTAAGTGCTGGTGATGAGACATGGGTAGCAATCCTTTGCTAGCAGAAGGGAACAAAGATTGAGAAGTTGGCAAGCTTGGATTTAGTCCTGTGGTGAGGGTGAGACCACTTCCCATGGGCCCCAGTACTGAAGTATTTGTCTCCATCACACTGGGTGTAGAACTAACGGAAGAGGTCAATTGGATTTTTTGGGTCACTCCATTTGGAAGAGTTTGGAGAACATAAAGTGGCTGCATGTTCTGATTAACAACTATGAGTTTCTCAGTGGCCGGCTTCAGGTGGGGTGGAGTGGTCTGGACAGCTGCATTGGAAATCTGAGACGGGCCAGGACTATCAGTAGAATTGGGCACATACTTCTGGTTCTGGATAGGAACAGTTGGGGAAACAGGTACCTGAAGGCCAGGGGTGCTACTGTTTCTAGTTAAATCCTGATTGTTGCCATGACCTTGCTCTACTGAACCACAAGGAGGGCTAGAGATGTGGTCTGCATCCATGTGTCCTTGGATAAAATGATCAGGAGTCATGTGGCCTTCAGGAGCTGGATCTACTCCTGGGCTCAGCAGTGCTGGGTCACCTTCAGAGGAGGCTACAGATTTTTCTGTGATGGTTACTCTCTTCTCCCCTGAGTCTGAGATTACAGCTAGTCTACTGGGATTCTGGCTGGGGACAGTGGGACTCCGGGTGGTCAAGACAGATAGATCAGATGGTAGCTCTAGAGGCAACTCAAACTGTTCCTCTGCTGAGATAGAGGAAGAGACACTACTATCCACAGGTTCTGTTGTAGGCAGCTGCTGAGAAAATACTTCAAAAAGACCCATGTCTTTTTCACGATTACTGTCAAGACCCAAACCTTCACCAAGATTCAGGAGTTCTGATGAAGATGACTCTGGGCTCTCACCCAAAGCCTGCATGGATGGAGTATTCTTTAGTACAAAGTCCATAATGTCTGAAGGCAGGATATTCCCACAGTCATCACTGTTGTTATTGTCTGAATCTGATTTCAGGAGCTCGGTATTATAGGTGTCCAGTAAATTTTTGTCTGAGGGAGTACTTGTGTGGACTCTGCGGCTTGACTCCAATGAGCTGAGCTGAGCTTCCAAGGAGTCCTGTCCCTGTGTTTTAACTCTGCTTACAGAATGGCAGTTATCCATCTTTGGCTCATTTTTGTGGCCAACAGAACTCTTAATGACATGTTCTTTCTCCCCAGCATCTTCAGGTCTATCAATCTTTAAGTTCTCTGTTCCATTTTCTTTACCATTTCTTTTTGGAATCTGGCTGCTTTTCCTTGTTGTGGCTGTGACACTAGTATCACTCTCTGTCCCATCATCAACACCATCTAACTGTGAGATTTTTGGAAGATCACACTGTTCCTCCTCCCGAAATAAATTATGGGATGCTAGTCGTTCCTCTCCACCTGAAGAAATCACTGTTCTAGTGAAGTTGTAATAGTATAAGTCGTCTTCATCCGAAGTGCTTAAGTCATCGGCCCCATCCACCTGTCCTTCAGCCGATCTCTTGCCTCGCTTCTTCCCAGTTGAGCTGCTATAGAATGGAATGTCTTCTTCACCATAGGATCTTACTCCATAGAGTGGGGTAAGCCCAAAGAACATGTTAGAACGTGCACGGGCACTGCGACGGGGATACCTCCTTTTAAAAGAGCCATCCTCCTGAGGTTTGGGGCCATCTGGAAGCATTAGGTTTCTGTCCTGTACTGGAAGAGTCTGATAGTTGTTACTTTGAGAATCCTGGCATGAGGTATTATTGGGGCTTGGTTGGGCCACTGGACCATCTGCTGGATTTTCAGAGGCTGAAATTGGTTCTGGGGGAGATGTTGACTCTATTTGCAATGGGGAAGCAGGACTACTTTCTTTCAGGGTGTTTTTGGATTGACTCTCATTTTCCATTTTTAGAGGTGTCAGTGTCACTTTGACTGTGCGTTTCCGTGGTGCCTGTAATTCCTTGGCAGATCCTTCTACTTGCATGGGTGGAGCTTTGGGGACTCCTGGCATAGAAAGGCCCTTATCACCAATCTTATCAGAAGAAACATTGTTACATGGTCGTTGGCCCATATACTCAGACGTCAAAACCTCATCCATAAACTCTGGCTTCAAGTTTCCTTCCTCACCAGTTGTCACCTGACCAGGTTCCAAAAAAGATTTACTGGAATGCTTTTCTTTGAAAGTTTCTTTACAAGATTTTTTCCCTTTCTGTCTCCTATCTCTGGAACTAGATCCCATATGTTCATTGATAATGGATGATCTGTTGCTCATTCCAGATAGCTTCAAGGTTTTGACTTCAGTATCTTCATCTGGAGAGGGGTTTGCTGATTGGGTAGAATCTGTGTGTTGGTCTCGATCATTCCTTTGCCCTCTCAAATGGAGGTGTGGAAAGGAGAGGGCCTCTTTAGAAGAAAACGACACCGAAGAGGGTTCAGCAAAGGAGCCAATTTTACTAACATTCAGTTCTCTAGATGTTGTGTTATGAACCTGTGGGGCCAGTTTAGGAATTCCAGGGTAAGCCACATTATGTGCAGATCCCTCTGAGCTCTTGGAACTCAGCACTTTGGTCTTCTCTCCCTTTAAAGAGGAGCTCTTGGAGGCCAAGTCTGAAGCACTGGACTGCTTCATTTCTGAAGATGAAGATCCATCCAAGTGACTGTTTTTATTGCCTACAGTAACCACTGTCCTTTGCAAATTTGAAGAGGTGGAAGTGTTTTGCCCTAAACTAGTACTTGAATTCAGTGGCCCTAAGACATGATCAACTGCTTTGGCACTTGATTCAAGATCAGTAGCGGTCCCAATGGTGGAGCCTGAGGAAACATTATTCCTAGAGTAAGTATTCCCAGTTCTCATTGGAGACATTATCCGGAGTTTGGACCGCTGAGGTGATAAGGAAGAGGTACTGTGACGCCTGGAGCCAATACTTCGAAGTCCAGAGGAGAGTAAAGGATCACCTACTGTGACTATTTCATGAGTGGTTGGGGTAGGACTTCCTAAACAAGAGAGAAAAAGTAATAAATGCTATTGTAGGTAGAACAAATATGTAGAAGTCACTGGTTTCAATGATTTGGCTATATATATATACATATATTTATAGATAACTGGAAATCTACATTTTCTATTTATTTATTTATTATTTATTTTTTTGAGACAATGTCGCACTCTGTCACCCAGGCTGGAGTTCAGTGGTATGATCTTGACTTACTGCAATCTCCACCTCCTGGGTTCCAGCGATTCTCCTGCCTCAGCCTCTCGGGTAGCTGGGATTACAAGCATGTGCCGCCACACGCGGCTAATTTTTGTATTTTTTTTTTTTTTTTTTTTT
>NW_016807677.1:338014-340417 GCF_001698545.2 Rhinopithecus bieti
TTTTTTTGTATTTTTAGTAGAGACGGGGTTTCACCGTGTTAGCCAGGATGGTCTCGATCTCCTGACCTCGTGATCCGCCCGTCTCGGCCTCCCAAAGTGCTGGGATTACAGGCTTGAGCCACCGCGCCCGGCCTAATTTTTGTATTTTTAGTAGAGACAGGGTTTCACCATGTTGGCCAGGCTGGTCTTGAACTCCTGACCTCAGGTGATACACCTGCCCTGGCCTCCCAGAATGCTAGGATTACAGGGGTGAGCCACCACACCCAACCAGAATCTACATTTTCAATCAGTAAAAGTCACCGAGATAAAGCTGCCTGAAAGAATTACAAATTAATCTTTGGGCTGATCTTCTTAGGTCAAGTAGGTCAATAAAGTCTTTTACCTGCAGAAGGCAACGGCCGACAGCCAGGGGATCTCTGTGTCGGAGAATAACTGGGTGTTCGAATCCTGGGGACCTTTGAGATGACATGATAATAACAGGAGCCAGAGGTTTGCGAATGAGGAGGTCGGTCTGGTGATGGCGGACTTATAATTTCAGTTGTGTTTTGATTCTCTTTTGATGAACTTTCTGTGGCAGGAAATAAAACTCTTAACTGAAAAGCCCAATTAAAATATCAAACTAATTAACCAATAGTCAGCTATCAGGTAAATGTAAAACTAGAAGCAAATGAGACCTCCCAAGTAAATGACTTTTCCCCCAGCTTGCAATCATAGTACTCCCTGAATCAAATTCAAGTTCCACCCCATCTTTCTTTTTTTTTTTGAGACAGTCTCACTCTGTCACCCAGGTCGGAGTGCAGTGGCATGATCTTGGCTGACTGCAACCTCTGCCTCCCAGGTTCAAGTCATTCTTGTGCCTCTGCCTCCTGAGTGGCTGGAATTACTGGGATTCCAGGTGCCCGCCACCATGCCTGGCTATTTTTTTTGTATTTTTAGTAGAGACGGGGTTTCACCATGTTGGCCAGGCTGTTCTCGAACTCCTGGCCTCAAGTGCTTCACCTGCATCAGCCTCCCAAAGTGCTGGGATTACAGGCGTGAACCACTGTGCCCGGCCTCAAGTCCTGTCTTGATTCAAGACTAACCTGTAAAAGATGTTGGACTATGGGCAATGGTCCTGTTTTCATCATGTTCAACAGTGCTGTTGATATCCGGCTCTACGACTGGAGGACGGCACTCCACTATCTTGCACGTATATACACAGCGCTTGCGAGCATCTGTGGTGCTCCAGTATACCCTGGAACACCTGGGTAAACAGATTTGGGAAAATCATCATAAGGGAGAGGACAGAAACAGAAACTAGTATTTTTCAAAACCTCTCTTCATCCTAGGTTCCCAGGTCCTTTGAATTACAGAATTTAGCTTTATTTCATGGGTTCTTAGTACAGATTCCCCTAGTTAGGTTGTTCTAAGCTTTTTGAAGTCCTTGGTTTTTCTTAGCCTCTCAGAAAATAGCCTAAGATCTTTTTTTCTTGTACCATAAGCAGGCACCAAATATAGTAAAATATCCTAAAAGCAAGAGAAAGAAAAATATTAACTACTACAAAAATTAGTTTTGGCCTTCAGGACAGAACTATTGCCTTACAATGTATACAAAGTATGGTCCGAAAAGAAAACAAAGGGCAAACCTGTGGTGTTTCCTTTGGGAGAAAAGCTCCATGAGACAAGAGAAACGTAACTGCTTCAAATTTGCTGAATGCTAGTGGAGTCTGGTTTGTGTGAAAAGCTGCCAGCTAAATGTGTAGCAAAGACTGTGTCATCGGAATAGGAATAGAGTAAGTTGGAGCATATATTGCAAAATGAGACTCCAACGTGAGAGCAGTAGAAGGGGAATTTTGAACTTATATTGTTAGCTTGTTAGACATTTTTTTTTTTTTTTTTTTTTTTTTTTTTTTTTTTTTTTTTTGAGACGGAGTCTTGCTCTGTCGCCCGGGCTGGAGTGCAGTGGCCGGATCTCAGCTCACTGCAAGCTCCGCCTCCCGGGTTTACTGCCATTCTCCTGCCTCAGCCTCCGAGTAGCTGGGACTACAGGCGCCCGCCACCTCGCCCGGCTAGTTTTTTGTATTTTTTAGTAGAGACGGGGTTTCACAGTGTTAGCCAGGATGGTCTCGATCTCCTGACCTCGTGATCCGCCCGCCTGGCCTCCCAAAGTGCTGGGATTACAGGCTTGAGCCACCACGCCCGGCAGCTTGTTAGACATTTTAACACTTGCTTCATATAGGTAAGATTATAAATTCTTATTGAAAAATTTGATCATTATTGTGGGGATTTATAGTTTTAGAAGGACTTATAAAATGTAAAGTTGGGAACAGGGCATGAGCTGTTTTATCCATGAAAACAATCTGCACTCCTGCATGGAGATAAATGTAATTTGGAGGAATCTTTTTTTTTTTTTTTTTTTTTTTT
>NW_016807677.1:340832-350346 GCF_001698545.2 Rhinopithecus bieti
TTTTTTTGAGACAGAGTCTCACCCTGTCGCCCAGGCTGGAGTGCAATGGCATGATCTCGGCTCACTGCAACCTCTGCCTCTGGGTTCAAGCAGTTCTCCACCTCAGCCTCCTGAGTAGCTGGGACTACAGGTGCCTGCCACCTCGCCCGGCTAGTTTTTTGTATTTTTTAGTAAAGACGGGGTTTCACAGTGTTAGCTAGGATAGTCTCGATCTCTTGACCTCGTGATCCGCCCGTCTCAGCCTCCCAAAGTGCTGGGATTACAGGCTTGAGCCACTGCACCCGGCAATTTGGAGGAATCTTAAGAGACTGACCTTGTGTTTTCTACTTAGGTTTTATTTTTAAGTAATTCTGAAATGATGTCAGTAATGCTTTCCTTCTATAACTGGATTCATCTAACATAAATGCTGCTTTAGTCCCAATCTACAAGCAGATGAATCAGAGAACTAGCAAACTAAGTAATTAATTCTTAGTAGCAGTTTAAAGTAGCTAACAAGTATGCCTCTACATTTAATGACCTTCAGTGTGTTCAGGTTGTGGGGCTGCTGTCTTCTCTTTATAGTGCTACTTACTGATATCCAATAGGAAAGAGCTTATCTTCACAGTCAGAGAGATCATTTAGAATTCCTAAGCAGTCGATTGTCATAGAGCCTGACCAAGGAAAGAAGAACTGATTAGAGGAGATAATGAGTGTCATTTTATTTTTTTGAGAGAGTCTCACTCTGTCGCCCAGGCTAGAGTGCAGTGGTGCAATCTCAGCTCACGGCAGCCTCTGCCTCTGGGGTTCAAGTGATTCCTATGCCTCAGCCTCCCAAGTAGCTGGGATTACAGGGATGCAACACCACTCCCAGCTAATTTTTTTTTAGTAGAGATGGAGTTTCGCCACATTGGCCAGGCTGGTCTCCAACTCCTGACCTCCAGTGATCTGCCCGCCTCAGCTTCCCAAAGTGCTGGGATTACAGGCGTGAGATACCACACTGAGGGTCATTTTATAACTGAGGACCAGAAATTTCCCCAATGATATATACAGCCTTCCCCAATAACTAAGGCTAGGTCATACCAATCATCATGTGGATATTTTCTGGTTCCAAGCCATTGAGAAACTTCCTTCTCAAGCTGATTCCTTCAAAGTCCACAAACACTCTTCTGAAAACTTCAAATCCATTCTCAGGAACCACCTTAAATAAAACCCATGGTAACTGTTAACAGGCTGTCCCTTTGCACATTATACTCATGATCCTGACTGTCTCAGAGTGGAAGGCACACAGCATATCTCAAAAGCATCCTTCTGTTTCACTCAGCAGGACACTTCTGTATTTCCCAAAAGAGATGGTGCCTCTAGGAACACCTAATAGAAAAGCAAAACAGTTTATCATCTTGCTATATTTTTGTATTTTTCTTTTGAATTTCTAAATAATTCAAAAAGCAACTAAATAAGCCATGAAAAGACTTGAAGGAAACTTAAATGCTAAGCAGAAGAAGCCAGCCTGAAAAGGCTATGTACTATATGATTCCAACTATGTGAAACTCTGCAAATGGCAAGACTATGGAGATAATAAAAACATCAGTGTTTGCCCAGGGTTGGGGAGAGGCAGGGGTGAACAGGCAGAGCACAGAGGATGTTTAAGGCAGTGAAAATACTCCATATGATGCTATAATGGGGGATATATGTCATTATATATTCATCCAAACCCACAGAATGTACAACACCAAGAGTGAATGCTAATGTAAACTACGGACTCAAGGTAATAACCATGTGTCCAGTGTAGGTTTATCCATTGTAACAAATGCACCACTCCGGTGGGGGATGCTGATAATGGGGGAGGCTGTGCATATGTGGGTGCGGGGGTATATGGGAAATCTCTGTACCTTCCAGTCAATTTTGCTGTGAACCTAAAACTACTCTAAAAAATAGTCTTTTTTTTTTAAAAAAAAAAAGCAACTAAAGCTCTCTCACTTCGCCTTTGATCAAATCCCGATGTCGTTGGCAATATACTTTTTTATCATCCAGAAAGACACAGTTCTTGGCTCGGGAACACATGAAGTGATAGTTGCTGGTGCAGGATGTGAGACAGCAACCCACGGTGGCTCCTGGCTTTTGGCAGAATTCACATCTCTAAAAATCCAAAAAGAAAAGAGCCCTATTCAGACTTTCAGATGTTTTAAGACGTTTACCATCTCCTCTATAGACTCATCCCATTCTACAGTTCCTACAATTCATTTTATCTATTGGTAGTCTGCTGAATTATGTATATCAATACTTGTTGGCTAACTACCCTGATGGCACTATGAAAAATATCAGTGAGGCTATATTCACCCACAGGAAGAATATCTGGAAACTGAGAGGGAATCCCTTGCATAAAATTTACCCATAAGGTCTTACCAGCTGCTTGCCCCTGATCACAGCCATATGCACATTCTTTAGTGATCCGTCATCATCTTCAAACACTTCCGCAGACCACAAAGCACAATTTACATGTGTCCACTCATTTTGGCCAATATATAGCAAACGACCAGCATCCTATAAAATAGAGATTTCTTTTTTCCAAAAGAATATAATGCCAAAGGAGGTTTTCCTCGGCATTAGCTTTTCTTCAGTGAGGATAACCTCAAGAAAGCAACTGTAATTCTTTAATGTAGGGAGGCACACAGAAATCAGAATTCATTTTGCAACGTTGCTGTTTCCACTTCCTTCTTTTCTAGATTACTTTTTCCATAGACTGAAACTATTTTACAAATCTAGAGAATAAAAAAATGAGCTGGGTATGGTGGTTCACGTCTATAATCCCAGCACTTTGGGAGGCTGAAGCGGTAGGATCTCTTGAGCCCAGGAGTTTGAGACCAGCCTGAGCAACATAGGGAGACTCCATCTCAACAAAAACAAACAAAAAATTAGCCAGCATGGTGGTGCGCATCTGTGGTCTCAGCTCCTCAGGAGGCTGAGGTAGGAGGATCGCTTGGGCCCTGGAAGCCGAGATTGCAGTGAGCCAAGATCATGCCACTGTACTCTAGCCTAGGTGACAGGGAGAGGCCTGGTCTCAAAAGGAAACAAACAAACCAAAAGAGCCATAGGTGGTAAGTTTATAAAAACGTGTACTGACGTCTATAAACTGTATTTCAAAGTCAGTTCTCTCAGATTGTATTTAAAAGTTTTTGGCCGGGCACAGTGGCTCACGCCTGTAATCTCGCCACTTTGGTATATGAGGTGGGTGGATCACCAGCCTGACCAACATGGAGAAACCCCGTCTCTACTAAAAATACAAAATTAGCCGGGCATGGTGGCACATGCCTGTAATCCAGCTCCTCGGGAGGCTGAGGCAGGAGAATGGCTTAAACCTGGGAGGCGGAGGTTGTAGTGAGCTGAGATCGCACCATTGCACTCCAGCCTGGGCAACAAGAGCGAAATTCCGTTTCAAAAAAAAAAAAAAACCCAAAACTTTTTAAAAAAATTGTAGGCTTACTATGTGTGCCAGGCACTAAATAGAGGCTTTACATACATTATGTCATTTAATCCTCACAACCACTCTGAGGTAAGCATTATTATCTTCATTTTAAAGATGAAACTGAGGGTCAGATAGGTTAAACTACTTGCCAAAGTCAATAAGTAGGCAGTTAAGCACAGAAATGTGTTCAGATAGGCGGCAGAACTGGGGCTCTTAACCATTCTGCTATCCTATATGAAACATAAGCTTTTTAATATGCAACTTAGATTTTATTAACTTTCACAAAATATTCTTGAGAGACTTCCATTAGAAATTACTAGACATCAAGGGTTTAATTTAAGGCAAATCAGTCACCTTTTATTCAAGAAAATCAATCATTAAAAAACTCCAAGTGCCAAATAAATAAAAGTTTGAACTAAGTGACAAATAAATAAAAGTTACAAGTTAATAAGTTATAGGTAAATAAAAGTTATAAATTAGTAAGTTGTAAGTAAGTTCATTAAAGAAATGGCACCCAGTCATCAAGTATAGACACAAGGACAAACAGTTCTTTTGGGGTATGTATTAACTAGGGCTCTGTGTCGCATAGTACTTACATTAGCACTGTCATCACCATATGTCAAACATAAAGCACACTGTCTGTTGTCTTCTATGCCTGGGGGTGGGTTCAGCTCTGGACTGTCTTCTCGACTCCTATCAGTACCTTGAAATCCAAAAGACTCCCATCAATACCTTGAGATCCAGTTAAAATTGGCAATACTATGTCTGATTTCCAGGAAAAAAGAAAACAATTCAGCTTACATAGCCTACAGCCTACAAAATAACCACTTTTCAAAGTGTTCAGAGTAACGCTATCTCATTGTCTATGTTACAATACTCAAGAGTATTTATATCAAGTCCTCATTAACACTTCAAGTGAAGCAAAATTAATGATGGTATTACATTTAAGGATGACCTTAAAATTCCTTTCTGATATCCAAGTATATCTAATTTTAGTGAATTGGATTCACAAAGTCAATCATTTGCATCTAGAGGGAAATGGGTGATGACGCTCCTTTTGGTGGCTTACTCAAAATTGGTGGTGTAGGAGGATGCAGAGGAGTTGGTGAGTCTGGTTCTCCAGGCCCTTTGGGTTTGGGAGCTGGAATAATTTTCTTCATTAAAGGAGGCTGCTCAGTGTGGCTGTTTTCCTCTCGCTCCTGCCACTGAGCATAATTATGGTCAAGTGAAGGTGGAAGCACTGCGTTTGGTAACATCCCACTGCTGAAAATAATTGATTCAACAAGCATTTATTGAACTCCTACAGTATACCTAGAAATGTATAAAATAATCAAATTCTTGATATCACCTGTTGCCCCATGTACGAGCCATTCACAGAATATAAGAAAAAGTCACAGCGTTTGGAAAACCGCAGAAGTACACAGATCTTAATATTTTAAAAAATATCTCAACATATGACTCTTGGTTAAACTTGCTGAAACAAATGATAACCCTATCAAAAAATCAAAAGAGGCCAGACATGGGGGCTCACGCCTGTAATCCCAGCACTTTGGAAGGGTGAGGCAGGCAGATCACGAGGTCAAGAGATCAAGACCATCCTGGCCCAAATGGTGAAACCCAGCCTCTATTAAAATACAAAAATTAGCTGGACGTGGTGGTGCCTGCCTGTTGTCCCAGCTACTTGGGAAGCTGAGGGAGGAGAATCACTTGAACCAGGGAGGCAGAGGTTGTAGTGAGCCGAGATCGCGCCACTGCACTCCAGTCGGGCGACAGAACAAGACTCCGTCTCAAAAAAAACATTAATCAAATCAAATCAAATCAAATCAAAAGAATTTACATATGGAAAATCAAGAGCAGTACAAAGCACCATTTGAACTATCAGTCAAACAGAACCCATTTATAACAAGGCCAGCTACATGGCTATATCACACATGTATTGTACATGTCACAATTAAACCAAGCTCCTTACAATAAAACAAATACAAAAGTAAAGAACAAAAAGGGAACTGCCTATAACAAACATTAAGTGTAGTCCTCAAAACAGCACTGAAAAGGCATTTCAACCAATTCATTTCTAGTATTAAAACCTTTAGGAAAACTGCAATCTAGAAATACGAGAACTCTCAGACTTCTAGCCGATGAGGAGAAAAAAAAAGTGATGCTAAATTCACTTACTTGCTTGATACTTTATTTGGCTCCCAAAACCTGGACTTTTGACACTGAACCATGGAAAACACGTTCCATTTGCTGAAATAAAACACAAACAAAATGTAAATATGTAAACATTCATTTAGATACCACATGAAAAAACTTCAAACCAGCTTCTCTGTCAATACGAGGATAATTTCAGGCGACCAAGGGAAAGATCCATCCACTCTGGCAACCTCACCAAATTCCTCTCAAAGAATCAGAGGATCAAATTAAACCAAAGATGTTTCATACACATGACAAAGCAAAAAGTAGAAGAGAACAAGTTCATTGTATTCACAGGGTAGTTACTTATAGGTAAGCATTAAAACCATGAATTAGTAATATCATTCACCCGAATGAAGAAGGACTTGACCATGCTGTTGGCTTTTTTAATTTCTGGCTGTCCTCCATCTGAATTAATGGCTGCTTGAATGATCTTCACAATATCATCACTGAACTCCAACTGTATACAAAAACAAAATGTTAATTATTCTTAAAACAGTGTGTTCTCAAAACCATTTCCTTTTTCCTCCCTAATCATCCAGCACAGAGATCCAACAGAAAACTCGTACCCTATTTTAATGTGGTATAATACTCTCTGGCTGAGACCTTTGAGATTCAATTCACAATTAACCTGTAGCAATTAAGAGATGCCAGGCTAATGAGGTAAGAATGCAAACAAATTGGCTGTATCATGATAAATTATCCAAGCAGGTCCACAGTTTTTAATTTGGATTAAAATAAGTAAACGGTGTCTCACGCCTGTAATCCCAGCACTTTGGGAGGCTGATGTGGGTGGATCACTTGAGGATAGGAGTTCAAGACCAGCTTAGCCAACATGGTGAAACCCCATCTCTACTAAAAATACAAAATCAGCCAGGCATGATGGCGCATGCCTGTAATCCTAGCTACTCAGGAGGCTGAAGCAGGAGAATCACTTGAACATGGGAGGCGGAGGTTGCAGTGAGCTGAGATCCTGTCACTGCCCTCCAGCCTGGGTAACAGAGCGAGACTCCATCTCAAAAATAATAATAAATAAAGAACAGAATGGCAAATATAGACCATGAGATAATAAATGATCATTTCCTATACATTCTTAAAGTCATAAAATTAACAGGCATCTATCTACAAATGAAGACCTTACAGAGAAAGGCACATTATTCAGATCTGATCTCAAAAGGGGAGGGAGAATCAATTAATTTCACATTAGCGTTTTCCACATCAACAGTTTGTTAGTGCTTCCTCTTAATATAAAAATAATTTTCAGAAAACTGAGATGAAAGTGAAATAAAAGAACTATTTTAAGACATTACCTTCCCTATCATAACCCTTCTTCTGAAACACAGAGCTAAAATAACTCATACATTTTTCGGTTTCTAAAGCCATGTGACATTTCTAAATATAATACAAATCATTTTTTAATTTACTTATACTCAGCCTCATGCCCCACAGATCCAAGGAAGCTACACTGGCACTAGAAATTTTGATGGCTCGCTGTAGAAACATACCACAGATGTGTAATTCCCTTGGTCCATCTTCCTCTTGACTCCTTCCAGATCTAAAGGCTGCTGATCATCCTGTTTGCTGACCTCAGTAAGAACTGGTGGATCAGGTCCTTCGGGGGAGCTGCGGGAAGGTATACTCTCCTCTGTCTCGGGATTTAAGTCTGGAGGCTTGGCAGCCTATTGCCAGGAAAGATATGTTGCTTTTATCTAACACTAAAACCAAGGTGTCCATGCAAATTCTATTAAAATTAATAAAGATGGTACTGAATGATTCATATTCATTTCATATTCCAAAGAACATGAAAATAATCAGATTTCTCAAATAGAAAAGGAAAGTTAAAAATGAGACTGTTATGTAATAGCTTAGCTAGGCTAACTTAGGAACTTTTCTTGGTAATTTCCAAACCTAGTATGAAGAAGCTGAAACTGTGTTCAGTTCCTTTTGAGTATAACATAGAAAGCAGCTAACTTTCCTATTTAAAAAATGGAGCTCTATTAAAAGATAAAACAGCAGCTTAGCTCTGAGTTAAAGTGATCCATATGGTTCTTCTAATGACTACTTTATAAATGTGTAAAGTTCACAACTTACATAGACAGAAAGTGTTTTTCCAATTGATTACTATAACTGTCTCCTAACTACGAATCCTGCCTCTAGGCTCAGGTATCTCCAGTCCTTCTTCTCCACTCCAGTCAGAATAATATTTTTTCTAAGAAGCAACTCTGATCAGGTTACTGTCTTGGGTGAAATGCTTCACTGGCTCCCCATCACCTTCAGAGTATAAAGTCCAAATTTCTCATTATAACAGCAAGACCGTTGAAGACACAGCTCCTTCCCATTTCTTACTCTAAAGCAGGTCCTACTCTTGGCTCTAAATATTTTCCTAATGGTTATAGTCAAAACAAGTAACTAAAAATTAAGCGAGGAGAATGAAGTAAAACAAGAGAAATACTAGGTAAAAACTACCTAAGAACAAGCTCTCAGAAAAAAAATGAGACTTGGCCTACCTGCCGGTAGCGTAGCAAATGGCTGGTAGTCCGAGAATTCAACAAAGCTGTCAGAACTTGCTTCAGAGAAATCTGCAGCTCTTTTTCAAGGGCCAGTCGCCACTCTGCAGGGTGCCGCTCAGTACAGTTCACACAAGTGTAGGCCACACTTTCTGGCAGATTAGATAGAATCTCATACATCTCATCTAAGAAAACAAAAACCTACCATGATGAAGTCCTCTGAAGAATGGGAGACAGGAAGAAGAGGAAACTATTCCACTGAACTTACTATAAAGCCATATGTTGGGCACCACATTAAGATTCTAATATTCTCATGGATATCACACATATTGATCTCAAAAAGTGGCATTATTAATTAACACTAATCCTGAATTTGGTTATTGAGAATCAGGTTATGGAACCCACAAAGGACAGCAAATAAATATTTAAAGGCATATATTCACGATAAGTGAGCACAAATGTAATACAATGCTGCTTATTCTAGAAACTAAAAAATAAATTTAGAGATTTCAAATAACAACACAACCATAATTTTAGGTTTAAAGTGCTCTAGAGGCTTATAAATGCAGTAGTACCTATAAAGAAGAAAACTGAAATAAAAAGACTCCAACCTTCTGTACCTGAAAGATTCTCACATTTGGAATGGACCCAGCGATCACACTTCCCACATTGCATCATCTTACTCTCATAGTCATCATCATCATAACATTTGTCACAGAGAGGACAGAAGTTTCCTGAAAGCAAAGCAAAGTTTACAGCAGTGCTTTGGCTCACATATATGTGTTTTTACGGCCCTTGACTTGCATATACCAATCCAATCTAAATCTTCTTCTGGGATCATGAACACCAGCATGGATCTACTGTGGAATGTTCACATATCTGCAGTCTCAAGATTATTCTGAACCCCTCAAATACTCATAGAAAAGCTTCATACGCCACTAGTTTTCTTTAGTTTACTAGTTTTCATTTATAAAGGTCATGAGGTAGATTTTCAAGATAAAACAATAGAAAAGAATGGAAGAGAGAAATTTCTCACACATTTGAAAGAAGTATTTAAATATTTAAAAGGAAGTGGCAATATGGAAGTCAGAAACAGTACATGTAAGCTTTTTCCTTATTTCTAGGGCATTTACATTAGAGCTTAGAGGAGCACTTCCTAAGATTCAGTACTCTGCATAACCTTCATAAATTTTCTTTATATACAGAGATCTCCTCTATTATTTTTTACTTAATGAACTTCTTCAAACTGATCTGCTTATCTTAGTTAAAATACTGAACTTTATATGATTATCCTAAGTCAGTAATATAATAGGTTTAATGTATTCATTATATTAATATTTTTTCTAATATAACTTTTTTTTTTTTTTTTTTT
>NW_016807677.1:350927-426302 GCF_001698545.2 Rhinopithecus bieti
TTTTTAGTAGAGATGGGGTTTCACTGTGTTAGCCAGGAGGGTCTCGATCTCCTGACCTCGTGATCCACCCGCCTCGGCCTCCCAAAGTGCTGGGATTACAGGCTTCAGCCACCGCGCCCGGCCTAATATAACTATTAAAAGAAAATGTTTGGGTACCAACTAAAATCACTTCTGAAATAATCAAATATATAATATATATACCACACTTTGGGAAATACTAGCTTAGAGGATTTCTTTGTGGTGAGTTATAATGAAAAGTCCTCTTAACACTTCCCATATAAACTAACAAGACATTTCTAGTTGCTAAGTTCTAAACAGGAACTTAGGAAATGTGTCTAAATGGTATCCTTGACATAATATGTGAGACTTTTTATTTCATTTCACTAGAGAGTCTAGTTCACCTCCAAAACACCAAGTACAACCTCCGAAAGCTGGCAAAACTGGCTTTTTGGGTACCTTTAGCAAAGAGCTTGGCGCAGTCATGGCACAGTGAGAAATCGTGAGACCACTGTGCGTCCCACCCTTTGCCTGGAGTTGTGGATCCACAGCTCTTACAGCGAACACACTTGGTACAGATCTAGAAAAGAGGAAAAGAAATTCAATAGGAATTTCTTGTTTTTAATATCTTTCCTTAACTAAAAGGTTCTCAAATGCATCCATTTATAGATTTCATTTCTCTACTGAGATGATTTCCTAGTAATGAGGCAAAAAGATTGTCATACTGACATCCTCAAGCATAGATATTTGTAATACAAGTTACATAAGCCCAATAGTCACAGGACAGTTCTCTGTAAGAGCATCACGTGTATAACTCACCCAAACTTTCTTTTTCTTTGTGGGTTTGGTGGGGTAGTTTGGTCCCAGGCACTCAGGGTGATAGCTGTTTCGGCACTTATTACACTCCAGCAGCTGCTGTAAGAAAATATAATGGCAAAAAGATGAGCATCATATTACCTTCACCCAACACTTATTACTTAGTACCCCATTTCACATTTACTGGCAAGTAAGTAGAGCACACAATTGTAAGTTTGAATTTTCTCATGCATTATTTACTCCTGCCAAAGGCACTTGGTGATCAGCATTCTTACTAGGGAGATTTGACTTATTTTTGGAATTTTATTCAATATCATGTTTTCTGCCATTGTTCCAAAATTAAAACACAAAATGGGCAACTGATGATACTCAATTAAATACTAAAGACAGACTAAGCAAAAAGAGAAATAATACAGATACAAAATCTTAACTGGAAGACAGAAATAGAGATCGAAAAAGAAAGCAATACTCTAAGCACAGTCATCCTTGATTTCCGTGGGGGATTGGTTCCAGGACCCCCAGAGGATACCAAAGTCCATGGATGCTCAAGTCCCATTGACAAAATGGTGCAGCATTTGCATATAAGAAAATGCACATCCTCCCATATACTTATTTTTTTTGAGATGGAGTCTCACTCTGTCACCTAGGCTGGCGTGACAGACTGCACCACAGGCTGGAGTGGCTCACTGCAACCTCTGCGTCCAAAGTTCAAGCGATTTTCCTGCCTCAGCCTCCCAAGTAGCTGGGACTACAGGTGACCACCACCATGCCTGGCTAATTTTTTGTATTTTTAGTAGAGATGGGGTTTCACCATGTTAGCTCAGGATGGTCTCAAACTCCTGGCCTCAAGTGATCCGCCCGCCATATACTTTAAATTATCTCTAGATTACTTATCATACCTAATACAATGTAAATAGTTGTTATACTGTATTGTTTAGGAAATAATGACAAGAAAAAGTCTGTTCACATAGAGTACAGAGGCAACTACTAATTTTTTCCCAGATATAGTCAATCCAAGATTGGTTGAGTCCAGGGATTCAGAACCCACTGACACAGAGGTCCAGCTGTAGTTCTGTTACCAAGTTTTGTACCTTTGTAGCCTGATGTTGCCTTCCACAAACGTGACAGAATTTGCAGCGACGACAACACCAATTTTCCAGCTGGTCCTCCAGAGGGCGCTCGTTCTCCTCTAAACAAAACTTGTGGAAGGGCTCACAACAGACTTGGCAATACACAAACTATAGTAAGAACATGGGAAGATAGAAGTACATCAAATAATATGTAGAAAAACATAATCAACCATACCCTCCTTATATACTTTGGGTTTTAGTAGTCCACTGGCATATATTTAAGTCAATATATATTCATTATAATGACTATGTAAAAAAAGTACAGTATTGGGCACTGTGGGAGATTCAGAGTACTAAAGTGGTAATAACAGTGGAATTAGAAAGTAACAAAGTAAACATAATCCAAGATTTAACAGAACATGCTAAGTGCCCTAAGAGTGGTATAAACAGAGAGCTATGGGAATGTAAAGGAGTGGGGTGAGGGAAATAGGGAGGGTTTAAACGTTTTCTGTAATATACAAAACAATTCTAAGCTCTGGTTTGTCCTTTCCATTTCTATTTTATTTTTTTAAATTCATTTTTATTTTTATTTACTTATTTTTTTGAAATGGAGTCTCACTCTGTCACCCAGGCTGGGGTGCAGTGGTGCAATCTCGATTCATTGCAATCTCCGCCTCCCGGTTCAAGCGATTCTCCAGCCTCAGTCTCCTGAGTAGCTGGGATTACAGGTGCGTGCCACCACACCTGGCTAATTTTTTGTATTTTTAGTAGAGACGGGGTTTCACCGTGTTAGCGAGGATGGTCTCCATCTCCTGACCTCGTGATCCACTCGCCTAGGCCTCCCAAAGTGCTGGGATTGCAGGCATGAGTCACCACGCCCAGCCTCCATTTCTAATTTTAGAAATAAGTTATTTTCATATTGATACAGGATTTTCAAAAATACTAATTAGGATAATCCAGAATTTTCATTTGCCACAAAGGAATTATTGGGACAATTGGTCAAACCTAAATAAGGCCTATAGATCAGATAATAGTAATGTACCAATGTTAATTTCCTGATTTGGTAATTATACCATGGTTAAATACAAGAATGTCTTTGATTTTTAAAAATACATACTAAAATATTTAGAGGTAAAATGGTATATGTCTGCAACTTGTTCTCAAATTTTTAGACAAATGTATATCTATAGGTAAAATGTGTATATGTATTTTATTTGTTATTTTGTAAAATAGATACACACAGAGAAACATATTAACACTTAGGGAATCTGGGTGAGGGGTACTTAGAATTCTTTGTACGACTCATAGTTTTTTTGTAAGTCTGAAATCATGTCAACATAAAAAGTTTAAAAAATTCGCCTGGGGCCGGGCACGGTGGCTCAAGCCTGTAATCCCAGCACTTTGGGAGGCCGAGACGGGCGGATCACAAGGTCAGGAGATCGAGACCATCCTGGCTAACCCGGTGAAACCCCGTCTCTACTAAAAAATACAAAAAACTAGCCGGGCGAGGTGGCGGGCGCCTATAGTCCCAGCTACTCGGGAGGCTGAGGCAGGAGAATGGCGTAAACCCGGGAGGCGGAGCTTGCAGTGAGCTGAGATCCAGCCCCTGCACTCCAGCCTGGGCGACAGCGCGAGACTCCGTCTCAGAGAAAAAAAAAAAAAAAAAAAAAAATTTGCCTGGAAGAGAGTTCATCAAGCACTGGTTATGCTTTAGGAGTGCAGTGCAGGCAGCCGGCTATTCTCTAATTCATGTTTTAGGAATCCTGTGAGGTTGCTATGTACAACTGTAAAGAATTTAAATCAGAACAATTATACCCTGAAAAAGAAATCTGTTTAATCTCAGAAGTTGAAGGACTGGTGCTATAAAAATAAGTTATACCTGTGGGTGGCATACATGTGGGTGCAAAGCACTATATTAGGAGGGAAAAGAGATACAGACCCCTGGCACTTGTAGACTGAATATTCTCAGTCTCAATGATATGTGAAGCAACTCCTGCACTTAGAACAATAAGTTGTTCGTAATAGGGACTAAGAGAATATTTGCTTAGTAAATGGATACCAGGCAATAATTTGTAATTTTGCTAGTAATAACTTCAAATGGCAAGTGGGCAGGGTTGAGTTTCTTAGCTAGTTTGTGTCTCACTGACTGCTCAACATTCAGATTTCAACCTAGCTTGGATTTTCTTATTTTTTTATTTTTATTTTTTTGAGACAGGGTCTTGCTTAGTTGCCCAGGCTGGAGTGCAGTGGCGTGATAATGGCTCACTACAGACTTGATCTCCTGGGGTCAAGTGATCCTCTCACCTCAGCCTCCCAAGTAGCTGGGACTAGAGTAGCTGGGACTATAGGCACATGCTACCATGCCTGGTTTGTTTTTTTTTTTTTGAGTAGAGATGAGGTCTCACTGTTGCTCAGGCTGATCTTGAACTCCTGAGCTCAAGCAGTCCTCCTGCCTCAGCGTCCCAAAGTGCTGGGATTACAGGCGTGAGCCATTGCACCCGACCTGGATTTTCTTTACTACCTTTGCATACATATCTTATGTGGTAAGTAATAAGCCAAAGAGGTATCTGCCAGGAATTTAAGAACTGTAAAGGATGTAGGATATGTCCCTTATAAATGACAAACTACTGCTTCCTATTCAAAATTGTGCACTTTTTCCTTTCTCATTGTAAAGGTGGTACATACTGCAAAAAAACTCAGAAAGATTAAAAAAAAAAACCCAAAAAAACAGAGAAACAAATAAAAGTCACCCATAATCCAACCACACTCTTAATATTTTGGTATGAATCCTTCCAGATTGTTTTCTAGATATATATTCTAAAAACACTTTTCCAAACTAAGATGGGATTGTGCTTTATATACTATCTTGTAACCTGTTCTTTTCACTCAGTGATATGTCATGGACATCTTTCCATGTTATTACTGCAATTACTTTTGCACCAACCTAATAACATCCATCTATATTATCATCTTTGGGACTTCATATTTGCCATTATATATGCCCTATACTTATTTTAACCCATGCTCCTATATGGACTTTTGGGTTGTTTCCAGTTTTTTATTATCATGAACAATATTGAAATGAACACTACTTTATATCTACAGATTTGCCACTTTATCTAATTATATCCATAAGGATTTGAAGTGCAATTGCTATGTTAGAGGATATACCTATTTTTAAAATAAATATATATTTCCAAATAATTTCCTCAGAAAGAAAGATTGTAACTAATCTATATTTCTTTCTACCAACAGAAAGTCCCCATTTATTCAGGATTCTTTTTTATCATGCTTTAATTTCCAGTTTTTGGTCACTAGAGAGCTAAAAAACAGACACCCTCCTTTCACCTCCCCCGCCACCTACCATGTATTTATTTCTAATTTTGTGAATTATCTATTTCTGTCTTTTGCCTATTTTTTTTCTGGATATCATTCCTTTTTCTTATTAATTGGTAAGAGCTCTTTGTAGACAAAGAGGCTCTGATATACAATATAAAACAACCACCAATAGCATCCCTTTTAATAGACCACTGTATAATTTTTTCTCTTATTTAGACATCTAACAGAAAGATCAGAACTCTAATAAAGACTGAATTTAAGAGAGATGGGATTACTGATCTTTTCACTCTCAATAACTTTGCTACTCTAATAGCAGATTCCTTCCTAAAATCTCTAAAATACTTCAAAACATTTAGTTAGCTGGTTTAAACAGGGGATAGTACCTGCTAAACACCAACAAAACAGACTATAGTAATTTCATCCACAGAAAAATAATCTGTGTACTTCCTGGGGTACAAAGAAGCAGGATGCCTTACCTCTACATGCCCACTACTGGCACAGAGAAAGCAAACCACCCTGGGTGTTATAGGAACAGAAGTCAAGATTCCTAAGCCTCCCATCTCCCACACATTTTCTGCTTCACAGTCCTCCTGTGGAGAGAGAAAGGTTAGGAAAGTTTTACAATTACACAACTTTGGATGGAAAATAAGGATGAAAAGCATAAAATTAGTATGACATCAGAATGTCAGAGTATTTCATTTCAATGAGTCCAAAAATAACTGCTGCTTTAGAAAGTTTAAATCTCAGACACAGACTATTAAAAGGCTTGCTTATTCAATTCATATTGAATATATTGCAAAGATACACTGGGACTGAATCATTATGGTTTGATACTTTCCATGTGAAGGAATTACTTCCTCTGATACTGCTCAGGATGGATAGGAATGTTTCATTATCTATGTTCTGCAGTCAGTTCACAAACAATGACCTAAGAACACTGACCAAAGCTCTCCCAGTGCTAAACCCATCTGTGAATGGGAGTTCTTATTCATTCCCCCAGTTGGTGCTGATTTCCTCTTTCAACACCTTTGGTAGTAGCATTTTCGTTATTTAAAGTCTTTGACACTCAATATACTTTACGGTCACTGAAAACCTTTACCTTAAAGTCCACTCTGATCCTGTGGACTCCATCTGCTGGAATTTTTTGCTTAGAACTATTGCCATTGGAGAGAGTACTGAGGATGTTCAAAGTGCCTGCATTCTCCTGCTTATTGACCGGAGGTGGTTTTTCCTAAGGAGACAAAAGATGAATATAGAACAAAATCACACCCTATTTGCCTTCGTATTTGCAACAGATAATAACGCAAATGACAAATCTTATTAATAGATCTAAAAAACATGTTTCCAACATAAACAGAGAAATAATCTTCAAAAAAATTTTTTTAAGAGATTGGGTCTTGCTTTGTTGCCTAGGCTGCAATACAGTGGCACAATCATAGTTCACCGCAGCCTAGACTTTGTGGGCTCGAGTGATCCTCCTGCCTCAGCTTCTCAAGAGTAGCTGGGACTACAGGTGCATGCCACCATGCCTAGTTGATTTTTAAATTTTTTATAGCAACTGTGTGTCACTGTGTTGCCCAGGTTGGTCTCCAGCTCCTGCCCTCAAGTGATCCTCCCACCTTGGTCCCCCAGAGTGCTGGGATTATAGATGTAAGTCACCACACTATCTCTTTATCCATAATAAATAAAAATAGTGAAAACAGGGAAGGGTGATTTTTACAGACAAATAATTGCTAAAGGATGTTGGGGTCAAAAAATAATTATGCCAAATGGCTTTTAGAATAAGCAGATTCCTCGGCTAGAACATACAGGGCCACAAAGAAGGGAAAAGCAACAAGGAAGAGACCAAAAAGGAAACAGGGTAAAGCCTAAACTTTTTTTTTTGAGATGGAGTCTCGCTCTGTCATCCAGGCTAGAGTGCAGTGATGCAGTCTAAGCTCACTGCAGCCTCTGACTCACAGGTTCAGGCAATTCCCCTGCCTCAGCCTCCCAAGTAGCTAGGATTACAAGCGCCCACTACCACACCTGGCTAATTTTTGTATTTTTAGTAGAGACAGGGTTTCACCATGTTGGCCAGGCTGGTCTCAAACTCTTGACCTCAAGTGATCTGCCCGCTTCGGCTTCCCAAAGTGCTGGGATCACAGGCGTGAGCCACCGTGCCTTGCCAAGCCCAAACTTTTCTTTTTGGAGACAGTGTTTTGCTTTGTCACCCAGGCTGGACTGCAATGGTACAATCATAGCTCACTGTAGCCTCGAATTCCTGGGCTCAAGACAATCCTTCTGTCTCAGCCTCCTGAGTACCTGGGACCACAGGCAAGTGCCACCATGCCTGGCTAACTTCTTCTTCTTCTTTTTTTTTTTTTTTTTGTTTAAATAAAGACAGGGTCTTGCTATGTTGCCCAGGTTGGTCTCGAACTGCTGGCCTCAAGCAATCTTCCCACCTCAGCCTCATTAAGTGTTGGGATTACCGGCGTGAGCCACTGTGCCCAGCTAAAAGCCTAAACTTGAAGTTTCTTAATTTTAAGGAATTCCACTGCCATATACATAGAAGTCAAGGATAAGGCTTTTTCCCTACAAAATAGAATACATCCCTGAGAAATGGCAGAGAAACAAATCTCTCCTCACCTTTTCTTTTGGTTTTTGTTTTACAGGGATACTTGGGCGGGGAGCCACTTTTTTCTGTTTGCTCTGCTCTGGACCTAAAAAATTCAGAATAAATTGCAGTCAGATGCTGGCAACGACTACTTTAATACTGACTGACCTGTGAAGAAAGGGGCATTAGAAAAAAAAAAAAAAAAACTATTTAAACTCTAGGCTTTGAACAGGAAATTAAAACAATACCTCCAATTTACCTGGTTTTTTGTTTGTTTATTATTATACATAATAGTTAGAAAGAGAGCTGATTTTCTTGAACTGAAGACTTAAAATCATACATTTCCTGCTTTCAAATGCTGTTTGAGACATCAGTGCTTTTTTGTTAGTACTTGTGGTTCAGCAATTCCTTCTTGCCCTCCGCACTCACCTGATTCTGGTGGTGGAGGCTGCTTTTTCTTGGGCTCACTAGGAGTGGTTTTGGGAACTTCTTTTCTTGGCGGTCCTGTAGTAGGTGGCTGAGGGGGGATGACTGGTGCTGGCTGGGAGACCTGCTTGCTTGACTTCCTAGAAGCTGGAATGGTGGCCTGTTTGGATTCAGGCCCAGGGGCCGAGACATTCCCTTCTTCACTCTTTTCCTCGACGGGCTTTCGTGGAGGAGGCTCACTACTGCTTTTCTTTGGGGCAGGATCCTCTCTTGTTGATGGGGTAGGTTTCTGACTAGAGTCCACCACGTTCTTCACAACACTGCTCTCTTTGCTCTCTTTCTTTTCACTGGTCTTAGACTTTTTTTCTTTCTTTTTCACAGCTGGGGGAAAAACAACAACATCATCTGTCTATAAGTGAGAATAATTTTATTTAAAATAGAATTACAGAGCCACCATATGATCCAGCAATCCCACAGCTAGGTATATACCAAAAGAAAGGAAATCAGTATATCAAAGAGATATCTGCACTCTCATGTTTACTGCAGCAATACTCATGACAGCCAAGATTTGAAAGCAATCTAAGCGTTCATTAACAGATGAATGGATGAAGAAAATGTGGTACATATCCACAATGGAGTACTATTCAGCCATAAAAAAGAATGAGATCCTATCATCTGAAACAACATGGATGGAACTAGAGGACATTATGTTAAGTGAAATAAGCCAGGCACAGAGAGACAAACATCACATGTTCACACTCATTTGTGGGAGCTAAAAATTAAAACAATTGAAATGATGGAGATAGAGAGAGAGAATGATGTTTATGAGAGGCTGAGAAGGGTAGTGAGGTTGAGGGGGAAAGTGGGGATGGTTAATGGGTACAAAAATATAGCTAGATAGAAGTGAATAAGATCTAGTTTTTGATAATACAACAGGGTAATTACAGTCAGCAATAATTTACTGTACCCTTAAAAATAATTACAAGAGTATAATTAGATTGTTTGTAACACAAAGGATAAATGCTTGAGGTAATGGACATCCCATGTACCCTGATGTGATTATTACCCATTGTATGCCTGTATCAACATATCTCATGTGCCCCCATAAATTAATACACCTGCTGGCCAGGTACAGTGGTGGCTCATGCCTGTAATTCCAGCACTTTGGGAGGCCAAGGCGAGAGGATCACTTGAGCCTAGGAGTTCAAGACCAGCCTGGGCAACATGGCAAAATCCTGTCTCTGCAAACGAAAATTACAAAAATTAGCCAGGCATAGTGGTGCGCACCTGTAGTCCCAGCTACTAGGGAGGCTGAGGTGGGAGGATGGCTTCAGTCTGGGAGGTCGAAGCTACAGTGAGTCATAATCATGCTACTGCACCCCAGCCTGAAAGACAGAGTGAGACTCTGTCTCAAAAAAATAAATAATAAATACATCTGCTATGTATCCACAAAAATTAAAAATAAGTTAAAAAAATACATTTAAAAAATAGAAGCGTAGAAATGTGACACAACATTCTCAGTTTCCTGCAGCTAAAAGTTAGCATTGAAAGGCTAAAGAAAGTTAATGCCAAGTTGATCAGGTGAAATAGGTATACTTTAATTGCTCTAGGAAATAGAATGAACTATAATTTTTATATAAATCTTAAAATTTATTATGGAAAATTTAAAAAATACCCCAATACAGGAAATAGTCCAATCAACCCCATGTACCTATTACCTAGCTTCAACAATCTACTCCCTGCGAAAGAGTTGCACTTAAAAAAAAAAAAAAGTATTCTCTTCTACTGGATGTATACAACTACACAGCATTTAAGCAAGGAGCATTTGGGGGAAGACCTTTTTAACAACACTACCTTTAGCTTGCTTCTGCAGGTAGGCTTTGGAAGGCATCCACTGTAGATTCTGACATTTTCTCATCCTAGGAAAACAAGGATTAAACCATGAAACAAATTAAATTTAGAAGAGAAGCACTGAAACAAGTGTTCATTTTGCCTGCAACAATCAGTGAATCTTTATTCAGGTTCACATTTTTATAGCTGAAAAAAGGACGACTCATTACTCAGATTAAATTTGAGCCTTTGAATCCCCGGATTCACCTACCTTTAGGATCTAAAAGGAGCAAATATCAAATTATTTTTGAAATGGGACTCAAATTTCTTGTAATCCAACACTGACTAGCACCACACACAAAGTGATCAGTCAGTATTTCTTGTAGTCGCATCAGTCCTACTCTCTTATGAGGTTAATATTCATCAAGTAATCTTAACACAAAACAGACTAAAATTATCAAACAACTCCTTTGTCTACCACTACAATGCTATAATTAAATCTGGTGGCTTTGATATATACCTCATCCCTAAATTTAGATTTAATAAAATTCTAATGTAATCTGAAGTCTACAATTGCACTGACTCCACTTTAACTCTTAAATTTAGCACAACTTTATCTTGCTATCATGTACTTTTTTGTAATCTGTGAAGTACTTTACTTCTTTCCACTAATGAGACTGAGACAAGATTCTTGCTTAAGGTCAGACCAAACCAAAGCACAGAACTACTTCTTGTCTCCTAGAAATTATCTCCCCTGAAGTAAATAATGTAGCATTTCTCCCAATAATGTAGCATTTCTCCCAATAATGTAGCATTTCTCACTTTCATGTCACTCACTCATTCAGCAAATATCTATTGATACCTATTATTTGTGCCAGGCAATTTACAAGATGCTCAATCACCAAAATTTCTGTTTATGCTACTATCTTGATCTACTTTAAATAAAGTATCCCAGATGGCAAAAAGTATATCCACAAACTAAAAAAGAGGAGAAAAGTAGAGCAATAAAATTTCAACATAAAAAATTCCATATTAGGGGATGGCTAATGGGTATAAAAAAATAATTAGAAAGAATGAGTAAGACTTAGCATTTGATAGCACAACAGGGTGATTATAGTCAATAATAATTTAATTGTACATTTAATTGTATACTGAAAGAGTATAACTGGATTGTATGTAATACAAAGGATAAATGCTTAAGGGAATGGATACCCCATTTTGCATGATATGATTATGATGCATTGCATGCCTGTATCAAAACATCTTATATATACCATAAATGTATATACCTACTATGTACCCATACAAATTAAAACAAAACTTCTTAAAAACAGAAATTTCAGCTGGATGCGGTGGCTCACGCCTGTAATCCCAGCACTTTGGGAGGCCGGGGCAGGTGGATCACCTGAGGTCGGGAGTTCAAGACCAGCCTGACCAACATGGAGAAACCCCTCTCTACTAAAATACAAAATTAGCCAGGCATGGTGGCGCATGCTTGTAATCCCAGCTACTCGAGAGGCTGAGGCAGGAGAATCGCTTGAACCCGGGAGGCGGAGGTTGCGGTGAGCTGAGATCGCGCCATTGTACTCCAGCCTGGGCAAAAAGAGCGAAACTCCGCCTCAAAAAAAAAAAAAAAAAAAAAAACCAGAAATTTCATATGAGGCCAAGCACTGTGGCTCATGCCTGTAATCCCAGTACTTTGAGAGGCCAAGGCAGGAGGATCACTGGAGCCTAGGAGTTCAACGTTGGCAGTGAGCTATGATCATGCCACTGCACTCCAGCCTGGGCATCAGAGCAAGACCCTGTCTCTTAAAAAAAAAAATTCCATGTGCATAAAAATATTCTAAGAGACAGTCGGAAAGCACAGATATTTATGCAGTGTATCTCCAATGTTTCCTGAATTGTCATAATTTCGTTGGGTCAACATAATTTCATAAAGTTGTCAGGTTTTAAGTAGGAATCCTCCAGAGCTACAGTCTGATATGGTAGCCATTAGTTACACATGGCTAAAGTTAAACAAAATAAACAATGTAGTTCCTCAGTCACACTAATCACATGTCAAGCACTCAACAGCCACATGTGGCTAACGGCTGCCACACTGAACTAAACATTTCCATTATTGTTGTCTACTATTCCAATAGAACATTTCCATTGTTGCAGAACATTCTATTAATGACAGCATGGCCCCAGAGTATTTCTTATTTAAGAACAGCCCACACCACAAAATCTAACTATAATAAGTTAGAAGTTGCAACTCAATTACAACCACATTCAGTGTCCTAATGCATCTCTGCAACAAACTAGGGATAAATAAGCAACTTTATGGATGAGAGGTCAACATCTCAGAGTGAAACACCCACTTACTTGCAGCACTGCTTCTTTATATTGCGACCACCAAACTTGGGCTTATCTAAGCAATTAGTACAAACACCACAGTCCTCAGGCACCTGGCAGCCAGGACACTGCCCACACCGCCTCGATCGCCGTCCTTTCTTTACTGGAGGTTCCTGGGGTGCCTTGTTTCTAGTGACAGGTTTAATTGGTTTGATGGGTGGAGCAAGAGGTTCAGCATCTTCTGAGCCAGCAATTGATGACTTGTCTGTTAAAGAAATGTGGCATTAGTTCCAAGGGAGTACTGAATCCCTTCTTGGGAGTAGAAGGAGAGGTTCTCAAAAATCCCCTTCTGTCATTAGCTACCTTCAAACCTTGTTTTAATTGGTACTCCAAAAATAAAATATATTAAAATATTTATATACAGAACTCAGAATCTATTTTAAATAGTTATTTAAATGTGTAAAAATGCCAATAACTTGGCTGGGCACAGTGGCTCACGTCTGTAATCCTAGCACTTTGGGAGGCTGAGCCGGGCAGATCGCCTGAGGTCAGGGGTTTGAGACCAGCCTGGCCAACACAGCAAAACCCCTCTCCACTAAAAATACAAAAATTAGCTGGGCGTGGTGGCACATGCCTGTAATCCGATACTCAGGAGGCTGACGCAGGAGAATCGCTTGAACCCAGGAAGTGGAGGCTACAGTGAGCTGAGATCGTGCCCCTGTACTCCAGGTTGGGCGACACAAGACTCCGTCTCAAAAAAAAAAAAAGCCAACAACTTGCGTCTCGATGAAAGCAAAATTCCAAATATTGAAAACAAAACAGTCTAATCTAAAATCAAGAATAGAAACCAAATGCTTCTAAGGATTCTTCAAACCTCTAAATTCATTTTGAGTGGCTACTCTGCACTTAAGAACTGTATGGCAGCCATGACGTGCCTCCTAGACCTCCAACTACAGAAAGCACAACTGATCTGGGCCCCCGCTTCTGTGCTCTGAAATCGAGTGGTGCAGAGGCCACACTTACCACGGGCTTTCAGGCAGTGACTCGGTGGAGGAGTCACTCCTCCACCTGCTCCTGAGAGACACAAGACTCCCCTGACAGTCTACTTTTACTCAAAGACACCTTGACAGCTTTCTAAACCTTTCTTACCTGCACAGCAGTCTAGGAAGATTCTAGCCTTCCTTCCCCTTCTCCTTCATGGGGGTGAAGTCTGACAGCTCTCCCAGCCTTCCCTGGCTACCTCCCCGTTTTCCTTCTCAGGCATTTCCTTTAATAAAATCCTCATGTTTTTAATCCCCTCTTGCCATCTGTTTTTCAGAGGACCCAGACTAACTATGAAGAGCCTACTGGGCATCCCCAGAATAATCAACAAACAAATCAAAAGCCTGTTCCGACTCCAAGTTGACCTTCCTGACCTACCATCATTCCCCATGGAAGACAAAATCTTTTCTCGTTCTTCCCATGGTAAGGCACTCAGGGTGGGCATGTCATCAGGAAACACAGCTCGTTTTCGGCCAAGGGCAACAGCTGCTCTTCTGCAGACATGTTTAATCCGGGGTCCTCGCACAGAGGTCTCTGATGAGTCACTTTCTTGACCCTGAATATGAGGCAATCCAAAAACAGTAACAACCATACATGTTGAAATTATAACTGAACGAAGCCAAGGTATACTTGATCAATTTCATGATGACTTAAAATCAAAACATACAACTCTTATTCCCAGCTGATAAATCACATCAAAACAGAAATCAGCTATTACCGTATCCTAATTGGCAGCACAAAAAAAAGGTCTCTAATCAAAAAATAAAAAACAGCTTGAGGTGGGAAGATCATTTGAGGCCAGGAGTTCAAGACCAGTATGGGCAACATAGCGAGAACCCATCTCTACCCAAAATTTAAAAATTGGCTGGGCGTGGTAATACACACCTGTAGTTCTAGCTACTTAGGAGGCTGGGACAAGAGGATCACTTGAGCCACCTTGGGTGACAGAGTGAGACCCTATCTTAAAAACAAACGAACAACTAAGCTTCTATTCCCAATTACACTACTATTTTAAATTCCCCTCAAAATTCAAGCTGCCAGTCTCTATTACCAAAAAGTTCAGTGTGGTATAAATGTAGCTTATCTAACCAAAAACTATTTCTTATATTTCCTTGATCAACAGAGAAGTAGGAGTGAAATAACTTATAAATGAAAGTATAGGCTGGGCGCAGTGGCTCACGCCTGCAATTCCAGCACTTTGGGAGGCCGAGGCGGGCGGATCACCTGAGGTCGGGAGTTTGAGATCAGCCTGACCAACATGGAGAAACCCTGTCTCTACTAAAAATACAAAATTAGCCGGGTGTGGTGGCGCATGCCCGTAATCCCAGCTACTCGGGAGGCTGAGGCAGAACTGCTTGAACCTGGAAGGCGGAGGTTGCAGTGAGCTGAGATCACGCCATTGTACTCCAGCCTGGGCAACAAGAGTGAAACGCCGTCTCAAAAAAAAAAGGAAGTATAAAAGGCTACAACAGAAATGTCTCAGATTTTAAAGAGCCACTGCTCCTATCACAAAAAACATCCAACATGGTGTTAAAAATAAGTCCCATTATATTCCTGCTACAATTCTCAACTGGCAGAATTACTAAATGTAACTATGGCCCTAGGTTGAATAACATTAATTTTATTTATTTATTTTTTTGAGACGGAGTCTCACTCTGTTACCCAGGCTGGAGTGCAGTGCCGCAATCTCGGCTCATTGCAACCTGCCTCCCAGGTTCAAGCGATTCTCCTGCCTCAGCCTCCCGAGTAGCTGGTACTACAGGCACATGCCACCGTGTCCGGCTAAGTTTTTGTATCTTTAGTAGAGACAGGGGTTCACCATGTTAGCCAGGATGGTCTCAATCTCCTGACCTCGTGATCCGCCCGCCTCGGCCTCCCAAAGTGCTGGGATTACAGGCGTGAGCCACTGCGCCTGGCCCTGAATAACATTACAAATCTAAGTTTATGGCCATCTTAATCTAACTTGATATGCTGGCATCAATAGGCATCTATTACATGACAATCTTTTCAAAAGATCCTAAAGATCAGCAACACTTCTCAGAAAAGGCCAGTGACTAGCTTACTTTGTTAAACAAATAAACAGGCCGGGCGCGGTGGCTCAAGCCTGTAATCCCAGCACTTTGGGAGGCTGAGATGGGCGGATCACGAGGTCAGGAGATCGAGACCATCCTGGCTAACACGGTGAAACCCCGTCTCTACTAAAAAATACAAAAAACTAGCCGGGCGAGGTGGAGGGCGCCTGTAGTCCCAGCTACTCCGGAGGCTGAGGCAGGAGAATGGCGTAAACCTGGGAGGCGGAGCTTGCAGTGAGCTGAGATCCGGCCACTGCACTCCAGCCTGGGCGACACAGCGAGACTCCGTCTCAAAAAAAAAAAAAAAAAAAAAAAAAAAAAAAAAAAAAAACAAATAACCAAACAAAACAATAAAAAAACAAACAAAAATGCTGGTCTTTGTAAAAATCTGTTTGGCATCCTGTTAACTAACAGAATTCTATAGCTTTCCTGTTCCATGGCCTAAGGCTAAGTGCTTCTAATCTGTTTATTTATTTATTTTGAGACAGAGTCTATTGGCCCAGGCTTGAGTGCAGTGGCGGGATCTCAGCTCACTGCTATCTCTGCCTCCCAGGTTCAAGTGATTCTCTTGCCTCAATCTCCCGAGTAGCTGGGAATAGAGGCGTGCATCACCAACTAATTTTTTTTTTTTTTTTTTTTTTAGTAGAGATGAGGTTTCACCATATTGGCCAGGCCAGGCTGGTCTCAAACTCCTGACCTCAAGTGATCTGCCCACTTTGGCCTTCCAAAGTGGTGGGATTACAGGCATGAACCATGGCAGCCGGCCAGTACTTCTCATTTGTATTCTGCAAAAACATATTATCTATTGCTCTAATCCTTCACTACTCAGAGGAAGAGAATGCTCCCCTCCGGTTTTCTATTCTATCGGGGATAGTAAAACAACTTGACTATTAAAATGTACCTTAAAAATTAAGTCCCAGGTTTAATTACATCAAACCTATAAGGTACAAACAACTCAGTATCCTCTGAGTTGTTTAAGTTATCTAAGTCCCAACCTTAGTTCATTCAGCCTTAGTTCACCAATTTTCCACAGGTGCCAATCCAGCTATCCAATATTCCTCAAATATGTTTCTTACTTTTCCATTTTTACCCACACTGTTCCCTCTACTTAGAATGTTATGTCCGGCCGGGCGCGGTGGCTCAAGCCTGTAATCCCAGCACTTTGGGAGGCCGAGACGGGCGGATCACGAGGTCAGGAGATCGAGACCATCCTGGCTAACACGGTGAAACCCCGTCTCTACTAAATGCAAAAAACTAGCCGGGCGAGGTGGCGGGCGCCTGTAGTCCCAGCTACTCCGGAGGCTGAGGCAGGAGAATGGCGTAAACCCGGGAGGCGGAGCTTGCAGTGAGCTGAGATCCGGCCACTGCACTCCAGCCCGGGCGACAGAGCAAGACTCCGTCTCAAAAAAAAAAAAAAAAGAATGTTATGTCCTGCCATTTTCTACCTATCAAAATCCTACTGGTCCTTGAAGGACTACTGCAAATACCACTGCCTCCACCATACTTTTCTTGGTTCTCATAACTGGATATAACTGAACCACTTAGCCTAAAACTTGCCCACAGAAAGGGCTCAATAAACTGTTAGTTTTAATAGGCAAGGTGGAAAAGAGTACCTGTGCTTTGGGCTGGTCAGTTTGTTTAAGACTCTTACTCTTCTCAATCTTGCAGAGCTGAGCTTTGGCCTTTTTTAGGAGGCTGGCAACCCTCTTGTCAGTCATTGGAAGCTTGTCTGCCTGAGCCAACATGGAGCCTATGGAGGAAGTGGAATGTTTAACAGTGCTAGATGAAGGAGTGGAAAGGCAGAGGGTTTTCTCCTTCTCCAGGGATGGGGCAGTTGGGCCGAGGTCCAAGTTGTTTTTTTCCAGATTTCCTCTCCCTTTCTTTATAAGTATTTTGGTTTTGACAGCTGTTGTATCCCCAAGAGTCACAGAAGTAATATCAGTCCCAGAATCATGTGATGAAGACTTCTTCCGCCCTGTTGCTTTTTTGGCAGAAGATGAAGTGGCAACATCTTCACCAACAACCTTCTCTTTGGAAACCCTACCCACAGGATACAAAGCAGAACTACTCTGAATTTCTGATCCCTTTTTCCTTTTCTCTTTCCTTGACTCCCGCTTATTCTCCTTTTCTCTCTCCCGGTCTCTCTCTCTACTCTTGTCCTTCTCCACGCTCTTGTCAGCATCTCGATCTTTGGACAGCTCCTCAGGGGCCTTGTCTTTATTTCTCCCTCTTTCAGTCTGAGAGCCTGGGGTAAACCAAGGGAAGAGAGGAGTAGGACTACTTGATGAAAATGGCTCTGGTGGAGCACTAGTCTGCTTCCTTGGTCTCTGATTTTTCTCTGCAGATTCCCCAGACTGAGTCAGGGAATGAGAAGGAAAAGTAAAAGTTGGGTTTAAGGCACTAGTGGCAAGAGGACTAACAGAAATGCTTAACGAGGAAGAGACAGAAGACGGGGGGGTGAGAGGTGACAGCTCAGAAGTACTAAGCCTTCCACTTCTCGTCCTCATGGAGTGAGAAGGAGATCTTGGTTCAGATCGAATAGGACTAAACACTTTTCTTTTCCTTTTTCTATTGGATACTCCTGAAGAAGATGTTCCAGCAGAAGTTCGATTACTAGGCAAGGTTACAGACTCAAATATTCTAGAGTGAGCCTCACTTGGAGTAAATCTTGGAGCTCTCAGAAGAGGGCTCCTTTTGTGCATATCAAACCTTGTTCCAGAATGGAGTGGCGAAAACAATCGGGCTGAAGTAGCAGTACCAGATGCAGAAAAACCAGACGCAAAGCCAACGTCCTCGGGAGTTAGCGGAGGGGGTCGGAAATTATCAAATATTGGTTTGCGAATAAGACCTTCTTTGGCATACTTTGCTGAGGAAAAGTATTGTGGCTCTGACCTAGAATGCTTTAAAGAAGTCCACCTAAATGTCGGTTCTCGCAAAATAGATTTTCGCTTCCCTTGCATAGGAGCAGTGGAAGCAGGCAAAAATGGTGATGCTAAGGGGATTGTTGGAGGCATAAGCCAAGGTGTGTGGTCAGAGATACTGGAGGCTGGCTGCAGTGGTGGGGGTGGAGTCAGCAGAGGTGGAGGTGGAGACGAGGAGGTCTGCTGCTGGGGGGCACTTTGTAGAGTTGATAATTTTTTCGTCGTTCTAGATCCGAAACTTCTCTCCGACACTGAATACCTTCGGCTTCTCCTATCATTACTCTCATTTTCTGGGGACTGGGAAATGGGCAGTGGAGTATGAACTTCAGGGGTATCGCTCCGCTCCTCAGGAAGTACCTGAATCTCCTCAGAAGCCTGAGAGTCTGTGGAGGTATCAACACTGGGGCTACTAGATCGGGAGGAGTCTGAAGACATTTGAGAGGAGTGCTGAGAAGCTGCACTTGATTTTTCAGAAGATCCACAGGACGGGGCACTGAATCTACTATTCGGTGTAGACTCTAATCGGGCAATTTTAATTGGAGGGTCATAATCCTCATCCTCTATAAACCGCCGAGGGGTCTTAATGATCCGCGAGGAGATAGCACTGACAACAGGCATGATGAACTGTCGAATATTTTTGACCTGTGTCTTCACCTTTCTTCCCTGCAGCTGAGCTGCTTCTTTTTCAATTTTCTTTTGAGCCCCCTTTTTTGCCCTCTGCAAGAGTTGCTTAGCAATGGTTGCATCTGTCCTTTTCGAAGAAGGAATAATCCTAACTGGCTTAATCCTTCGAGGGCTTTGTCTGACAACTGTCTTATCTTCTTTTGTAAGTGGAGGTGTTCCTTCCTTGTCTTTCCGGACTTTCTGGGGCTTTTCCAGTTCCGAATTAATGAGGAGACCCGAAGGGGTCTTTATCCTTTCTGTTGATGGTGGCCTTCCTCTCCGTCGTACAATCTGTACCCCCTTCCTTCCTATTTGAAGCTTCCCTGTCTTAAACTTAGACTTGAGAGGAGACAGTTTACCTGCTCTTAATTTTTTAATCTTTGTGGCTTGCTGAAACGTAGCAGAAGGTGTCCTTTTAATTTTTTTCAGGTTATCTTCTTTGTTTCCCTTTGGTAACTCTGAAATGTCCTTTCCATGTGTTATTTTGATTTTTACTCCAGGGAAGGTGGGAGGTCTTCCTCTCTTCTTTTCTATACTTTTAGAATCTTTCTTCTTGATCTTATCTCCAGATTTGGTCTCTGATTTATTTAGAGGGGAAAACACAGATGGATCTGAGAGGATAGCTGAATTTCGGTCAGAGCCACTTCTAGGTCTCCCACGAGGTTTTCGAGGACTAGTTTTAACTGTGTATAGAAATTAAACAATGAAGAGCATATATTTAGCTGTGTAGTTTAGGTTTTAACTAAGCTGAATATAACTTAGCACTGGCCATTTTGTACTGAGTTCAACTTGAGTCTAATGAGTCAATCAAACATCTTAATTGTGCTTAGTTTCTTTTCACCCAAAATTTGCCTCAAAGAAGTCAGCAAATAACATGCCACCTGAAAGAACATTTAATTACTTTTTTGATACAAAAAGATAATTAAGAGTTTTCCACTGAACAATTAATCCACAAAACTGATTTTCCTACAATTTTAGATGAGCCAGAAGGTTTTTTCTGAACTCAAAGGAATTGTAAAGAAAAAAAATGTGAACTTCCTTGCCATATCCTAGCCACCAAGATTAACATTTAAGAACATGCTTCTAGTCAGTCATCCCATCTTTTCAATTCAGAATTCTGTCTTTGAACAAATTTGAACACGCTGCTCTTCAATCATCAACATACCAACTCCCTGGGCAGTTCAGAGTACCATATTTCAATCTATTTTCCCAAAGCAGACTAAGAAAAGTTTTACTGAATAGAAAAATGTTCATTCATGACACATCAGAATAAGATCACTGAACTCAGTGGCATGTGAACTAATCAGTGAAGTAACGTAATGATGTGTCTACTAAATCTACTCCCCTACCTAGAGGTTCTTGAGCTAGTTAGTCTCAAGTTGCAAAAAGATTTAACCTTAACTGATGTAAGCAGCAAAGTGACAACTTAATAAATCAAAGTTCTGTTCTAAATAAAAGGAATTTTCCAATGTATAAATAAGCTCAGTTTGCCACTTTTCAAGCCACTCAAGAAAACAAGACTGTTTGTAAAACACCTTGTATAAGTCTACATTTTAAAAAGTAGTAACAGTTGGCTATTTTATCAAATCTTCTCTTCCCTCTTGATAACATTCTTCTGAGATTAAAACTTCCCTTAATAGGCACCAAAAGAGATTTATGCCATTATGATGAACATTTTTACAATGGAACTACTTTCTAACAGAACAGAAGTCAACAAAGATTTTATTGTTGAGATTTCTAAATATAAATGCATTCCTCATCAATTAATTTATGAGAGTTCCTTTAATAGACTAAGGATTCACAGCTCCTTTCTCAACATATTCTAATTACAACAAAGGTAATAAACTAGGAGACAGCAGAGAAACCATGTTTCATTTCTCAAATAATGAAACATATCGAGATGGTTTCTTAGAAAAGAAGACAACATTCAAGGTAGACTGGTAGTCAAGAAAAAAAACTTAAGAGGAAACTATCATGAAAAAGTGGTGAATTAACAAAATAAAACTCCTGCCCGGAGTCTGGGTGACAGAGTGAGACTCTGTTTCAAAAACAAGAACAACAAACAAAACAACTCCTGCCCGGAAATACATCAAATGATTCCTTAACATTGTGGTAGACTTGAACCTGGCCAATCAGAGGGCTTTATCAATTCTGAAAACCTCTTCTATCCTACTTTTTAAAAAATGCTTTTGGTAGACAAGTAGAAGCAGCAGAAGAGAGAAGAGTCCCAGCACTGCTGCTAACTTCCCTGATCCACAACATATCCAAAGAACTCTCAAACTGGTTATAAATCATTACTCATATATTTTATGGACCTCATTTTGTCATCTATAAACACAAAAAAAACCCTGATGATCTCTCAAATTCCTTTCCTATATGAAGTTTTAAGACTTCATCACATGTTAAAGAGAACACTGCTACTGTCTGAATAGCACAGATACTGGGACACTACTGCCCCAACTAGAATGACAATACCACCCCTATTTAAGAAAATTGTCAACTTGGATGTTTGAATTACATGATAATATATGATGACTCTTAAGTGAGACCCTAATGCTAGCACATATCACAAGCTAAGTCAATGTCAAAAAGCAGAAACAGCTAACAATATCACATTTAGCTGGAGTGTCTATCCACATAAAATCAAAGAAAACCATATATAAAGTTAGAACGGCAGCACAGATAGGGAATGCATTTTCATCAAAAGATGCATAGCTTTCTCCTATATAGAACTGAATTCTGCAAGCCATTAAATGTTATTCCCATTGAGGGTCTTCTCTTAGGAAACTGCTTGTAAGTCTAGAATTTCAAGATATTCTAGATATTTTGTTGGTGAGAATGATGACAAATATTGCTAATTTTCCATTTTTTTATTTTAATACAGCCTTTCAAGAATCAGGTAAAATGTTTCACATAATGCCAATATTTTGTTTTGGTTCTGTGACAATAGTAGACCAAATTTAATCTGAAAAAAATAATGGCCAAATTATTCCCAAAGACATATACACTACCACATAACACAAAATGTGTAAATCTGAGGATGCTTTTAGTAGGTTACCTTCAGTTTGCCTACCAGATTTCCCAGTAATTCTGTAGAAACCTACTTCCCATGTCCCAAGTTGTTCCCAGAGAGAAAGAATAAGCCCAATGTGGCCTGACAGAGAAGAGTCCCATAAAGAAGTCTAGCTCATAAGCCATTTCCTAACCCCAGTATGGTAGAGCATCCTTTACATGCAAAGAAGGCAAGGGGAAGCCACAATCTCCTAACAAACAAAACTTAAAGGCACCATGCACTTAATTGGCCGTACCTGAAGGAGACCTTGTGGGACTTCGCACTCTGACTTCTTCATCTGAGCCAAAACCTAAGAATTGCTCATCCTACAACAAAGGAAAATTATTTTAAAATCAGAAGCAAAAACGTGCATACAAACACATCCCAAAGAAATGCCCGGAGGAGGCACAAATGAATTTGGAAAATTTGCCTTTTTATATTAATTATCATCATTCAAATGGATACTATAAAATAACTAATATAGAAATAAATGGACCCAGTCATACAGCTTTATTATAGACAAATAGGAGCTGTGTAGTAACTGAACAATGCATTGAAATGTCATCTTTGGTGCATAGTACACAGAGGATAGTCCTAAATTTCAAACTATAGATACAGCCCAAAACAATTAAAGGACAACTTTAAATCAGGTAAGCAAATAAGTATAATGGCAGAAACATACAGCCCCAATACAACAAATGCTTTTCAACAAGTATTTAAGTCTATAGACACATAAGGAGTAACATAAACAATATAATAATCTCTTGCCTTCTAAATATTAATAGAGACTGAAAGTGCCATAATTGTCAGTTCCTTAACTCAGGAATTGACATTTAGATGTGATTTCTGTACATTTGAGATCCAGAGAGTCTCAACATGCATTTTATGGTATAATTTTAAAAATGCCTGTGATAAGAGACTTAATGGTGGGCAGCAGTGTTTGTGAAAGGGATCATGAATTGACCACATATAGGATGAAATCCTTTACTAAAACTTAGGGAAACATCCTATTTTCAGTTATAGTTGGAAAAGACAAAAAGCAAAAGCTTCTGCTTACCTCTAATTTTTTTTTTTTTTTTTGAGGCGAGAGTTCCGCCTCGCCCGATGGGATGCAGTGGCCAGATCTCAGCTCACTGTCCAAGCTCGCCTCTCGGGTTATGCCATTCTCCTGCCTCAAGCCTCCGAGTAGGGCTGGGACTACAGGGCGCGCCGCCACCTCGCCGCTAGTTTTGTATTTTTAGTAAGACGGGTGTTTCACCGTGTGTAGCCAGGAGGTCTCGATCTCCTGACCCTCGTGATCCGCCCGTCTCGGCTCCCAAAGTGCTGGGATACAGGGCTTGAGGCCACCGCGCCCAGCCACCTCTAATTTTTAACTCGCACTATTTAAAAAAAAAAAAAAAAAAAGGATTTGTTTAACCTATTTTGCACAAGTTATCAAGAAATATGGTCTATTTAAACAAACTGATTAATAGAAAGTCAATGATTCAGAGATTGAGTTCTTTCCAGAGAGAGACACAATGATAGAATTTCAGATTCTGGAAACAAAATCCATATAAAACAAGAACAAAATAAGGAATGAAGAACAGACATTCTGGAACCTCCAATTTATAGTGGTAAGTCCCAAACTGAGTTCCAATGATAAAAGCACTGACATTTTCCTCTCAAGAGGTAAGATCACAGGTATGTGGACAACATCAATGAATTTTCTGAAGGATTATTTTCTCAGTTAATTTAAAACTAGAGTCAGGTGCTAACCGTCTTAGCCATTTTTCAGCCATGACTATATTAAAAGACATATGTAACTTTTAGGACAAATTAGCAGGTTAATCTCTTAAATTTAAATGCTTTAGAGGAGCAAAACATTTAAGGCCCAGTCTTTGCATACTAGGCAACTGAGAGACAAGTCTTATTGGCATCTAAAAAGGCTCTTTGCTCTGAGATTGCTAAGATTAACATATTGGACTATCTAATACAAGGCTGAAATTCTCCTCTTCAAAAAAGCATTATAATTTTGTTTTTTTTTTTTTGAGTCTTGCTCTGTCACCCAGGCTGGAGTGCAGTGGCGTGATCTCAGTTCACTGCAACCTCCGCCTCCTGGGTTCAAGCGATTCTCTTGCCTCAGCCTCCTGAGTAGCTAAGACTACAGGCCCTTGCCACCATGTCCAGCTAATTTTTGTATTTTTATTAGAGATAGGGTTTTACCATGTTGGCCAGGTTGGTCTCAAACTCCTGACCTCAAGTAATCTGCCCGCCTCACCCTCCCAAACAGCTGGGATTACAGGCATGCACCACTATGCCCAGCCATGAAAAAGTATTATAATTCTAAGAATGTATGAAACCTAAATTTAAGGAACACAGACTAGAGTACTTTTTTTAAAAAATTACCTATTTTGCTCGGGCTGGTCTTTAATTCCTGGTCTCAAGTGCTACTCCTGCCTCAGCCTCCTGAGTAGCTGGGACTGCATACATGCACCACCATGCCTGGCTTACTGGAGTACTTTTTCCAGTTCCATCTTTCCTCACTAATTTAAATTCTTTCACGTAAGTTCTTTTTCTGTTGTTTTTTTGTGTGTTTGTTTTTTGTTTTTTTGAGACAGAGTCTTGCTCTGTCGCCCAAGCTGGAGTGCAATGGCACCACCTCAGAGCTTGCTGCAGCCTCTGCCTCCCGGGTTCAAGAGATTCTCATGCCTCAGCCTCCCAAGTGGCTGGAGTTACAGGCATGTGCTACCACACCTGGCTAATTTCGTAGTTTTAGTAGAGATGGGGCTTTTGCAATGTTGGCCAGGCTGGTCTTGAACTCCTGGCCTCAAGTGATCCACCCACCTCGGCCTCCCAAAGTGCTGGGATTACAGGTGTGAGCCACTGTGCCCAGCCGGTTCTTTTTACTTTAAGAAAGTTTAAAGTAAATTATTACTGTGAACATTATTTGTGAATAAAACAATTTTCTCCTGACCAGCACAGTAGCTCACACCTTAATCCCAGCGCCTTGAGAGGCCAAGATTGGAAGGACTGTTTGAGGCCAGGAGTTCAAGACTAGCCTGGGCAACATAGTGAGACCCAACATAGTGAGTCTTTACAGAAAATTTTAAAATTAGCCAGTGCTCACTCTGTCACTCAGGCTGGACTGCAGTGGTGTGATCACGGCTCACCGCAGCCTCAAACTCCTGGGCTCTAGCAATGCTCCTGCCTTAGCCTCCTGGGCAGCTGGGACTACAGGCATGTACCAGCACCTAGCTAATTTTAAAATCTTTTACAGAGACGGGGTCTCGCTATGTTCCCCAGGCTGGTCTCAAACTTCTGGGCCCAAGTGATCCTCCCACATTGGCCTCCCAATCTAAAAAAAACTAAAAATAATTTTAAAATAAAAAAATTATCTCTCTCTTTTCATCTTGAAATAAGTTAGTATATAACTAACCTAAGACATGTGGATCTTAACCCCAAATAAATTTCTGGAATCATTTTCAGGGTTTACACTGTAGGCTACAATGTTACCAAAAAAAACAAAACAAAACAAGCCAAAACTCCTAACAGCACAATTAATATAACATCTTATCACAATAATGAAATTCCATACTGTTAACTTTTAAAATGTACTTTCAGGCAGGAAAAAAAAGACATTAAAAATAGCAACCCTAAAGTACATTTTGAGGAAAAAGCAAATAAAATAGGCAATGGCAAATCACTTCAGATGCTATAAAAAACAAAACAGAAACAAAAAAATCATAGAATGTAATTGTAGATATTATATACATGTAGATGTAGACAGCCAATTCAATCTTCTCATACATGATGCCAGTAAGGACAGTGCTCGATGTGGGGAGAGAAGGGTTGGTTTAGGGTCTCAGTCTGGTTCTCTCAGACTAATGTAATCTTAGACAACTCACTTACTGTATCTATCCCTCAATTTCATTTTTTATTTGAGCATTGTAAGGAATAAATAATTTATGTGAAATCACTTGGAAAGCTATAGGCAACATACATATAAGGGGTCTTCAAAAGTTCATGGAAAATGGAATTAAAAGATAAAATTAAAATATAAATTTTATTTCTCAACATAATCTCCAAGGTCAAGACACTTTTGTAAGCCATGATACCAGCCATTTAGCCCATTCCCATGAACTGGGGGTCATGGGAATTGAAACATTTTAATGCAGTTTCTTTTACATTATTAACTGAAGAAAAATGGGTGCCCTTCATAGTTTTTTTTTTTTTTTTTTTTTTTTTTTAAGATGGAGTCTCACTCTGTCACTCAGCTGTAGTGCAGTGGCACAGTCTTGGCTCACTGCAACCTCCATCTCCTGGGTTCAAGCGATTCTCCTGCCTCAGCCTAGATGCTCTGCTTCCTTCATAGATTTTTAAGATTGGGAAACAAGACAGGCCAAGGAGCCAAATCAGCATATTTAATGATACTGAATGACTTCTTATCAAAATTCTCACAAAATTGCCCTTGTTTGATGAGAGGAATGAGCAGGAACATTATCATGATGGAGCAGGACTCTCTGGTGAAGTTTTCCTGGGTATTTTTTTACTAAAGCTTTGGTTAACTTTCTCAAAAACACTTTCTCTTTTTTTTTTTTTTGAGACGGAGTCTCGCTCTGTTGCCTGGGCTGGAGTGCAGTGGCCGGATCTCAGCTCACTGCAAGCTCTGCCTCCGGGTTCCCGCCATTCTCCTGCCTCAGCCTCCCGAGTAGCTGGGACTACAGGCGCCCACCACCTCGCCCGGCTAGTTTTTTGTATTTTTTAGTAGAGACGGGGTTTCACCGCGTTAGCCAGGATGGTCTCGATCTCCTGACCTCGTGATCCGCCCGTCTCGGCCTCCCAAAGTGCTAGGATTACAGGCTTGAGCCGCCGCGCCCAGCCGCTCCCACTTGTTTAAAATTTCCACTGAATGCTCTACACTTGTCTGCAGCTGATTTGGGTGCAATGGTTTTGGTACCCATTTGATAGAAAGCTGCTCAATTTTAGTTTAGTTTTTTTTTTTTTTTTTTAGACAGAGTTTCGCTCTTGTCACCCAGGCTGGAGTGCAATGGTACAATCTTGGCTTACTGCAACCTCCACCTCCTGGGTTCAAGTTATTCTCCTGCCTCAACCTCCCAAGTAGCTGGGACTACAGGCATGCACCACCACACCTGGCTATTTTTGTATTTTTAGTAGAGACGGGGTTTTGTTATGTTGGCCAGGCTGTTCTCGAACTCCTCACCTCAGGTGATCCACCCACTTTGGCCTCTGAAAGTGCTGGGATAACAGGCGTGAGCCACCACGCCCAGCCAACTTGTTTTTCAGTCAGAACTGTGTAAGCTGAACCAATTGAGATGTCTATGGTGCTGGCTATTATTTGTGCTGTTAATCATCATTCCTCTTCAATTACTGCATGGAACAAGATGAATTTTTTCCTTGCAAACTGGACAGTCTGCTACAGGCTTCATCTTCAACATCATCTTGTCCCTTCTTAAAATGCCATCCAATTATTTATTTGGGGCACGGTCCCCATAAACTTTACGTAAAGCGTCAGTGATTTCACCACTCTTTCACTCAGCTTCACCATAAATTTTACGTTTGTTTTTGCTTCAATTTTAGCACAACTTATGCTGCTCTGATAGGGGCTCGTTTCAAACTGATGTCTTATCCTTCTTAGTGCCTCAAACTGCATCTTGTTCAGACATGTTATGACAAGTTAGTGCAAGTTTATTTTGGTACATAAAAAAATTTTGAAATTCTGTAGTTTTTTCATAATATGTATTTTCCATGAGTTTTTTTTGAAGTCTCCTCACATAGTAGTTCTTGCTGTGTTTGAAGAAAATGAAGCTCTAAGAGGCCCAAGATCACAGTTAGCTACAAAGAACCTAAGTGTCTAAATTGGCTGTACAATAGTCTTCCTACCATAATAGGTACAATATAAAACAATAAATATTTAAAGGAATTGAGTAAGTTGCCTATAGTACAAAATATGCTATTCTTTTAGCTACTGTAAAAGTCATATGATGGCCATTTTCAGATCCTTCAAATTTCTGATTAATTCATTCTTTTCCTGAATTATACTCATGGAACAACCTGCTAATCTATGCATTTCACAAAGGCATCTGGGGATTTTCCAACACTTACCAGGGGACTACATTGCTAAATACATGTATTTTATGCTCCAAATGCTACAATGACTGACAGCTCAAGCAACTATACATGTAATAATCAACAGGTAAAGTATTCAACAGGTAATAAAAAGTTATTAATCTTTAAAAGAAATGGGCTGGGTTCAGTGGCTCATGCCTGTAATCCCAGCACTTTGGGAGGACAAGGTAGGAAGAGTGCTTGACCCCAGGAGTTCAAGACCAGCCTGGGCAACATAGCAAGACCCCATCTAAAAAAAAAAAAAAGAAGAAGGACAGCAGCGGTGGCTCAAGCCTGTAATCCAGCCACTTTGGAGGCCGAGATGGCATCACGAGGTTCAGAGATCGAGACCATCCTGGCAACACGGAAACCCCGCTCCTAACTAAAAATAACAAAAAAAAAAAAAAAAACTAGCCAGGCATGTGGCGGGCGCCTGTAGTCCCAGAGCTCCGGAGGCTGAGGCCGGAGAATGGCGTGAACCCGGGAGCGGAGCTTGCAGCGAGCTGAAATCCGCCCTGCCTTCAGCCTGGTCGACAGAGCGACGACTCCGCTCCAAAAAAAAAAAAAAAAAAAGAAATAAAGTATAATGGTAAGAGAACACACTGCTAGGTCATTATTACAACCTAATGAGTCTTTTTTTTTTTTTTTTAACATCCCCACTTCACTCGCCCCAGGATTTCCCTGAACAACCTAATGAGTCATTTTTATATATTTCAAACTTTAACAAAATGTAACTATATAATCCTAACTGCAATGTGTTTCAAAACAAGAGTTCCACTAAGCTGTCAGGCAGTTTAACTGTCAATATTTAAAGTTTCTAAGTACTTTCCAAAATGACAGGAAGCATTAATTCGTTTTCCTTCTGGTCTTGTAGCTGGAATAAGGAAATAAAAAAATAAGAGGTCAGGCCGGGCGCCGTGGCTCACGCCTGTAATCCCAGCACTTTGGGAGGCCGAGGCGGGAGGATCACGGGGTTAGGAGATCAAGAACACCCTGGCTAACACCACAAAACCCTGTCTCTACTAAAAAATACAAAAAAATTAGCCAGGCGTGATGGCGGGCGCCCGTAGTCCCAGCTACTCAGGAGGCTGAGGCAGGAAAATGGCGTGAACCCGGGAGGCGGAGCTTGCAGTGAGCCGAGATCGCGCCACTGCACTCCAGCCTGAGCGACAGAGGGAGTCGCCGTCTCAAAAAATAAATAAATAAAAATAAGTAGTCAAAATGAACTATACTTTTACCCAAGAACTTTCTTTGTACTTGAAATATTGATTTCGTGAAGCACGCTTTAAAAAATAAGTAACCATTGTTTAAATAATCCAGACAGCTTAGCCAAAACCAAAAGCCGTCATTGTTATGTTAAAGAGCTCCAGTCTTCTAACTTTGAACTTCCAAGCCTATGTAAGAGCCCTAAAAAACCAAACCAAACCAAACCAAACCAAACAAAAAAACTAAGTAAAGCCAAGTTGAGAAAGCACTGGGAAAGAAGGCTACAAGAAGGTGCTGCTGCTGGGCATGGTGGTTTACACCTGTAATCCCAGCACTTTGGAAGGTAGAGGTGGGCGGGTCACCTGAGGCCAGGAGTTCCAGATCAGCCTGGCCAGCACGGCGAAACTCCAAAACTCTGTCTCTACAAAAAATAAAAAATTATCCAGGTGTTGTGGCACGTGCCTGTAAGTCCCAGCTACTTGGGAGGCTGAGGCACGAGAATTACTTGAACCTGGGAGGCACAGGTTGCAGCGAGCCAAGAGCTCATGCCACTGCACTCCAGCCTGAGTGACAAAGCGAAACTCCGTCTCAAAAATAAATAAAGAGGGCGCTGCAAAAATGTCCTCCTTGTAGCACACACTGCACTATCAACAGCTTGCTCCATCACCCACCTTAAGCACATGGGGTCCCTGGAGGTTGGAAACAAGGCAAGAGTGTTGGCTTCCCAAGGATTTAAACTTACCTAGAAATCAAAAGACTAAGGTAATATGTGTATAAAAAAGACAAAAGAAGCTGCAGTTAAATCCACATTTGGCATCGTGGCATCATAAGCCTGGAAAGCCCTGAAGAGAGAAGGTACAGGAGACATCATGCTATATATGATTAAGGATTCCTGGGAACTGGGCCCAGGTAACCATTCATCACACATACTTTTCCTTTCAACATGGCCTACTCTGATAAGCGCAGCATTCCAAGACAGTGTAGCCACAAAACCTAAACCTTGCTGACACTGATGTCCTTGGAGACTAGATCACCAAGATTTCATCTTCTTACCAGCCAAGACAGAAAACTACCCTTGCCAAGTAGAACACTGTAAAATACTGTTAAATCATATTTAGTTTCCAGTGATTAAGACAGCAAATTACACTGTGTAATGTCACTTCCTAAGTCAAATCAATTGTAGAAATAATAAACATGTAGAACTTCTTTCTGACCCCTGCATCTCCACTCTAGGGTAACCAGTTTTTGAGAGCTTCCAAGCATACCTTTACCACTAGATTCAGCTTGCTCATAAGTATCTTAATATTCAGAAAGTTATTTTAGTGACAAAATTTTAATTCTTTTTTTTTTTTTGAGACGGAGTCTTGCTCTGTCGCCCGGGCTGGAGTGCAGTGGCCGGATCTCAGCTCACTGCAAGCTCCGCCTCCCAGGTTTACACCATTCTCCTGCCTCAGCCTCCCGAGTGGCTGGGACTACAGGCGCCCGCCACCTCACCCGGCTAGTTTTTTGTGTTTTTTTTTAGTAGAGACGGGGTTTCACCCTGTTAGCCAGGATGGTCTCGATCTCCTGACCTCGTGATCCACCCATCTCAGCCTCCTAAAGTGCTGGGATTACAGGCTTGAGCCACCGTGCCCGGCCAGTTCTTTAGTGGCCAGTTATTTTTGTGAGTGACGAAGCAATAGGAATATTTCTCTCACAAGAGAACCTAAGTGAACCCCAAATAAGTATTACACATAATGTTTGTGTATAAAATATAAGGTATATTTTTAAAATACATGAAATTCTGTGTTTCAAGAAATTATGTACTACTAAGACAACTTTTCAAACAAAGCAATATTTAATTCATTTGTTCATTCAAAAAACATTTATACACTTGCCCTAGGGCTATATGTTCCAGATACAACATTGAATAAGACATGATTCCTGCTCCCAAGAAGTATCTAAGGCAGACAGGCAGTGTGCAATTTCAGTCTTCCTTTTAAAATTCAGTCGCATTAAAATGTCACTAAAGAATAGCTGGGTATGGTGGTATGCGCCTGTAGTCCCAACTATTTGGGAGGCTGAACAGAAGGATCACTGGAGACAAGGAGTTCAAGGCTGTGGTGCCCTATTGTTGCACCTGTGAATCCACCGCACTCCAGCCTGAGCAACATAGCCAGATCCTGTCTCTAAAAAAACAATGTTACTGAAGGATAAAATAGTATGTAATTCATATTCTGGAATAAAAAATTTTGCTTAAATCTTGAAGGCTGGGTGTGGTGTCTCATGACTATAAACCCAGAATTTTGTGAGGCCAAGGCAGGTGGATTGCTTGAGCTCAGGGAGTTCGAGACAAGGCTGGGCAACATGGTGAGACCCCCATCTCCACTAAAAATACAAAAAAATAGCTGGGTGTGGTGGTGCACGCCTGTGGTCCAGCTACTAGGGAGGCTGAGATAGGAGGATCCTTGAGCCTCAGGGGCAGAGGTTGAAGTGGGCTGAGATCATGCCATTGCACTCCAGCCTGGGTGACAGAGCAGGTCCCTATCTCAAAAAAAAAAAAAAAGTTAGCTCATTCTTCCTCCTATATTAATATATGGTTCATGGAGAAATATTCAAATTTCAAAATTCTTTCAAAGGATGGCAATGTATATCTCCATTCCTTAGTATCATAACTAGGCACTCCAGAGCTAGAAATTAAGTGTTTAGGCAATCAAGACCTAAATTATTTGTAGTAATTAGATGTGACACAGTTTCTAGTAATACCACTGATCTGATAAAATTTCAACTGATAAACTGCAATGTTTTCTTCCCTACCCCCAACTAAAATGCATAGCTTTTAGTTCTTCCCTTAAATTCTTCCCAATTGGGCCAGGTGCGGTAGCTCACGCCTGTAATCCCAGCACTTTGGGAGGCCAAGGCAGGCAGATCACTTGAGGTCAGGAGTTTGAGACCATCCTGGCATGACCAGAGACATGGTGAAACCCTGTCTCTACTAATACAAAAATTAGCCAGGCATGGTAGTGCCTGCCTGTAATCCCAGCTACTCAGGAGGCTGAGGCAGAATGCTTGAACCCAGGGCAGGGGGTTGTAGGGGTCAGGTAGAGGTTGCAGTAAGCCAGTAACTCACGCCACTGTACTCCAGCCTGGGCAACGGAGCGACTCCATCTCAAAAAAAAAAAAAAAAGAATCATTTTCAATATACCATAGTCAGAGCAAAAATCACCCGCCTAGAGTTCTTTACCTACCAGGCTAAGATGGAGGCTCCAGAGCTACTTTGAGAATTCTTTTTTTTTTTTTTTGAGACGGAGTCTCGCTCTGTCGCCCAGGCTGGAGTGCAGTGGCCGGATCTTGGCTCACTGCAAGCTCCGTCTCCCGGGTTCACGCCATTCTCCTGCCTCAGCCTCCCCAGTAGCTGGGACTACAGGCGCCCACCACCTCGCCTGGCTAGTTTTTTTGTATTTTTTAGTAGAGACGGGGTTTCACCGGGTTAGCCAGGATGGTCTCGATCTCCTGACCTCGTGATCCGCCCGTCTCGGCCTCCCAAAGTGCTGGGATTACAGGCTTGAGCCACCGCACCCGGCTGAGAATTCTTCTATTGAATAAGCTCCAGTACTCCTGGCCTCAGATGAATATAGCCTAGGATGACTTTGCTCATATCCTCACCTTCCTTTTCTAGCAAGAGACTCCTAGGTACTTCACAGCACTTAATTAAGTGGTAGGCATCTCAAACATGCCCTTTAGCAGCTGTATCTTAGTATTCTTCTGTCTCCAAAATTTTTAGTCTTATGAAAAATCAGGGCCTAGCATGGTGGCTTACACCTGTAATCCCAGCACTTTGGGAGGCTGAGGTGGATGGATCACTTGAGGCCAGAGTTCAGGATCAGCCTGGCCAACATGGTGAAACCCTGTCTCTACTGAAATAAAAAATTTGGTGGGCGTAGTGGTGCATGCCTTTAATCCCAGCTTCTTAGGTGGCTGATGCACAAGAATCACTTGAACCCAGGGGGCAGAGGCTGCAGTGAGCTGAGATCGTGCACCGCACTCCAGCCTAGGTAACAGAGCAAGACTCTGTCCCAAAGAAAAAAAAAAGAAAAAGAGTTTGAAAAATCAAATTCCTTCAATTGCAAAATTAATTTCAATGAATCAATTGAAACTAACATCAACACCATAGACAGTATCAAAATCACTCCTGATGCACTTGTTTTTTGAAATACTTTGTCTTGAAGGCTTCCAGTTTTTGGTATCATTATATATCATTCAATCAAACAAGGAGCCCACAGGAGAACTAACAAAATTATAACTAAACAACTAAAGTTGAAGAAATATCCAGGAGGCAAATTGTGCATCTTGGCAGCGACAAGTTTAAAAAGAATATCACTTCCCCTTTGGGAATTTATTCCAGGTAGCTATAACTTCAGCTGGCACATTTTCCCCTTGTGGCTACTGCTACGAGCTTTAAAACACCAAGGTCTTAATGTCGCACTTTAAAGACATGCTCACATAATTACTCGTATTAGCAGAAGGAATTTTTAAAAATGTGTTCACACATTTGTCTTCTTTAGGGTGTGTACTCTGAGGATAGAAACAGTTTCCCTATTCATTTTTGTATTGCTAATATCTAGCACAAATTTGGCACCCAATAAATGTTTGTAAAATGAAAATAAAAGAAATTCAATAAACTCATTTTAAAAACATTAAATACCTACTGTGGTAATAGTACTATAGTAGAAATTACTGAAGGACTTCAAAGAATTACATAATATGATTCTTACTTTTAAGAATGCATAGGGAAAGGACGAGGTGGCTCACACCTGAAATCATAACAATGGGAGGTGGAGGAGGGAGGATGGCTTGAGCCCGGGAGTTCTAGACCAGCCTAGTTCTAGACCAACATAGTGAAACCCTCTCTCTACAAAAAATAGAAAAAATTAACTGGGTGTGGTGGTGGATTAAAAAATTAACCTGTAGTCCCAGCTACTTGGGAGGTTATGGTGGGAGAATTACTTAAGTCCAGAAGATACAGGTTGCAGTGAACTGTGATTGAGACACTGCACTCCAGGCTAGGTGACAGAGTGAGACCCTATCTCAAAAATAAAACAAAATAAAATAAATTTTAAAGCATCTAAAAAAAATGCATAGGGAGAATGCCCTCAGGTTGGGAGGACTGTACCAATTCATTCATTCACTCACTCATTAAAATATATATCGGCCATTACTAGGCTACGGTATGAAAACAGAGATAAAGGACAGCTTCTATCTTTAAGGAGCTGCTAGTCTTAAAAACAGATGAGTAAATTAATGAAATAGAGTATGTTGCCTGCTATGCTAGAGGAAGACACTGCTAGAGGAGCACAGCAGAAAGACAATTAACCCAGTCAGGGAGAAAGGATCGGGAAAGCCATTGCAGAGAGGATGAAAACTTAATCTTTCGAAGGATGATAAAGCTGGTGGGGGGTGGGGGAGGAGTGTACTGCAAGCAGAGAGAATAACACATACAAAGGCACAGAGGCACAAAAGAATGTGGTATGGAGTGAAATTAAAAACAGTTCCATATGACTGAGGCCTTAGCTGATATGGGAAAGGGGCAGAAGATATTGAGGGGGAAAAAAGGCGGCCAGGCGTGGTGCTCACGCCTGTAATCCCAGCACTTTGGGAGGCCAAGGTGGGCGGATCATGAGGTTAGGAGTTTGAGACCAGCCTGGCCAACATAGTGAAACCCCGTCTCTACTAAAAAAATACAAAAAAAAATTAGTTGGGCATGGTGGTGGGCGCCTGTAGTCCCAGCCACTCAGGAGGCCGAGGCAGAGAATCGCTTGAACCCGGGAGGCAGAAGCTGCAGTGAGCCAAGATCGTGCCACTGAACTCCAGCCTGGGTGACACAGCGAGACTGTCTCAAAAATAAATAAATAAATAAAATAAAAATAAAAGGCAGGAGGTGGGGCCGGGCGCGCGTGGCTCAAGCCTGTAATCCCAGCACATTGGGAGGCGAGAGCGGGTGGATCAACGAGGTCAGAGATCGAGAGCGGCATCCCGGCTAACACGGTGAAGACCCCATCTCTACAAAAAAAATAACAAAAAAACTAGCCAGACGAGGTGGCGGGCGGCCTGTAAGTTCGCCAGCTACTCGGAGGCTGAGGCAGGAGAAATGGCGTAAACCCATGGGTAGGCGCGAGCTGCCAGTGAGCTGAGATCCCGGCCACTGCACCTCCAAGCCTGGGCCACAGAGCGAGACTCCCGTCTCAAAAAAAAAAAAAAAAAAAGGCAGGAGGTGTATCATGAAAGGTCTTATATGCTTTCATGAGTTTGAAGTTTATCTTTGAGGAAGTGTAGACCTCATCCTGAAGGCTATAGCCTATTAGTGACTCAGGTAGGAGAGAAGCATGATTAAATTTGGATTTTTGCTGCCAAAAGCTATGACAGCAGTGGAGAAGTAGAGGCAGGAAGAACAGTCATAAAATGACGGTAGTGGCCACAGGGATTGAGGGGAAAAGGACAGATCCTATAGACAATAGGAAGCAAAATGGACAAGACTTTGATATAAAGGTTTAAGGGAGTGCAAAGAATCAATAAAACACTTGTGGATGTCTGGCTTAGGTTGATTAGGTTTATGGTGGTATTTACCAAGAGTGGGAACACAGAAAGGAGACAGGTTTAAAGGAGCGGGAAGAGAGATCATTTTAGACGTCTGAATTTGAAATGTTTATCCACGTTGTCTAAAGGGTATAATGATCTGAAGAAGACACATCTGACTAATGAACATATGAATGCTGAAACTGTGTATGAATTCAATCACCCAGGGAAAGAATATAGTACTGAGAGAAAAGGAGGGTAGATGGCAGAGCTCTGAGGAATACCTATATACTTAGAAACATACAGGCATGCCAGGCACGGTGGCTCATATCTGTAATCCCAGCACTCTGGGAGGCCAAGGCGGGCGGATCGTGAGGTCAGGAGATTGAGACCAGCCTGGCCAACATAGTGAAACCCCGTCTCTACTAAAAACACAAAAAATTAACTGAGCATGGTGGCGGGTGCTTGTAATCCCAGCTACTTGGGAGGCTGAGGCAAGAGAATCGCTTAAGCCCGGGAGGCGGAGATTGCAGTGAACCGAGGTCACGTCATTGTACTCCAGCCCAGGGGACAGTGCAAGACTCTGTCTCAAAAAAAAAGGTTCATTTTTTTTAATTTTTAGTAGAGACGAGGTCTCACTATGTTGCGCAGGGTGGTCTGAAACTCCTGAGCTCAAGCAATCCTCCCAAAGTGCTAGGATTACAGGCATTAGCCACCATGCATGGCTCAAGTTTTAAAGAATGCAGCTCTGAAGGAAATAGATCATGAAGGTAATGAGCAATGGCTGATTAACAGTAATAGGGAGAGGCCAGGTGCACTGGCTCACATCTATAATCCTAGCACTTTGGGAGCTTGAGGCAGTGGGATGTTCCAGGAGTTTGAGATCAGCCTGGCAACACAGGGAGATGACATATCTACAAAATAATTAAAAATGTATTAAAAATGTAGCCAGGGCTGGGCACACTGGCTCATGCCTATAATCCCAGCACTTTGGGAGGCTGAGGCAGGCACCCTGCTTGAGCCAGCAGTTCAAGACCAGCCTGGGCAACAATGTGAAACCCCATCTCTACAAAAAATACAAAAATTAGCTGGGTATGGTGGCTTGTGCCTATAGTCTCAACTACTCGGAAGGCTGAGATGGGAGGATCACCAGAGCCCAGGAGGTCAAGGTTGCAGTGAGCCATGACTGCACCACTGAACTCCAGCCTGGATAACAGAGCGAGACCCTGTCTCAAAAAAAAAGAAAAAATAATAATAAGGGATGGAGAGGTGGGAAGAAAATCAGATGCAAGGATTGGAGGATTGGTAAAAACTGATTAGGCTCAAAAGGGGTAGCCACAGTAGGGCCAAGATATAAGACAAATGAAATATCAGAACCTTGTTAATTCTAGTATGGTATGGTCAAAGTGAATGCAATGAACACAAACTGCTACCACTGGTTCTGAAATGTAGAGAAGGCATTAACTGTAAAGTTTATTCTGGAAATGGTATATATAATGAACTAGAGTAAGAAAGACTTAAAAAAAGGGGGACCAGATAGCAGGCTACAGGCATAATTCAAATATGACTGTCATTCAATCATTCAATAAGTATTTACTGAGTATTGCCAGGTACTGTTTGACTCTCAAGATACATGTAAAGAACAAAATTCCTGCCCCATGAAGCTACAATCTAATGGACAGACAGAAAATAAAACATATAACAAATAAATAAAAGACACTAGGGGCTGGGCATGGTGGCTCTCGCCTGTAATCCTAGCTACCAGGTAGGCTGAGGCAGGAGGTTCACGTGAGCCCAAGAGTTTGAGACTGCAGTGAACTGACTGAGCCACTGCACTCCAACCTGGGTGACAGGGTGAAACCCCATCTCTAAGAAGAAAAAAGACATTAGGACAATAAGAATTGACAGGAGTAGGGGGTGGGGAGGGGTTAGCTGTGGGGTTATGTTCACTAGGGTGGTCAGGAAAGGCTTCTCTAAGGTAATGGTTTACCAAAGACTAGAAATCCATGAGCCACAGGCTAAATGTGGCCAACCGCCTATTGTTTGTTCTGCAAATTAAAATTTTAAAAAACTTTTAGTCATTTTTTTAAAGTCAAAAGAATATTTTGTGTATATGAAAGCTATATGAAATTCAAATTTCAGTGTTCATAAATAAAATTGTATTGGAACATGGCCAGGTTCAATTGTTGATGGACAGACGGTCCCTGACTTACAATGGTTTGACTTACAATTTTTGACTTTACGATGAGCTTATAAGTGTATTAAATGTATCTTTGACTTATGACAATTTTGATTTATGGGTTTTTCAGGATGTAGCCCCATCGTAAGTTGGGGAGCATCTGTATTGCCTATGGTTGCTTTTGCACTACAACAACAAGAGTTGAGTAGTTTCAACAGAGGCCATCTGGCCCTTTGCAGAAAAAAACTTGCCAAACCTGGTTAGACCTAAATGAGAAAAAGTCAGACATATAAAGACCTTGGTGGAGTAGTGTTCTAGCCTGAGAGCAAGTGCAAAGGCCCCAAGACAGCAACAGGCACAGCATGCCTGACAGAAAAAGGCGAGTGTGGCTGCACAGCAGAATGGATGAAAATGAGAAGAGACAGTGCTCGAGAAGTAGGCTTGACCAGAGGCCAAATTACGTGTGGCTTTGTTTGGCCATAGTAAGGAATCTGGATTTACCCTAGCAGTGTGGGGAGACACAGAGGGGTTTAAAGTGAAGGAATAGGATTTGATACCGGAGTTTACTGTTGCTATGTGAGGAACAAACTTTAGTGAGGCAATAACACAAGCAAGTCCAACCAAGAGACTATAATGGGAGACTCTCAGGTTTTGGTAGCGAAGTTGTTGAGAGGTAGTTGAATTTAGGGCTGATTTTGGATGTAATGCAGACAGATTTTGCTGATGGGATAGATGTGGGATGTGAATAAAACAGAGAAATTGATGATAACTCTTACATCTTAGGCCTGAGCAACTGGATTTTTGGTGGAATAATTAAGAAACGAAGAGACTGGGAATGGAAAAGGTTTGAGGGAGAAAGTCAAGACTTTTTAGATATGGTAAGTATGAGATACCTATTAGGCATCCAAGTGCTTCAATGTATATGTGTTTCCTTGCCTATGAAATGGGAATAGTAGTGATATTTCAGACAATGGTCATGAAAGTTAGGTGAGATAATTCATGTGAAGTGCTCAGAATATAGCCTGGCCCACAATAAACACACAGTAAATATCAGCCAAATGGAAATATCAAATAGGCAGCAGGCTATACAAGCCTGGAACTCTGAGATGTCATTAGTGTTAGAGAAAAAGGTTTCTTAGTTCTCAGCGTATAGATGAGGCCTGGATGAGATGACCTAGGAAGAGTGTGTAGACAGAGAAGGCAGTGAAAAGTAGACTCCTGGGAATCTCAGACATTCAGGAAGAGTTAAGCAGAGGAGGGAGCCATACAGAATACTGAAAATTAACAGCCAATGAGTTAAGAAGAAAAACAGGTGAGTACAATGTTAAAAAAAAAAAAAAATCCAAGAAGGGAGTGGTCAGCTGGTTCAAATGCTGCCAAAGGGTTTAACAAGATGAGGACTGAGAATTATCTATTCAATCTGGTAAAACAGAGCTCCTTGAGGACCTTGGTAAGAGCTACTTCAGAGGCATCATGGGGATAAAAGCCCAACTGGAGTAGTGGGGGAGAGAATGAAAGGTGAGAAAGTAGAAACAGCAATTACACACAGCACATTCAAGGAGTTTTGTTGTGAAAAGGAAGAAAAGAATCAGGTAGTAGCTAGAGGTGGACTGGGTTCCAGCGTTTTTTTAAAGAAGGATTATATTAAAGCAGATAGTTTTATATGGTGATGGGACCAATCTAGTTGTGAGAGAGAAATTGCCTATGTATAGTATTGCCTCATCTAGTATAACCCTGACTAGATGAGAGAGGATGGAACGCAGAGCTCAAATGGAGAGGTTGGCCTTAGATAGAAGGGGGCACTTCAGCCAGGCACGATGGCTCACACCTGTAATCCCAGCACTTTGGGAGGCCGAGGTGGGCAGATTACGAGGTCAGGAGTTCGAGACCAGCCTGGCCAATATGGGGAAATCCTGTCTCTACTAAAAATACAAAAATTAGCAGGGCGTGGTGGCGTGCGCCTGCAATCCCAGCTATTCAGGAGGCTGAGGCAGAAGAATCGCTTGAACCCAGGAGGCAGAGGTTGCAGTGAGCTAAGATGGCACCATTGGACTCCAGCCTGGGCGACAGAGTGAGATTCCATCTCAAAAAAAAAGAAAAAAAAAAAGAAGGCGGCACTTCTTTGATTGTAGAAGGTAGCAGAGTATGTAGTCACATTTAAATTCCATTTTAACAGGAGGGAAAAAAGTTGTTTTGTTTTTTGAGACAGCATCTTATTCTGTCGCCCAGGCTGGAGTGCAGTGGTATGATCATACCTCACTGCAGCCTCCAATTCCTGGGCTTAAGTGATCCTTCCATCTCAGCCTCCAGAGGAGCTGGGACTACAGTGCTCACCACAATGCCTGGTTATTCTTATTCTCTTATAGAGAAGGGGTCTATGTTGTTCAGACTGTCTTGAACTCCTGAGCTCATGCAGTCCTTCCTCTTCGGCCTCCCAAAGTGTTGGCATTACAGGCATGAGCCACCACGACTGGCTGAAAAAGCTATTACATACTTTGAGAACATTTAAAATCTCCTGATTTAGAGCCAGACATAGTTGTGTGCACCTGTAGTCTCAGCTACTTGGGAGGCTGAAGAAGTAGAATCGCTTAAGCCCAGGAGTTCAAGGCTTTAATACATGATGATTATGCCTGTGAACAGCCACTGCCCTCCAGCGCAGGTAACATAGTGAGACTTCATCTCTTAAAAAAACAAAAAGCAAACAAACAAAAAAAAACCCTCCTGATTCACATATTACATTCTTGGTATAAGACAACTGACTCAAGAACCACTAAATCCATAAATGAAGAATAGCTGAATTGCTTCCAATGACAATTCTGTTAACATTAGTTCTGAGAGCTTCAACCTTCATATTATCAATTTCCAAAGTATCTTGCAAAGTATTAAAATAAAAATGTGAATACTTATATTCCTGCTATATTTTAAGGTGAGCTCATTAAAAGAATGAGAGGCTAGGCATGGTAATAATAATCCCAGCACTTTGAGAGGTCAGGGCAGGATGACTACTTGAGCCTGGGAGTTTGAGACCAGCTACACAAGATGGTGAGACCCCCATTTCTACAAAAAAAAAAAAATCACTTTGGGAGGCCAAGGTGGGTGGATCACCTGAGGTCAGGAGTTTGAGAACAAGCCTGGCTAACGTGGTGAAACCCTGTCTCTACTAAAAACACAAAAAATTAGCCAGGTGTGGTGGCACACGCCTGTAGTCCTGGCTACTCAGGAGGCTTAGGCAAGAGAATCACTTGAGCCCAGGAGGTGGAGGTTGCAGTGAGCTGAACTTGCGCCACTGCACTCCAGCCTGGGTGACAGGGCAAGACTTTGTCTCAAAAAAGAAAAGAAAAGAAAAGAAAATTAAAAATGAGTCAGGCATGGTGTTGTGAGCCTATGATCCCAGCTACTCAGGAGGCTGAGGAAGGAGGATCCCTTGAGCCCAGGAGTTTGAGGCTGCAGTGAGCTGTGTTTGTGCCACTGCGTTCCAGCCTGAGTGAAAGAGCAAAAACCTGTCTCTTAAAAAAAAAAAAAAAAAAAAAAAAACGAATTAGATAGCAAGTGCCATGAGGGAAGGGACATCTCCAGTAGTAGAGCCCCAATAGCTGGTCATCTGCCTAGAATACAAAAGATGTTCTTTGAAAGATGAATTAGATTTTCAATTTTATTTCTTACTTTGTAATGCAATATTTATGATGGCCATTTTAGGAAGATGTGCCTCTTTGCAGGTACTTTTCATTATTTGCAGTAGAAAACAAATGCAGTGATACTTGTAAATAATTTCCAAAAGCAGAATATAAAAATAATGCTGCTCAATCAGTAAGAAAAGTATAATATACCCAAGCATAGTCAAATACGCAGACACCAAGGGGCAAACTTCTTAAGCCAAAATGGTTAATGAAATTCCACCAGTCAAGAAATGTATGCTGTTAATGAACTGACATCATATTCTCTTATGAACAGATTGTCAGGGGTAGGAACAAGGGCAGATTCTCTCTGGTTATTGGTGCATCAAGAGAACAATGATTATTTGAATGCATAACAGATAGGAAGAGATTTAAACTGTTTAAATATGATCTCTGCCTGCTATTGAGAAATGTTAACACAAAAAGGTCACTTAGGATTAAAGAGCGCCAAGACAATGATTCTCTGTTCTTCAATAACAACAGAAGGTAAAAATTTCACCCACACAAGAATGAAGTCCAGTTTTCAAATATTTAATTCAATTCTACCTAGCAACTGTCACCTAAGAAACACAAATGCTACTCACTTTGTAACTAGAGAAATAGGTACTACCCATCATCCCCACTCCATGTCAACAAGAACAAGCAGCAAAGATGCTGAAAACAGCAAAGCAAATGAAACAGGTGAACTCCACCCATCCTGCTTCAGAAGAAGAGGTAGTCATAAAGTAGCTTATTTGTCTTTAAAAAAAAAAAAAAAAAAAAAGCAAAATGAATGCACTACTTCAGATAGTAAACTATTCTGATTCCTGGCAATGCCCCAAATTATTCTGCAGAATCTTTATTAAAAAAAACTCAAAAAAGGTGTATTCCCAGACTCCTCAGGTTCCAAGTCTGAACTGATGTATATACTTGCTAAAGCAGAAAAAATAAGCCCACTTAACTGATTCACTGTAGAAAATTAAGTTAAGCATCACAATCACAGGGTTTATTTTTCTCTAATAGGAAAGTACCATAAATGACCAGATTGATTTGAATAGGCTAGAAAAATTAAACAAACACCAACTTTATTTTCAGATATGGTTCTTTTTATTATAAGAAATTTTGGTCCCCCATATGACAAGTTTAAGTGGTTAACTTCATTTTGAGCTACATTCTCATTCAACTACAAACTTCTACTATAAAACTCAGTTTTTTTCTTCCGTTTGTTGTTCTTATCCTGGTGCAAAAGTCATGTTACATCTTTCCTTCTGGGAAGATGGGCTGTTGAATGACCAACAGTAACGAGAGTAACACTGAGGAATCCACAACTTACTTCCTTCTAAAGGTAAACAGGGTTATCTCTCCATAAAGTCAGTTTGCTGAAGGAGCAGTGTAAAATTAGATGACAAAAATGAACATTCTTCTTGGCAAAATAACACCGAAGCCTCCAAGTCGGCCAATACAATTTTTTTCTTGTTTTTTTTTTTTTTTTTGAGACGGAGTCTCACTCTATTGCCCAGGCTGGAGTGCAGTGTCATGATCATGGCTCACTGCAGCCTCAACCCGTTGGGCTCAAGCAATCCTCCCATCATAGCTTCCCGAGTAGCTGGGACTATAAGGCGCAGGCCACCATGCGTGGCTGTTTTTGTTTTTTTTTTAATTTTTTAAATTTTAAATTTTTATTTTGTAGAGATCAGGTCTCATCAAGTTGCCCAGGCTAGTCTTGAACTCTTGGCCTTAAGCAATTCTCCCACCTCAGCCTCCCACAGTGCTGGTATTACATTTGTGAGCCACTGTGCCCAGCCCACCAACACAATTTTGACTTATTATTTTTTAGGAATATTCAAATATATGAGTTGGGAAATTTTGTGTTCTTAATATTTTGTAAAACCAGTTGGTCTCTTCTGGCTACCACATCATATTTGGAAGTTTGCCATCACATTCTGAGAAGCCCACATTAGGTGGCATTAACCTATTAAAAAAAAGAAAGTCCCTGGTATTTTTTATTACTCCAACACTTGAATCTCTCAAGTAGAACAAAGAATCATAAGAGAAATCGTCTTTGCTTTTATAATCCCATTTTCTGAATTTATACAAGCAGTTTTTTGAATTTTATATCTCTTGTTTACTGAATGTATGACAAGCAATTAAAAGTTATAGGGAAAGTATGAATTTGTTCTACTTCCAATTCCCAGAGTTTCTCAAATGACATCCAACTTTATAATTAAGGAGTCAAACTGCCCTTCACTTTGCCAACAATTGCAGAATTCCTGCAACAATCCAGCTTCACCTATGAACTACAGGCATTTTATGAGACTGGTTAAAAGTAGAGACCATTTATTATATGCAACTTAAAAAATACTTAAGATATACAACTAATCTTAAATCTAGTATCAGTTCACTTGAAAGAAGGAATTCATACACAATTCCAGTAGGAAATTCAAAAGTCCTAAAGCTTCAATAACCCAATGAAGGTTTTGGAGTTAAGAGTTAGTAGGAAAACTGGCTGGTGGTAATATCAGCTCTGCCTAGACTTTTGGTAATCTACATGAATAATCCCAATTCAAGTTTTCATTCTGACTGTACAGGAAATGCTTTCTGCAACCCAACATATCTAAAAAGGTTTCATTCTGAGTGATGCAAGCCCTCTACATAGCCTCAAAAGCCAAGGGTCAGAGGCTTTTATAATACTAACATGAAGCAAACTTATATTAGTTTGGAAATGATTTATAAGCATTTGTTATAATGTATCCACAAGCAGTGACAGCCTTCACAAGAGCTATTCTGAACCATACCTCTTTAAATGACAACTGAAAATGAACATAAAAGCTACAAATACTTATTTGTTTCCTATACTGATACCACACCTACTATTTTCCTTGGTTTCTCTTGACGTTTAAGATTTCTCTCTTAGCTCCACTTACAAAATTTTTATTCTCCTATAAAGCCACTACAAAAACCATTACTTCATAAAGAAATTTCTCTGGAAGCTTCCTACTGAAAAGTAATTATTGCTTCGAGGAGCTGAATAAGAATTTATTTACTGATTCACAGAAGGAAAAGGTAGCTTGAGAGGTCATTTTATACATATATGGGCAGGACTGTACTTTTAAAATATACTTCCAGAGAAGATAATAAAATTATTTTGGCAACCTTTTTATCATGACTATAATGACAACCATCATTACCAACAAGTTCTTTACACAACTACCCCTTATTTCAGTTTAAACCTATTTTCTCTTATTCTGCTGTCAGTGGAGCTGGGAAACCGCTGGTTACCATTCCTAATAATGGATCCATTCATGTTTTTTGAAGAGTTATTAAGTTGCCTCTTAACCTTTCATTCTCTCAACCTTTCCTCATAGGACTGACTTCCAATCATATAATCATCTTTTGAGTCTCCTCAGAACCGTCTCCAAGGTCTCCTCATCCCTTTTAAGTTGAGGAACCTAGAAATGGAAACAACACTCAAGTAAGGGGATGATCAGTGCTAAGTATTATCTACATAAAAGATAACGCCCTTCCATCAGGATACCTTAACATCGCTTTCAAAACCCAATCAGTACCTTTACAAAAATGTCCCATCATGGCTACTATGGTTTCCTTTGCCATACTTAAATTAGTATTTCTTAATCATTAGTCCAAATATTCTGTTCGTAGTCTTAAGTTCTCCTAGTTTATGTCATGTGTCCTAGCAAAGTATTCCTAAAAGTTATATGTAGATCAGATTTTCAATTCAACAAATACTATATAAAAAGTCACCATTATAAAAAACATAAAACATAAATGATGACTTAAAAATGGCCCATGTCTTAAGGGAGTCACTATCTAATGGGACAAAGACACATTTCAAAAGTATCACAACATAAGGTATACTGGGTTAAATTCTTTAAGGGTAATGTACAAAACACAAAAAGAAAACAAGAAAGAAGTTGAGTTTCAAATAGCAGTACAGTCTGTGAAAACATGGAAGAGTTAGGATCTGGGGATCTGAGTTGAACCACGGGAGATGAATAATAAGCCCAAGACAGGTCAAAATGGGAAAGACTTTAAGGCAAAGGAGAGGCTTTAGCAAAGGTACAAAGGCAGATAAACAAAGACTGTGGAGAATACCTAATAGTTCAGTAGTCCAATGTGGTTGAAGCAGTAACAATGTACATTCAGGAGACACGGTTCAAAATTTAGAAATACAGCCTAGCAAGATCATACAGGGCTGAGAATCTTAAATTTTATATTCAGTGAGAAGCCAAAGGATTTTAGGAATAAAGTGACATAATCAGATCTGTATTTAAGAAAACCATTATATTGTGTAGCACTGTGCAGGGTGAAAAGATAGGTGGGAAGACCAATGAGAAGATTACCACAATAAACTATCCAAAAGTAATGGAAATTTAAACTAGAACAGCAGGAACAGAACAGCAAGGACAGAGGAAAGAAACACTACAGTAATATAATGGACAAGACTCAGAAATTGATTGGATGGGAGTGGGAAGAGAAAGGACGTAAAGATAGCACAGTGTAGAGAGCAAGAATCAACTTTCAAGCAGATGTAGGTTCAGATTTAAATTCTAGCTCTGCCACTTACTAGCCATATAACTCAAAGAAAATTACTTAACTTGTCTGTGCCTCAGTTTCTGAGGTGTATTGATGGTTTCTGATGGTGTATTGAGTACATTAGCAAATCTTTTCTTTTCTTTCTTTTGAGACAGAGTCTCACTCTGTCCTCCAGGCTGGAATGCAGTGGTGTGATCTTGGCTCACTGCAACCTCTGCCTCCTGGGTTAAAGTGATTCTCGTGCCTCAGCCTCCCAAGTAGCTGGGATTGCAGGTGCGCACACCACTACACCTAGCTAATTTTTGTATTTTAAGTAGAGACAGGGTTTCACCATGTTGGCCAGGCTGGTCTCAAACTCCTGACCTCAAGTGATCTACCTGCCTCGGCCTTCCAAAGTGTTGGGATTACAGGACTGAGCCACCCCACCCAGCCTGCAAATCTTTTTTTTAAAGAGAGTATGGCAAAACTGTACTTTTCTTCTCTTTTTTTGGGGGGGAGACAGAATCTTGCTCTGTTGCCCAGGCTGGAGTGCAGTGGCACAGTCTTGGCTTACTACAACCTCCACCTCCCAGGTTCAAGCGATTCTCCTGCCTCAGCCTCCCGAGTAGCTGGGAGTACAGGTGCTGGCCATAACGCCCAGCTAAATTTTGTATTTTTAGTAGAGACAGGGTTTCACCATGTTAGCCAGGCTGGTCTCAAACTCCTGACCTCAGGCAATCTTTCCGCCTTGGCCTCCCAAAGTGCTGGGATTACAGGCGTGAGCCACTGCGCCTGGCCCAAAACTGTACTTTCCCTCCTTAAACACACTACTCTTAACTAGTTACCCTTAAACTCTAATCTGCTTTTGACCATTCTGCTCAAGTTCCAACCCTCAGAAATTGCAACCTACAATTCAGCATTTCTTCTATAATTAAACGGTTACTTGCATTGATCTCTGTAGAGCAGCACTCATTCTCCTCAAGTTGACACTTAAGAACAAATGTCACCAAGTATAGACTAATGGATCTGAACCTGGAGCCTAAGTACCCTGAAGAGCCTCAGAGCTGTTGTAAGGAACCACCAAGTGCTCTCCTCATAAAAAGATCAGGAACACTAGTTATAGAGACAACAGGTAGCAATCCCATTATAGCTGCCTTGGCCTGATAATGAGCAACTCATGGAGGCACTGTGTTCCTTGGTATCTTACCTGCCTATTTACCATCTTGTTCTCTTTCTTCTTTTTTGCCGTATCTCTAATATGTTTTAGTTGGACACTAATGTTGTTACCAAGATAGGTGGCTGGCCTTCAATTTGGTTCTACCTAGCTTATAGAAGAACTTGACACTCAAACTAATATCAAGAACATTCTAAGATTATAGCCCTCAAACAGGTGTACGTATGCATACATATACAGGTATAACTCAATGTAATAAAAACCAGTTATTTTGATGAAAAAAAAAGATTATAACCCTGCTTTCCTTTCAATCTCTTGGTTCTAATAATTAGGGCTTCCTATGTGCCGGGCAAAGTGCTAAGTGCTTACATTACATGCATGATCGCGCTTAAGCCTCATAATAAGGCTATGAAGCATGAGTACCCCTGACTTACAAATGAAGAAACGGAGGCATGGAGAGGTCCAAAAACTTTTCTGGTTGGGTGCAGTGCTTCACATTTGTAATCCCAACACTTTGGGAGGCTGAGGTGGGGGGGACCACTTGAGGCCAGGAGTTCAAGACCAACCCGGGCAACATGGTGAGACCCCCATCTCTACAACAAAGAAAACAATTAGCTGAGTGTGGTGGTGCATGCCTGTAGTCCCAGCTACTTAGGAGGCTGAGACAAGAGGATTGCTTGAGCCCTGGAGGTTGAGGCTGAAATGAAATGTTTGTGCCATTACACTATAACCTAGGCAACAGAGCAATACCCTGTCGCAAACAAACTGAACAAAACACAAAAAAAACTTTTTCAAGATGGCTGAGCTTAGATTTGAACTCAGGCAGTTTAAATCCAGAGCCCATGGTCTTAACGACTCTTAATTACTGTGCTATACTATCTCACACCAGTACAGATTAGATTATGAGATTCTCCCTTTCTTCGGTAAAGGCATTTAAATATGCACAAATAAAAAATCCTAGCCAAAGAGATTACAAAAGGATTTCCTCATTAGCTAAGCTTAAAGAGATGTTATCCACAAGGTTTTACTGCTTATAATTCAAGGCAATAATCTAGGGACAATGCTTGTGTTTGATCTAAAAAGTGGTCAATCCTCATGGATGGGCAGAGGTTGAATATGGGCAGGTGTAAATATTTCTCTAGGTGTAGGATATTTATTAGAGATAACAATTAACTTCTCCCTAGTTTTTAGAACTGAGATAGTATAAAGGAGAGCCTAAAGAAAAAACTTTTCTCTAAAAACACTTCTCACAAGTAATATCACTCTCCTAATTCAAGACAGAAAGCTACCATTACATTGATGCTGTAAAATGAGAATGAAACAATGATGCTTCAGCAAAGCATAGATAATACAAGTGGATCTCTCTAAAACAGTATGTTAGAAAGATTCATAGCTTTTGTTGCTGAAAGACATCAAAACATCTACACCCAAACATTCCAACAAAACACAAAACCAGAAATGCAAGAAAATGGACAAAATACTATATATGGAAAAACTCCATCTCCTGAAATAGATGCCACTGGACAGATGCTACCCAATGGTACCTCACAGGGTACTGCTGTAGCAATAATTAAAGGTAAGATATCTGGGGAAATCCCTTCAGTCTATTTGTCAAATAGAAAAACAACTACTCATTTCAAGGGAAGGGGAATTTTCATACACTGCACAGAAAACTGCCAACTAACTCATATCTTTGTTGTTTCCTTAAAACTAAAACTCATTAGGGCAATACGTTCAATTCAACATCTGAAAGTTAAACCAAGCTTGGCCTCTTAGAAGTTTTAGACTAATCCTTCAAGAGGATTTATATCATCCACAACAATTACAAATCACATAACAAAATTCTTCTTTCAAATGTCTTAAGTCTTCAGAAGCAAATGTCTGGCAGCAGCTACAGTCTCATGGTTGGCTTCCCCTGGTGTGTAACCTGACAAGGTAAAAAACTCATTGAAATATTTAACAGTGGTGGTATGGATTTCTTTGGATAGGTCAAGAAAAGCAGCTCATCATTTTAAAAACATAAAGAACCATTTTATGGGAAATCATTCCCTCAGTCCAAGTGTCTCTGTATTTCCTTGGGGCTTTCTCAGAGACTTTATTGAGGGGGAAAATGAAAAGGCTAACAAAAGGACCCTTTTTTTCTCCCTATTCCCAGCATAATCTACCTCAGCCACAGGGCCAGTAGCATCCACACTGTCATAAATGCCAGCAGAGAATTAGGCCATAAAACCACCCACTCAGGTATAAGAGTGCAGGCCTCCAGCTTTATTTAATGCATGCCATAAAAGATCCTGTACTTCCTTCTTCCAGGCCTTCTTCAACAACCAATGAAATGACAACAACAACAACAAAAATAGCCCTTTGTCTGCGTAACCTCATACTGATGTGATCAATGAAGCCATCTGGGTCCAGGTAAAGGATTTAAGATTCCTTTTTCTTAATAAAAGGTAGCATTTTCTCTAGCATGCCACATGTAGATCTAGTAAAGAACATACTGTATTTTGAATACGAAGGTCCTGGAAACTAAAGTCAAACTACTTTTTCCAGAAAAGCTATTTTATCTTATTCTGAAAATACTCTAGAAGCCTAGACAATTCTTGAACTTCTCAAGAAATACTGGAGCCTACAAGGGTATTCTTAATTAACTCAACAATTTCCAGAACCTCCTAAAGTCTTTCTAATCAAAAGTTAATTCAGATCTCAAAGCTAACTTTAATTCAGTCTGTGTCTCAAAGCTGATACAATCTAGAAGCAATCAATAATTTCATCTGATTGTCTTGTCTTCAACAACCTCGGAGTCCACAAAAATCACAAGTCTGAGATTTACTCCATGACAATATTTTAGTCATCAAGCTTCATAAACCAGTCTAGATAAGATCCAAGGAAATACTTTGTAACAGTGAACTCTGTGGCATCCTCTTTCCTACTAGTGCCTACAGGGTTAAGAATCTGATTAAAATGTAGGTATGTCATGCCAGACTCATTAGTAATTTAACCTTTCTTAATCCCTGAAAATAACATATGCAAACAAAGGAAGGTCCCATCCCAGCAATCCTTGAGTAAATTCCTCCCAAAGTAGTGATAGTCACAAAGCTTCCCCCTTCTCAAAGGTCTATGCCATTGGGCCCTCCACCTTGGCAGAGGAAGAATGGAAAGAGACAAGATATTCACAAAAGGCCCGATTGAAGGCCTTCAGTTAAGTGCTAGAAGGAAGCTGAAGTTCTGTGCCAACGCTAGTGGAATGTGGGCAGGCACAAAGAGATCTTAATTAGGAGACCTACAATTAAAACACAGCGAGTTTCCAAAAGAGAGAGGCACTGCAGTCTGTTATGCCTCTGAGCTAGCAAAGCACTGTTGCCACCCCCTCTAGCCACAGGGTAAGGGAGGCAATTGGTATAGAGTCTGCACAGCTGCCCTCCGGAAGGATAGCTCCAAGGTGAACAAAGAAATGAGAATTAAGTCAAGATGGGAATAGTTTCTCTCAACTTCCAATAAGACGATAGATCACTGTTGTGTGAATGATGATTTCCTCCAGGAGTATGTGCCTTAAGATAATTAAATGGAAGTAAAAGATGGGGACATGTCATCTGGTTTTCAGTCACAGAGAAAGAAAAGTTCTAAAGACTGAATTTCTAATGCTCAGTATAAACCATTTCAGAATATATTAATAACTACTTCCTATGAAGTAGGTACTATCACTTCAGTTTATAAATACATTGATGTATTGAATTTTTCTTTTCATTCAAAATTCACACACCTAAAGGAATACACCACCTAGACTGAAAATAACTTCTCTTTTGGATAGTCTGGCATTCACAACAATGAAAACACATTTAGCCAAACAAAAGGGCCTCTAAACACCAGATAATGCCTGGGATTCTGTAGGTTCTCAGAACTATGTGTAAAACTTTATCCTCATTTTCTTATAAATGAAACTGGTCAACTTCACCAAAGTCCTTATGTTTTTTCCACACAATGAAAAATTTCCAACTTGAAATTTCTCCTCCTAATAATAATGCCAGTTATACGGGCAAAGGTATGATCTGATACTAAAAATTACCAGCCGGGCGCGGTGGCTCACGCCTGTAATCCCAGCACTTTGGGAGGCCGAGGCGGGTGGATCACAAGGTCAGGAGATTGAGACCATCCTGGTTAACACAGTGAAACCCCGTCTCTACTAAAAATACAAAAAATTAGCCGGGCGCGGTGGCGGGCGCCTGTAGTCCTAGCTACTCCGGAGGCTGAGGCAGGAGAATGGCGTGAACCCATGGGGCGGAGCTTGCAGTGAGCCGAGATCGCGCCACTGCACTCCAGCCTGGGCGACAGAGTGAGACTCCGTCTCAAAAAAAAAAAAAAAAAAATTACCAAACAGAATCCCAGCTACTCAGGAGGCTGAGGCAGGAGGATCAGGAGTTCAGGACGCACCTGGGCAACATAGTGAGACCCTGACTCAAAAAAAAACAAAAATTACCAAATTGTCTCACTTGACTCTGACTCTTGAAATGAACTCAGAATAAGAAATTCTGATCTGACCCAAAATTTAATACAATAGAAAGGAATCATAATACTGACACAGAACAGATTCATGAGCTATTTAGTCCAAACTTTTCATTTTACAGATCAGAAATTTAAGGTTAAAAGTGAATTTGCCCAGGGTCTCGTAACTGTTCAGTAACGGAGATGAGAGCCCACATCCACTGACTTCTACTCAGAGGCTTAGTGCACTCCACTGTACTTATGTTCCCTCCTTCATTTACCTTCTGCCAATCTTAGGATTAGCTGTGAAGGCAATGAAGGAGCAGCTCCCACTCTTGGTACATATGTGATCAGTAAACATCAAAAAAAAAAAAAAATCACAAACACTTTCCTACTACCTTTCAGTTGCAGGAGTACTATCTTTTCAGGTCCAATCCAAAAGCCTGTCTCAGTCCACAGGAACTAAACTGCAATTTCAAGTGAAAACAAATACACACCAATGCTGTAACTCAGTTTCAATTTGTATCTAATTAAAGTTTGTTATGTTATGATCAAGATGGAAATTTTGCTTTTAATATTTTGTGAAGTAGTAGGGAAGGTAACCGGATTATGACATTAATAAACAAAGACTAGTTACTGATAAATATACTGTTTCAGGGGTTTATGATTACAACAGCCTAACTTCTAGTCAACAGAAAGGGTGCTGCTGTACTATGTTTATTTAGATGGCAAAGTACAGTAACATGAACATTACCTGAGACAATCCTTAGAAAAATGGGATACTGACACTACAGAGGGAAGGGGAAAGAAAAAAAATGGACCTCTGATTTCTTACAGTGCTCAATAAAACAGAACCTCAATTCTACTTCCTAATTGTCATACAAAGGAAGTCAGGAACCAGCAGCAGTGAAGGACAAGTCTCCTATGGCTAAGGGAGTTCAAACAACAAAGTCATCTGGAAGTTCTGTTACCTAGTTTTGGAAGTATTAACACAGGTGTTGTTAGAGGCAAGTTATAGTCATTATTCACTGAAGGCGAACCAGAGTTTAAAGAGGTTAGAATCATTTTGGATCATATAACCATTTCTTCATGAATCCAGATAAGACTTGATATAGAGCCATGAGTGAGTTCTGAGAAGCAATCTTTAGAATTCTATGTCAGCCCAGGGTGAACCTAAACTTCCCTTTTGGAACTTTATCATTGATTAGTAAGGCTATGTTAAAAAAAAATATATATATATATATATGCTTGGCTTCTACAATGAAAACTACCAGGTCAGAGGTTTACCGCTACTCAATGCGTACCATCAACTCACACTGGATTGCCTCAAACACCACATAAAAAGCCTACCCATGGAACACAGCTCATTCAAGTCCAAGTCAGAAAAAATACTCAAGTTTAATGTAAGAAGTCAACTACTCTTCTCATAACGAAGCAGCAACTACTGTTCAGGAAAAAGTTTTAAAGACAAAAACCCCTTATAAATATGATCCAATTTGAAGTAACTGCAATTCCTTGACAGACTTTACACTATATACTAGTGTTAAGCAAAATAAAACACTAGTTTACAATTATCTCATAATGCCAGTAGGTAAGGAAACGTTTAGCCCCTGATTAAAACTTTAAAAGTGATTTGTCAAAGACCAACAGATAAAATATTCTGGTGCCCAGACATTAGGTCCCTGAATCCAGGTGGCTCTCTTTCTAACCAGTCTCTTGAAAAACTATGATTGGAAGCTGTCAGCATAAAACTTTGCTTTTGAATATGTGATAACATTTGGTCCTTCAGTACAAAATAAATAAGCATACTGAACAAGAAGAAATGCTTCTCAGGATCCCCTTAAAATGGACTAACTTCTCCTAACAGAGACTTTCTTATTAAACTCAAATATACACGGCGCTAAAATGCTACATATAACCAGGCAAGTCTCAATTTTGAAAATAAATGAAATGTCAGTTTTTTTTTTTTTTTTTTTTTTTTTTTTTTTGCTGCTGTATCTTTTAAAAAAGCAAAATCAACTCACATTTAAGCACCAACTCCATGCAAGTAACCTGAACGGTTCAGTCTTTTTGTCAAGTATGTGGCCTTTGGTTCTCCAACTACATGGGATCTGTGTTGTTAGCTTAAAAAATACAGAATTGGCCTTTCAAAAAAAAATAATAATCTACAGCAACCAATAAATAGTCTCAAACAACCCTGCTGACTGCAGCTGCCTTCTGAAGGCTGGGAAAAGGAGGTGGAGATAGCGCAGAGAGAGGCAGGGAAAGGGGACGCTGCAGCTAGCTACATAGCAAGGAACACGCCCCCATCATGTCCTCCTTGCTCTGTCAGAAGGCGGGTTGTTGTCAGTCTCCTGATCAGGCTGCCTTAGAAACGATTAAAAAAAAGGAGGCAGGAAGACTAACAACCAAAAAATGCCAGCTCGTCGAAAGGAGGGGCCGGGGTCCTTGGGATCTCCTCCCTCCCCTTCTTCCCAGGATCTTTCTGTAAATCTAAAGGGGTGCGGGGCACAATAGGGGACAAGGGGTTTGCCCAGGATATTTTGTGTGCACCAACGGCAGAGCACGCAGGAAACGGCTGGTTGTTATCTTTCCCTTTCTGTTTCAATCAAGAGCACTCCAGAGCAGCAACCCCCTACCCCCCTTCGCTTCAGCCCCTAGCAGCTGCTCTTCCTCCTCCTAGCATCCCCCATGCCATTCTCCCCCCTCTACAATTCAAACTCCCCCCTCCTGCATCCAATGGAAAACAAATGCGCAACGCCACTGGCTGAACCTGAACTCAACTTCCCTTCCCTGGGCAACTTTCCTTTTTGCTAAAGGGGACTGAAAAATGTTTATAGAAGCAACTCCGTTATTGCCCCAGTACTAATGGGGAAGGGGCAACGCTCTGACCCTTCATCCACCTTGGGTCTCCTTATAAGAATCAGAGAGAACCCCAAGTCCTTTCTAAGGGATAACTTTGCTTCACAGTCCTCCTCTTTCTCCCATCCCAAAGCAACCACCGCCACCACACTAAAGTATAACTGTCCCTTATCTACTCTCCTCACCCCAACCTGGCTTCCCCCACCCCTTCCAAGCCCCAGGATTGGCCTAGGAAAAGGTGGATCAATAATGAAATGACGAGAAGGGCGGGAGGGAGCTCGGGTTGGAGACTGCGTGCTCTCAGGCGCAGTGGGTGGGGTAGGAGAGCAGCTGCTTCCCCTGGGAGGATGCTGCCCCAGTCCCCCCACAAACACCTCCCCTCACAGGGGCCCCCTTCCCCAGAGCTGGAGGGAAAGCCTGCCTCGTCTCCAGGGGGAGTGGTGGAAAGCTGCTCTTCTCTAAGCCTAGGGGACAGTGGACTATTTTCCCCTCCAAGATGCCACTAATCCTTCATTCTAAAGGAGGGAAAGGGTGGAGTGAAGGTAGAGTAATTCCCGGCTACCAATAGGCTAGAAACTGTAGCCCTGTAAGACGAGATGGGGGGGCGGGGGGAAGAGACTGCTGTATGAGGAATCACCGTTATCTTCAGAGGAAAAGGAGGTGAGACCAGGAAAGGTGCAGAGGAGAGATTTTCCCCGGTGGGGTAGGGAGGAATGGGGAGGATCTGTCTGCTTGGGGTGGGGGTAGAGGGTGGAGGTGAAGGAAGGGGGAGTGGCTGGCAGTAGAGGGACCGGGCCCGGGGATGGGGCGAGGGTTCATCGGGTTTTCGAAAGCAAGGTGCTGGAAGGGACATCGATCCCCAAGGGCTAGGAGAACGTGGCCCTGGATGAGGCCATCACCCGAGAGATGCCCGAGAGGAAAACTGCCCTAGGAGTAACACATCTGCCCAGAGAGGGAGGCGGGGATGTGGCGGGATCAGGTCTCTAGGAGGGAGGGAGGGAGGAATCTTGCTCGGATGAGGTAATCTGTGAAAGGGAGGAGGGGTTCAGTCCCGGGATGGGAAACCCCGGCGAGGGGGTCTGTGCCAAGGGATTTGGGGAAGGGTCAGGGGGAGGAGAGTGGGGGGCAAATGCCCTCAGCCAGATGGGCCCAAATCCCGGGGTGGGGCGCCTGGGGTCTGCAGCCCTGCATGGGGTCCCAAGATGGGAGAGCCATTCGCCCCGGGTGAGGGACCCCGAGATGGTCCCAGAATTGGGATGCTCCTCAATCCCGGATGGGGGAGGGGAGGGGGCTCCGCAGAGGGTCGAGACCCCGGACCTGGGGTTCCTCGCCCCCTTACCTCTCCGCTGCCGCCTCCCCCGCCGCTCTCCCCAAACACGGCCCGGAACCGGCGCAGGTTGGTGCCGATGGCGGCCGAGACCTGCAGCGCCGCGTCGAAGCCCGGGCCCACCCGGAGCAGGGCCGGCCCTGAAGAGGCTGAGGACGATGACGAAGACGAAGACGAGGCGGACGACGAGGAGGCTGCTGAGGCGGCGGCCGCTCCCCCTGGAACCCCAGCCCCGCTGCTTCCCGCCGCCGCCGCCGCGGCCGCCCGGCCGCCACGCGGGGGGAGGGGGCGCCGGCCGCACGCGACCGGGGGCCGGGGGGAAGCAGCAGGGCCGGGACGCGTTGCCGCGGGGCGCCCCTAGGCCCCGGGCGCCCCCGCCGCCGCCGCCCCGGTGTCCCGGGGTCGGGCGGGAAGCGCCACCGACAGCTGTGCGCCATGTTCCGCCGTGAAGTGAAAGCAGCGAGAGGGAGAGCGCGACAACACAGGGGGGCGGGGAGGTGGAGGGGGGGGCACGGGGCCCCGGAACCTGCCTAACCCGCTCGGCGCCGCCTGGCCGCCTGCACTCTACAGGCCGCTATGCAGAGCGCCGGGCCGCGCCCGCCAGCCCCGCAATCTGTATAGCGGCCTCGGGCCTCTGCCTCTGACGCCTGGGAGCTGCAACTCCATCCCGAGGCCCGGGCCGCCCCCTCCTGCTCGCCCGCCCGCCCCGCAACCTGGATAACTGCATGCCCCGCCCTCCGGGAGAAGCATTGCTCGGGAAAAGGAGGGGGGAAGGAAGCCCGGGAGCCCGGAGCAGAGCGCGGGTTCCGGAGAGAGGGGGAGGGGGCGAGGGCTACGCGGAGATGGAGGCGGAGGGAGCCGGGCCGCCTGCAGCCTTGAGCGGTGAGAGGCCGATTACACACGTTCCCGGGACGCGCTGGGAATCGAACCGCCAGGGAGAGCAGCTTCCAGTATAACGCGGCGGCTGGGTCGGGGAGCAGTGAGCCTTCTCCTCCGCCCCAGGGCACGGATACAAGCTGGGTTAGCCCGAATTGAACGCTTCTAGAATAAAAGAGCCCTTATTGTACTACATGCAAAACAGAAGCACTGCCCAGTTTACTATATGCAAAACAGAAAGGCCCTCAATGAACGCACTTTAAAAAATAAAAAAGGAGCCCCTCCCATTTTCATGCTGGAGCTCTCTCCAAAATGCACACACGAGTGGCAGGTCTCCTGCCACCTCCTCGCTCTACTGTGCACTCGTCTGGCTTTTGTGCCCTTCTGCAGGGAGTTGGGTTGTGTTTCTCCAGCCCGGGCACTGAGGCCACGGCGTGCTCCGCTAACGACGCGGTGTTACAACGAAGCTGAAGCTGGGTGGCTAACGGGGCCTGGAGGGAAGAGGCGGGCAAAAGCGCCCCCGCCCCTTCTTCCTCCGGTCTCTGCCCGCCGCTGCATGCAAAGCAGACCCTAATGTATGCACGCAGAGGGAGGGGGGCTCGCGAGCACGTTTCTGATTAAGAGAGGGGGAGGAGGAGAGCGTTGGGCATTATGATACACTGGGTGGAAGGGGCCCGCCGGCGGCGAGCTCTGTGCGCGGGGTTAGTAAGCTGAGGGGGGGAGGGGGAAAGAAGGAGGCGAGTTAGGGAGGGGAATGAATATCCACTGGGTTTACTTTATTGCGGGAAAGAGGGGAGGGCGCCTCGAGCATAGCGTTAGAAGCCTGCAAGGCTGGGAAAGCCGAGAGGGAAGGGAGGGGTTTGTGTCGGGGGAACTTGCGTTGGTTGAAGCTGGGGGATCGATACACAGCCTGCAGGCCCCGGGGCAGCCTCCATCCCCCCAGCCGAGGTGGAGTTCGCTGGAAGGTCACGCAGCCTTCCTGGACTCCCGCACCGGTACAGCGCGCTGCATGTAATATTACAGCCTGGGGCGGCGAATTTGGGAAGGAGGGAGAGGGTCGTGGTGAGCAGGTTGCACTCAGCTCTGGCCCTCCGGAGGGTGCACTGCACGCCTCCAGAGAAGGTCCACAGCCTCCTGGTGCTGAAAACCTACGTCCCTCCACTGGCGAAACATTTGTGCAGAGCGGACGATGGGATGGGGGCTGGGGGGAAGCAGTGAAAGGGAGGAGACACAGGCAAGTCCCAACTCCCCCAACTCGTCCCGAATCGATCTTCATTCCAACCGCGCAGGATGGGGCCCAGATGGTTTGCAAAGCGCACACTCACACAACGCATACACAGAACAAGATTCCGTTGTTACAGCGCGTGGTTTACTAGATGCTAAAAGGGTGGGAGTAGCAGGAGGGTCTTAAACGGCAGCCCCAAGGCTCTGCCAAGGACAGAGACACCCCATTGTGGACGGTTTCTCCATTGCAATATATTTAGCGTTGGGCACTGGGTTTTTTGCTTCAGTGTAACTGCTCTGATCAGTTACAGATTGGCGACCACGTGTATTCCCTCAAGCATCCTGATTTGTTCTCTCTCTCTCTCTCTCTCTCTCTCTCTCTCTCTCGCTCGCTTATTTTTCTTTTGTATTTACCGCCCCCCCTTCTTTAATATGCATAACGGTCTGCAGAGGTAATAGGCAGGGGACTGAATGACAGGCTTTATATAACTGTGTCAACAGATTTCTTCCCGCCTTCTACCCTTGAGAAAACATGAACCGGGTGGGTTCTGAGTAACCTCACTTCAAGCACTCTTCATTTAACACAGGTGGGAGGTCTGCAGGTTGGAAGGCAGCAGAAAGAAAGAAGAATGTCTTCGAATATTGTTTGCAGTCTCCAGACTCAAGCCTCTGAGCAGAAAAATTCCTTGAGAAATCACATAGTTTGACTCTTTTGCCTCTAGACTAGTTCAAAAGGAGCAGAGCAAGTCAGAATTTGGTTTATTGTTGGAGATTTTAGGGCAAAAATATTAATAATAACATTTTGAGTGCTTTCTGTGAGCCTAAGTGCTTTATGTGCATTCAATTCTCTCCAATCCTATGAGATAAATTTGATTTTACATATGGGGAAACTGAGGCTTAGAATAATGTCTAAAGTCACACAGCTAGTAAGTAGAAGTGCTAAAACTAATTGGGGTCTGACACCAAATATCCATTCACCATCCTGTTGATCATAAAAAGACATTCTATGCCTCACACATTAGGTACCTTAAACTCCCATGTGCTTTACTTTTTATTTTAAATTTTCATTCAACATATTTTTCTTGAATATCTAATACATTCATACAGTTAAAAATTTAAGGCCACGCATCGTGGCTCACGCCTGTAATCCTAGTACTTTGAGAGGCCGGTCTGGGCGGATCCCCTGAGGTCAGGAGTTCAAGACCAGCCTAGCCAACATGGTGAAACCCCCGTCTCGACTAAAAATACAAAAGTTGGCGATGTGGTGGCGGGCGCCTGTAATCAGTTACTTGGGAGGCTGAGGCAGGGGATGTGGTGGCGGGCGCCTGTAATCAGTTACTTGGGAGGCTGAGGCAGGGGAATAACTTGAATCCGGGAGGCAGAGGTTGCAGTGAGCCCACACTGCACCACTGCACTCCAGCCTGGGCGACAGAGTAAGACTCCGCCTCTAAAACAAGGACAACAAAAAAAATTAAAGGAGGCCGGGCATGGTGGCTCATGCCTGTAATTCCAGTACTTTGGGAGGCCAAAGCAGGCGGATCATGAGGTCAGGAGTTTGAAACCAGTCTGGCTAACATGGTGAAACCCCATCTCTACGAAAAATACAAAAATTAGCCAGGTGTGGTGGCAGGCACCTGTAATCCCAGCTACTTGGGAGGTTGAAGCAGGAGAATCGCTTGAACCTGGGAGGCGGAGGTTGCAGGGAGCTTAGATCCCACCACTGCATTCCAACCTGGGTGACAGAGCAAAACTCCATCTCAAAAAAAAAATTGAAGGAATTAAAGTCATTAAAGTCCTCACTTTATTTTTGTTCTGAACTATCCTCTCCCCAACCCCGGTAATATTACTTACCCTTTAGTAGGGGTTACTGTTATCAGTCTATTGTATATTCTTCCAGACATAGTCTATGCCTACAAAAGCATACACATATAGAAGTTTTTCCATGAATAAAAGCATATCAAACCCATTTCCTGAATTTTGCTTATTTCACTTATATCTTGGAAATCATTACTATCAGTAGACCGTTTCCTCATTATTAGGGCTGTATGGAATAGAAATAGAGCTTACTTTAATCAGTTCTGTATCAGTGGGCACTTGTTTCCAATCTGTTGTATGTATTTCGAACAATGCTGCAGTGCATAACCTTTAATATACGCCATTTTGCAAATGTTCAAATGTATCTGTAGTATAGATTTCTAGAAGAGCAGTTGCTGAGTATGTACATTTATAGTTTTAATAGATAGTGTCAAGTTGTCCCCAGTAGAGGTTATGCTAATTCATACTCCCACCAGCAATGTTCAAGAGTGCCTTTTGGCCTAGTGCGGTGGCTCATAACTGTAATTCCAACACTTTTGGGAGGCAGAGGTGGGCAAGTCACCTGAGGGCAGGGGTTCGAGACCAGCCTGGCCAACAGGGCAAAACTCCATCTCTACTAAAAATAGAAAAATTAGCCTGACGTGGTGGCGCACACCTGTAGTCCTAGCTACTCGGAAGGCTGAGGCACCAGAATCGCTTGAACCAGGGAGGTGGAGGTTGCAATGAGCCAAAATCACCCCATTGCACTCCAACCTGGAAGACAGAGTGAGAGTGTCTCAAAAAAAAAAAAAAAAAAGAAGAAGAAGAAGAAGAAGAAAGTGCCTCGGGAGGCTGAGATGGGAGGATCTCGAGCTCAGGAGTTCGAGACCAACCTGGGAAACTTGGGGAAACTGTCTTTATAAGAAAATACAAAAATTAGCTGGGCGTGGTGGAAGGAAGAGGTGGGAGGATCGCTTGAGCCTAGGAGTTCAACAGCAGCCTGGGAAACACAGTGAAACCTCGTTTCCATGAAAAATAAATGAAAAAGTTAGCTGGGCGTGGTGGCATGTGCCTGTAATCCCAGCTACTAGTAGAGCTGAGGTGGAGGATCCCTTGACTCCAGGAGGTTGAAGCTGCAGTAAGCTGAGATCAGGCCACTGCACTCTAGCCTGGGCAAGAGAGTGAGATGAGACCTTGTCTCAGAAGAAGAAAAAAAAAATTAATTCATTAATAAAATAAAATAAGTAAATAATAAATAAAAGTGCTCCTTTCTCCACGGTGTTCCAAAAAGGGTTTTTTAAACTTTTTTTGATCTTTGTCAACCTAATGCACACATTTCAAATTTTTTCTAAGTAACAGAAGGAAACTTTTAAGAAGGGAACCCCAAGGCCGGGCGCGGTGGCTCAAGCCTGTAATCCCAGCACTTTGGGAGGCCGAGACGGGCGGATCACGAGGTCAGGAGATCGAGACCATCTTGGCTAACACGGTGAAACCCCGTCTCTACTAAAAATACAAAAACTAGCCGGGCGACGTGGCGGGCGCCTGTAGTCCCAGTTACTTGGGAGGCTGAGGCAGGAGAATGGCCTAAATCCGGGAGGCGGAGCTTGCAGTGAGCTGAGATCCGGTCACTGCACTCCAGCCTGGGCGACAGAGCGAGACTCCGCCTCAAAAAAAAAAAAAAAAAAAAAAGAAGGGAACCCCAAATTTTGCCAATTTCTGCAAACTAATTAATTACTTCTGGTTTAAGGGGACTTCTAGATATTTATTCCCTTTCCCCCTCATCTGGAAAGATTTATCTTGAGAACCAATATTGTGATAGAATTAACTTCAGCTCAGTCACAAATCTGGGCTTGATTTGCATGTCCAATAATGTTAGCTATACGATCTTGAACCAGGCACCCAGCCTCAGTCTGTCTTAGTTTCCTAATCTGCAAAAATAAAGATATTAATTACAGCTTCACAAGATTATCATTGAAGATTGAATGAGTAAATAAAGTGTCTTCTCTCTAATTCAGACAGAAACATTTTCTCCCCAGGGATTTCCTTAACCACTGGTGCGGCTACCCCTCTGAAATTAGCAATTTTTTCTCCAAAGGGCCCCCAAGTGGACACATTGCATCAGTAGTCCCAAAGGCCTCCAACAAAGAACAGTGGTTGAGTTATTTAAGCTTGTCCAAAGGAAGGCTTGATCATCACTGAGCAGAGAACTGTTCAGAATGCTCAGGTGCTGCTTTTTTTCTAGGGAAAGAAGGGTACAGTCCATTACTCTTCCACAAAAGCACTCTTCTAAATAAGGGAGCAATGGCTGCATTTTGCTCTGAATCCGTGAATTTCCATTTCTGAGCTTTAAAAAAAAAAATTATCTATATTGGCTGCGCGTGGTGGCTCACACTTGTAATCCCAGCACTTTGGGAGGCTGAGGTGAGCGGATGACCTAAGGTTGGGAGTTCAAGACCAGCCTGGCCAACATGGAGAAACCCTGTCTCTACTAAAAATACAAAATTAGCCGGGTATGGTGGCGCATGCCTGTAATCCCAGCTACTTGGGAGGCTGAAGCAGGAGAATCGCTTGAACCCGGGAGGCGGAGGTTGAAGTGAGCCGAGATCAAGCCACTGCACTCCAGCCTGGGTGAAAGAGAAAGACATCATCTAAAAAAAAAAAAAAAAAAAAAAAAGAAAGAAAAATTATATATAGCTATTCCTATGACTAAAAGGACTTTTTCGTTTGTTTGAGACAGAGTCTCACTCTCGTCCAGGTTGGGGTGCAGTGGTGCAAACTCGGCTCACTGCAACCTCTGCCCTCAAGTTCAAGCGATTCTCCTGCCTCAGCCTCCTGAGTAGCTGGGATTACAGGCACCCACCACAACACCTGGCTAACTTTTGTACATTTTTTTTTTTTTTTTTTTTTTTGAGACGGAGTCTCGCTCTGTCGCCCGGACTGGAGTGCAGTGGCCAGATCTCAGCTCACTGCAAGCTCCGCCTCCCGGGTTCACGCCATTCTCCTGCCTCAGCCTCCCGAGTAGCTGGGACTACAGGCGCCCGCCACCTCGCCCGGCTAGTTTTGTATTTTAGTAGAGACGGGGTTTCACCGTGTTAGCCAGGATGGTCTCGATCTCCTGACCTCGTGATCCGCCCGTCTCGGCCTCCCAAAGTGCTGGGATTACAGGCTTGAGCCACCGCGCCCGGCCCTGTACTTTTTTTTTGAGAGAGAGTCTCGCTGTGTCATCCAGGCTGGAGTGCAGTGGCGTGATCTTGGCTCACTGCAACCTCCGCCTCATGGGCTCAAGGAATTCTCCTGCCTCAGCCTCCCTAGTAGCTGGGATTACAGGTGTGCGTCAGCACGCCCAGCTAACTTTTGTATTTTTAGTAGGACAGGGTTTCACCATGTTGGCCAGGCTGGTCTTGAACTCCTGACCTCAAGTGATCTGCCTGCCTCAGCCTCTGAAAGTGCTGGGATTACAGGTGCGAGCCACTGCACCCAGCCTTACTTTTTGTACTTTTAGTAGAGACAGGGTTTCACCACCTTGGCCACGCTGGTCTCAAACTCCTGACCTTAAGTGTGGGAGAGGAGTTTGGCCTTGGCTTCCAAAGTGCTGGGATTATAGGCATGAGCCCCCATGCCTAGCCTAAAAGGACTTTAAATACAACCCTAGCATAGACATCTGGCTTTCTGTAAAAAGGTCAGGAGTTCGAGACCAGCCTGGCCAACATGACAAAACCCCGTCTCTACTACAAATACAAAAATTAGCCAGGCATGGTGGGGAACACTTGTAGTCCCAGCTACTCGGGAGGCCCAGGCAGGAGAATCGCTTGAACCTGAGAGGCGGAGGTTGCAGTGAGCTGAGATCGCACCACTGCACTCTAGCCTTGGTGACAGAGCGAGACTCCATTAAGAAAAAAAAGAAAAAAGAATTCAGTAGAGTTCTGCACAAAGGCAAGGGCTAGATGCTTCTTGGACCATGAGCTCTCTGAGGACAGGAAACCGCGTATTACTCATTGTTGTATCCCCTGTGCCGAAGAGTGTCTATACCAGCCCAATTAATGTTTGCAAAATAAATGACTCTTTCCAGATGCACTCTTGGACCTTGGGATTTATACTGAAAGGGTCATGTTCTGTCAGGATTTTGGCAGTCACATGTCATGTCCTGGGCTGTTTGGGGTTTTGTGTGTGTGTGTGTGTGTGTGTGTGTGTGATGTGTGTGTGTGTGTGTGTGTGATGTGTGTGTGTGTGTGTGTGTGTGTTTTTTTTTTTTTTTTGAGACGGAGTCTCGCTCTGTCACCCAGACTGGAGTGCAGTGGCCAGATCTCAGCTCACTGCAAGCTCCGCCTCCCGGGTTCACGCCATTCTCCTGCCTCAGCCTCCTGAGTAGCTGGGACTACAGGCGCCGCCACCTCGCCCGGCTAGTTTTTTGTCTTTTAGTAGAGACGGGGTTTCACCGTGTTAGCCAGGATGGTCTCGATCTCCTGACCTCGTGATCCGCCCGTCTCGGCCTCCCAAAGTGCTGGGATTACAGGCTTGAGCCACTGCGCCCGGCCGTGTGTGTGTTTTAAAGAAACATTTTATTTAAAATCACTTAAGTAGTTCCCATTTGAAATTGTACCAATGACAAAAGTTCATATTTTTCAAAGAGAGACAAATTACAGGAGTAATTATTATTTGATTATGATTGTTTCACCTCATAGAAGCTTGAAGGAAATATTACACTAAAGCATTTTCTTTCCCTCTCTTCCTGATTACTCCAAACTTTACTCTCATAGTAGTCTTCTGATCAGTGTCCTTACTTTCAACCTTTGTACTTTCTGATTTTCTTTTGTCCTTTTATTTATTCAACAAGTATTTGTTGAGCACCTACTCTGTACCAGGTACTATGTAAGAACTGGAGATACAAAGGTGCTACATCATAAAACTTTCACAGAGGCAGGAAAAGGCATGGGTTTTTTGAGAAACAAAGAGTGCTTCGGTATTATTTAAACATAAGATATGTGGCTGGGCACGGTGGCTCATGCCTGTAATCCCAGCACTTTAGGAGGCTGAGGTGGGCAGATCACTTAAGGCTAGAGTTCAAGACCAGCCTGGCCAAAATGGTGAAACCAAGTCTCTATTAAAAATACAAAAATTAGCTGAGTGTGGTGGTGCACACCTGTAATCCCAGCTCCACGACAATCGCTTGAACCTGGGGGGCAGAGGTTGCAGTTAGCTGAGATTGAGATTCTGCCTCAACAACAAAAACGATATATGTGGGTGACTGGGCAGGTGGCTCATGCCTGTAATCCCAGCACTTTGGGAGACTGAGTCAGGCGGGTCGCTTGAGCCCGGGGGTTCAAAACCAGCCTGGGAAACGTAGTGAGACCTTGTTTCTACAAAAAATAAATGAAGAAATTAGACGGGTATGGTGGTATGTGCCTCTAGTCCCAGCTACTTGGGAGGCTGAGGTGGGAGGATCTCTTGGGCCTGGAAAGTTGAGGCTGCAGTGAGCCATGACTGCCCCATTGCACTCCAGCCTGGGAGACTGAGTGAGACTTTGTCTGAAAAAAAAAAAAAAAAAAAGATACATGTGGGAAAGTGTCAGAAGATGACTGGCCAGAGCATATTAAGGAGTCTGAATTTTATTCCATAAAGGTCAGGAAAAAATTGAAAAGTTTTGAGCAGGAACCGATATAATAGAATTTGTGCCACATCCCTTGGCAGCTGCGTATAAGGCTGATAGTGAGAATAGAGGCAGAAAATGCAGTTAGGATATTTCTGGTCTCTTCCTAGGGGTCCAGACTCATATATCCACATGCAGTAGTCCAGATCATTGGTAATGAATGCAGTGACAGTGAAGATGTAGGAATGAAGACAGATTGCCGAGATACTTAGCAAACAGCATCACTTTTGTTGTCCATTTAGATACAGAAGATAAAGAAAAAGGGCTTTTCTCAGGTTGCTAGGTGGGGTCAATAGGGCAGATGGTGATACCACCAACTAAGTTAAGGAGAACAAGAGGAAGCCAATGTTTTTAATTAGAGATGATGACTTTGGTTTTGGAACAGTAGAGTTCGAGATGTCTGTGAGATCTGCAGGTGGAGCTGTCTGGCAAGCAGGTGGGTACATTGGCCACGGGCTCAGGAAAAAGTGGTAAAAATACAGATCTGGGACTTGGAAGCATGGAGATGGTAGTTGAAACTATGGGCATGAACCACACAAAAGAGTATGTGTAGCACACAGAGGCAAAGGCATTAAGACTGGAACCAGAAGAAACCCAGGTCTGTGGGATGGGCTATAAAAAGTAGCCAATGAAAGGAGACTGAGAAAGAAAGCTCAGGAAGGCAAAAGGGGGCAAGAAGGAAAGCAAAGGAGAACGTTTCAGATGAGCTGTAAACAATGTCAAATGTGGCAGAGAGGTCAAGAAGCAAGAGGACTGCAGAGTGTTCGTTGTAGTCAGAGGGAAGTCACAAGTGTTCCCAGGAAGAGTAGGCGTGGGGGAAAGGTGAAGTCTAAATCAGATGGCATTTGGTTAAGGAGAAAATGGAGAAGGCAAGGAGGAACACGTGTAGGAAACTCTTTCAGGAAGCTCAGCTGCAAAAGGAAGGAGAAGGGGCTTTAGCTGTAGCCCCTTAACACATGGTTAAGAGTTGATTTTGGCCTGAGGTGGGCGGATCACCTGAGTTCAGGAGTTTGAGGCCAGCCTGGCCAACATGGTGAAACCCCATCTCCACTAAAAAGACAAAAATTAGCTGGGTATGGTGGCAGGCACCTGTAATCCTGGCTACTTGGGAGGCTGAGGCAGGAGAATCGCTTGAACCTGGGAGGCAGAGGTTGCAGTGAGCTGAGATCACACCACTGCGCTCCAGCCTAGGCAACCAAAGCGAGACTCCATCTCAAAAAAAAAAAAAAAGAAATATTGATTTTGTAAGCTAATTTTTGGTTACTATAAAAGTAGGATATGCAAGGTAAGGAGTTACAAATACTATGTAAGAATATAAGATAGAAAATCTAGGCCGGGGGCGGCAGCTCACACCTATAATCCCAGCCGAGGAGGCCAAGGCGGATGGATCTCTTGAGCTCAGAAGTTCGAGACCAGCCTGAGCAACATGGTGAAACCCCATCTCTACTAAAAATACAAATATTAGCCAGGCGTGGTGGTGGGTGCTTGTAGTCCCAGTTACTTGGGAGGCTGAGGCAGGAGAATTGCTTGAACCCAGGAGACAGAGGTTGCAGTGAGCTGAGATCATGCCACTGCACTCCAGCCTGGGCAACAGAGGGAGGCTCCTTCTCAAAAACTAAATAAAATAAAATAAAAAGTCTAAATATCCCTTCCTTCTCTTCAACTGTAGTCTAACTCCCACAAGGTAATCACTGTTAACTTTGTTGTCTGATATTTCAGACTATAAAGAAGTGTATGTGTATATATATATGTGTGTATGTAAGCATATACACATAAGCACACACCCATATATCTTTTTAATCAATGTGATTATGCCACACAAGCTACTATGCTGAGTAATTTAATCTTTTCATTTAGCAGCATGTCCTGGAAACCTTTCATTTCTTTCTGACCTTACCTCCTGCCTCTCTACCCCTAGTTCGTCGTATCCCTACTGCTTTGACCTCCTTGGAGTTCCTGGAACACGTCAGGCACACTTACACCTTAAGGCCTTTGCACTTGCTGTTCCTTCTGCCTGGAATGTTCTTCCTCCAGATATCCTCTTGGCTCACTCTCTCTTTTCCTTCAGATCTCTCTTTAAATGTCACTTTCTCAGAGGCCACCACTTATCATTCATGATACCTTATACTACCTCATTTTTCTTCACAGCACTTATTACCATGGATTCGTTTACTTGTTTAACGTCGGTCTCCCCCACAAGGATATAAACTCCATGAAGGGAGGGGGCTTTGCTTCATTGTTCCATACCCAGAGCCCAGAACAGCGTATGACCCTTAATAGGGTCAAGAAAATATGAAGAAGCAGCCGGGCGTGGTGGCTCAAGCCTGTAATCCCAGCACTTTGGGAGGCCGAGACGGGCGGATCACGAGGTCAGGAGATCGAGACCATCCTGGCTAACACGGTGAAACCCCGTCTCTACTAAAATACAAAAAACTAGCCAGGCGAGGTGGCGGGCACCTGTAGTCCCAGCTACTCCGGAGGCTGAGGCAGGAGAATGGTGTAAACCCGGGAGGCGGAGCTTGCAGTGAGCTGAAAGCCGGCCACGCCCCTTTAGCCGTGGAGAAAAGCGAGACCCCCCCTCAAAAAAAAAAAAAAAAAGGAAAATATGAAGAAGCATGGAGAGTGGGCAGAATATGGTCTTATGGATAACAATGTAATGATTAAGAGCAAGCTCAAATTGCTTGCGTTCCAATCTTTCTTTTTTTTTTTTTTTCTTTTTGAGATGAAGTATCGCTCTGTCACCCAGGCTGGAGTGCAGTGGTGCGATCTCAGCTCACTGCAACCTCTGCCTTCCAGGTTCAAGTGATTCTCCTGCCTCAGACTCCGGAGTAGCTGGGATTACAGGCACCCACCAACATGCCCGGCTAATTTTGTATTTTATTTTATTTATTTTTTGAGACAGAGTCTTGCTCTGTCGCCCAGGCTGGAGGGCAGTGGCATGATCTTGGCTCACCGCAACCTCTACCTACTGGGTTCAAGTGATTCTCCTGCCTCAGTGTCCTGAGTAGCTGGGACTACAGGCACGTGCTATCATGCCCAGCTAATTTTTGTATTTTTAGTAGAGATGGGGTTTCACCACGTTGGCCAGGCTGGTCTTGAACTCCTGACCTCAAGTGATCCGCCTGCTGCAGCCTCCCAAAGTGCTGGTTTTACAGGCGTGAGCCACTCTGCCTGACCCAAATCTTTATTTCTTATTAGGTGTGTGCACGTGGGTGAGTGAATCAGTTTCCTCATCTGTATAATGAGGTTATATTAGTGCCTCACTCCTTGGGATGTTGTGAGGATTAATGTGTGAAAATATGGAACATGCTTACAACAGTAATTGACGGGTAGAGAATTGTTAGTAAATGTCCATTGCCATGATTATTGGTAGTATTCGATAAAGGCAATCTAGGAGCTTTGCCATCTGGGGACCTACTGGTCCAGCTCTTCTTCCTCTCTTTGATTATTCCGTCTCAGCCTCCTTTCTTTGTCCTTCGCCCCTTAAACAGTGGTGTCTCCTAAGCGTTTCTCATTTCTCACATTCTCTTAGAGTGAACTCATAGTTTTAACTATCACCCAGGCCGAAAAGTGCCATAACTGCCATCCCAACCACATGGTTCCCCAGGGCCTCAGTCTGTGGCATCCAACTGCTTTGAGTATTTCCATTCTAATTACTTGTTAGGTTATATGACTCACTGAGGTGTGGGTTCCTCAAGGGCAGGAATAGTTCCCTGGCTATCTTTTTTTTTTTTTTTTTAAACGGAGTCTCGCTCTATCACCAGGCTGGAGTGCAGTGGCGTGATCTCGGCTCACTGCAACCTCCACCTCCTGGGTTCAAGCGATTCTCTTGCCTCAGCCTCTCAAGTAGCTGGGACTACAGGTATGCGCCACCACACCAGGCTAATTTTTGTGTTTTTAGTAGAGATGGGGTTTCACCATGTTGGCCAGGATGGGCTCAATCTCTTGACTTCATGATCCGCCCGCCTCGGCCTCAGAAAGTACTGGGATTGCAGGTGTGAGCCACCGCGCCCGGCCTCTGGCTATCTTTATCTCTGCTCCTTTAGGTGAGCTGCTCTTGGTAGGTATGCTTTGTGGGTGCTCACAGTCTAGTGAAGGGAACCAGACAATAAATAAATAACTAGGACAAGTCAGGTGGTGATCAATGTGACGTAAGCAGGATAGAGAGTAGACAGTTGGGAGCGGCTGAGGTACAATAGTTTACAAAATATGGCCAGACTTTGGGTTAAGGGGCTATTTGAACAGAGCATTGAAGGAAATGAGAGTAAACCAAATGATGTCTGAGGGAAAAGCATTCCAAGCATAAAACAGCAAATGCAGAAGCCCCGAGGTGAAGTGTGTTTGGAGGTGAAGAGGCCCAGGGTGACTGGAGGAAGAGTGGTAGGAAACTAGATGAGGGAAGTCTGTGGTGGTGATGGTTTCAGAGCATATGAGAATGCAAAATGAGAGGAGAAGCCATTGGAAAGTTCTGAAGACCAACAAAATATGACTTAATATTTGAAAGGATCACTCTGTCTGCTGGTTTAAGAATAAACAATAGGCTGGGTGTGGTGGCTCACGCCTGTAATCCCAGCACTTTGGGAGGCCAAGGTGGGTGGATCACAAGGTCAGGAGTTCGAGACCAGCCTGAACAACATGGTGAAACCCTGTCTACTACTAAAAATATAAAAATTAGCTGGGCGTGGTGGCGTACCTGTAATCCCAGCTATTCAGGAGGTTAAGGCAGGAGAATCGCTTGAACCCAGGAGGCAGAGGTTGCCGTGAGCCGAGATCATGTCACTGCACTCCAGCCTGGACAACAGAGTGAGACTCCATCTCAACAACAACAACAACAAAACAAGAATAAACAATAGAAAGGCAAGGGTGAAAGTGGAGAGAGCAGTCAGAAGGCTATTGCAGTGGTCTGGGTGAGAGAAGATGGTGTCTGGGCCTTGGGTGGTAGTGTGGAGGTGATGGAATATTGTCAGATTCAGGATACATTTTGAAGACAGATGATACAATAGCTGTAGGCTCTAAGAAAAAGAAAAAATGGAAAAAAAAAAAAAGTAAGGATTTGCTGATTTGCTGATTGTATTAAATGTAAGGTGTGAAAGAGAAGGCAAGGATGCAGAGATAAGTAAATGCTTGATTAGGTCAGAATATAAATAGTTGGAAAACATTAGGAGAACCAACAGAAGAAAGAGGATTCAAAATACACTCATATACCCTACCATTCACTCATAGGGAAGAGTAATGAAAGATAAGTCAGTAGTTTGAGAATGAAGTAAAGGGAAGTTTTTTGTTTGTTTGTTTGTTTGTTTTGAGACACAGTCTCATTCTGTCACCCAGGATGGAGTGCAGTGGCACGATCTCCGCTAACTGCAACCTCCACCTTCTGGGTTCAAGTGATTCTCCTGTCTCAGCCTCCAGAGTAGCTGGGATTACAGGCGCCCGCCACCTCGCCCAGCTAATTTGTTTGTGTTTTTAGTAGAGACGGGTTTTACTGATCTTGAACTCCTGACGCTCTCCTCAGGTGATCTGCCAACTTTGGCCTCCCAAAGTGCTGGGATTACAGGCATGAGCCACCATGCCTAGCCAAGATTTTTAAAAAATTTAAATATTGGGGCCGGGCATGGCGGCTCATGACTATAATCCCAGCACTTTAGGAGGCTGAGGTAGGCGGATCACCTGAAGTCAGGATTTCAAGACTAGCCTGGCCAACATGGTGAAACTCCGTCCCTACTAAAAATACAAAAATTAGTCCAGGCATGGTGGCTCACGCCTGTAATCCCAGCACTTTGGGAGGCCGAGGCGGGCAGATCACCTGAGGTCAGGAGTTTGAGACCAGCCTGGCCAACTTGGTGAAACCCTGTCTCTACTAAAAATGCAAAAATTAGCCAGGCGTGGTGGTGGTGGGCACCTGTAATCCCAGCTACTTGGGAGGCTGAGTCAGGAGAATTGATTGAACGGAGGCAGAGGTTGCAGTGAGCTGAGATCGTGCCACTGCACTCTAGCCTGGATGACAGAGTGAGACTCCATCTCAAAAAAACAAAAAACAAACAAACAACCAAAAATTAGCCGGGTGTGGTGGCACATGCTTGTAGTCTCAACTACTGGGGAGGCTGAAGCAGAAGAATTGCTTGAACCCAGGAAGTGGAGGTTGCAGTGATCTGAGATTGCACCATTGCACTCCAGCCTGGGCGACACAGCGAGACTCCACTGCAAAAAGAAAAAAAAAAGTATATATATATATTTAATATTTAATATTAAAAATAGGTTGGGTGCGGTGGCTCACGCCTGTAATCCCAGCACTTTGGGAGGTCGAGGCAAGCAGATCACCTGAGGTTGGGAGTTCGAGATCAGCCTGACCAACATGGAGAAACCCCGTCTCTACTAAAAACACAAAATTAGCTGGGCGTGGTGGCACATGCCTGTAATCCCAGCTACTCAGGAGGCTGAGGCAGGAGAATCACTTGAACCCAGGATGCAGAGGTTGCAGTGAGCCGAGATCTCCCCATTGCACTCTAGCCTGGGTGACAGAGTGAGACTTTGTCTCACACACACATACAAAAAGCTACACTTCTGAAAAGAGTCACCTACATTCACAGTCTCCACTTCCTTGTCATGTTCCATGCATTTTTTTTTTTTTTTTTTTTTTTTTTTTTTTTGTGAGATGGAGTCTCACTCTGTCGCCCAGGCTGGAGTGCAGTGATGTGATCTTGGCCAAATATACTCTTTAGGCCTGTATCATCTGACTGCCATCTCCGTTGAAACTACTGTCACAAAAAAACACCAATGGCTTTCTATTTGCCAAAATTAATGGACACTTTTTTTTTTTTTGAGATGGAGTTTTGCTCTTGTTGCCCAGGCTAGAGTGCAATGGAGCAGTCTCTGCTCACTGCAACCTCTGCCTCCCGGGTTCAAGTGATTTTCCTGCCTCAGCCTCCCAAGTAGCTGGGATTACAGGCATGTGCCACCACACCAGGCTAATTTTTGTATTTTTAGTAGAGACGGGGTTTCACCACGTTGGTCAGGCTGGTCTGGAACTCCTGACCTCAAGTGATCCACCTGCCTCGGCCTCCCAATAGTGCTGGAATTACAGACGTGAGCCACCACACCCAGTCTAGCACACTTTTTTTTTTTTTTAAAGAGGTGGGGTGTCACTGTATTGCCCAGGCTGGCCTAGAACTCTCCAGCCTCAGACTCCTGAGTAGCTGAAACTACAGGTGCATGTCCTTGTGCCTGGCTAAGGAACACTTTTTAGGTCTTATTGTATTTGATCTGTTTGCAGCATTGTTGATTTTCGAGGAGCTTTCTTGCCTTGGTTTCTGTGACCTCTCTCTCTCCTGCTTTCCTCCTACCTCTCTAACCTTTCCATCTCAAACGCCTTCCTGGGCTTCTTTTCTTGTTTAATCCCTAAATGCTCATGTTTCTCAGAGTCATGTTCTTAGCTCTCCTTTTTTTTTCACTATTCCATTCATTCATTCAAATATTGAATGTTTACTATGTGCCAGGCACATTTCTAGGCGATGAGGATATAGCAATAAGCAAAACCTACAAAAATGCCTGGGTTTCCCTTATGGAGCTTACCTACTCTTCCTAAGCAATCTCACCTATACTCAAGCTGCTTATCACTTCTAAATTTACATCTCCAGCACTAACCACTCTTGAATTTCAGACACATATAGCCAATACTATGTAAGGCATCTTCATTTGTATGTCCTTAAATCGAATTCCTCTTTACACTGAAATTTGCCTCTTTCTATATTCCCTCTTCTTCTTCTTCTTCTTCTTCTTTTTTTTTTTTTGAGACAGAGTCTTGCTGTGATGCCCAGGCTGGAGTACAGTGGCAGGACCTCCGCTCACTGCAACCTCTGCCTCCCGAGTTCAAGGGATTCTCCTGCCTCAGCCTCCCGAGGAGCTGGGACTATAGGCATGTGATACTACACCTGGCTAATTTTTGTATTTTTAATAGAGACGGGGTTTCACCATGTTGGCCAGGCTGGTCTTGAACTCCTGACCTCAGGTGATCTGCCTGCCTCGGCCTCCGAAAGTGCTGGGATTACAGGTGTGAGCCACTGCACCCGGCCTATATTCCCTCTTCTAATTATACCACCATACACTTCCAGTTGCCCATTTCTCTTCAAGATTATGCGATAGTTCCCAGTCTTTTATTTTTTTCTTTTTTGAGATAGAGTCTCACTCTGTCGCCCAGGCTAGGGTGCAGTGGTGCGACCTTGGCTCACTGCAGGTTCGAGGGAGTCTCCTGCGTCTGCCTTCAGAGTAGCTGGGACTACAGGCATGTGCCACCACGCCCAGTTAATTTTTGTATTTTTAGTAGAGACAGGGTTTCACCATGTTGGCCAGGCTGGTCTGGAACTCCTGACCTCAGGTGATCTGCCCGCCTTGGCCTCCCAAAGTGCTGGGGTTACAGGTGTGAGCCACCGTGCCCTGGCAGTTCCCAGTCTCCTCCTCTGACATATGATTGAATTTCCTAAAATGCATATCTGACCATATTCTTCCATCCTTAATGTATTTTAATAGTTCCTTATCACCTTCGAGATCCTTTATTTTTTGGTGTAACTCTCCCTTACCCCTTGTCTTCAAAACACATCTTTATTTGTATTCTTGCCTTAGTGAACTAATTTTATTTGAATTCTCTTGTGTGATAATTCTTTGGTGCAGGCATCTTTGTTTAAAATGCCTTTCCCCTCTTGTCCTCTTGGTTAAGCTCCAGACTCAGCTCTGCTATATGCACAACCATAGCATAATGTGCAGACTTTTTTTTTTTTTTTTTTTTTTTGAGGAGGAGTCTCGCTCTGTCGCCCAGGCTGGAGTGCAGTGGCGTGATCTCGGCTCACTGCAAGCTTCGCCTCCTGGGTTCCCGCCATTCTCCAGCCTCAGCCTCCCGAGTAGCTGGGACTACAGGCGCCCGCCACCTCACCCGGCTAGTTTTTTGTATTTTAGTAGAGACGGGGTTTCACCGTGTTAGCCAGGAGGGTCTCGATCTCCTGACCTCGTGATCCACCCATCTCGGCCTCCCAAAGTGCTGGGATTACAGGCTTGAGCCACCGCGCCCGGCCTAATGTGCAGACTTTTATTGTTGATCTTTAAATACTGTGTCACAGTTGTATGATTTGTAGTTGTTTCTTCTACTACCTCTTCCACTAGACCGTGAGCCCCTTGAAGATAGGAAACGTATCTTTTAAAATTTCAGAAGCACAATCTGATGCCTAACAAGAACGTAATAAATGTTTGCTGAACAAATAAATAAATGGACCAATGAAAATGAGGAATAAATAAGGAGAGATTATTGAAGAGTGAAAAGGAAGGGAATCAAGAGCAAACATAGAAAGATAGTTTTGGGGCCGGGCGCGGTGGCTCAAACCTGTAATCCCAGCACTTTGGGAGGCCGAGATGGGCGGATCACGAGGTCAGGAGATGGAGACCATCCTGGCTAACACGGTGAAACCCCGTCTCTACTAAAATACAAAAACTAGCCGGGCGAGGTGGCGGGTGCCTGTAGTCCCAGCTGCTCGGGAGGCTGAGGCAGGAGAATGGCGTAAACCCAGGAGGCGGAGCTTGCAGTGAGCTGATATCCGGCCACTGCACTCCAGCCTGGGCGACAGAGCGA
>NW_016807677.1:426542-487574 GCF_001698545.2 Rhinopithecus bieti
CGCGAGACTCCGCCTCAAAAAAAAAAAAAAAAAAAAAAAAGAAAGATAGTTTTGGAAAGAATGTCCTGTTTTCCTCTGCGATAGGAGAAAGAAGGGAAGGGACAGCAGAAAGAGGGTGTAATCAGAAGTAGATCTGTTCAGGCCAGGTGTGGTGGCTCACACCTGTAATCCCAGCACTTTGGGAGGCTGAGGCGGGCGGATCACCTGAGGCCAGGAGTTCGAGATCAGCCTGGCCAACATGGTGAAAACCCTGTCTCTACTAAAAATAGCCGGGCATGGTGGCACATGCCTGTAATCCCTACTACTTGGGAGGCTGAGACAGGAGAACCACTTGGACTCAGGAGGTTGAGGTGGCAGTGAGCTAAGATCATGCCACTGCACTCCGGCCTAGATGACAGAGTAAGACTCTGTTTCAAAAAAAAAAAAAAGTACATCAGTTCGAATTGAAAGGGAGAAAACTGAAGGAGTTCATGCTGGATGGTTTCTATTTTCTCTCTAACGTAATAGGTAAGGCATTCCTCTTTTTTGGAAGACACTGCATGTCAGTGAAGTAACCTAACAGTTTCTTTAAATCTCAACTTTCATACCAGCGAAATTCTTGATTCTACTTTCTAACCCATATCTCTTGTAAAGTTGTGAGAACCAACAAGATCATATAGGATAGGGCTTTGAGCTCTTTAGATAAGTAGCAATGGACCTACTGATAATCACTTAAATCTGACTTTAAATCCATGAAGTTGAAAGCGGCTGAATTCCAAAGCCCCTGCCATTTTATCATTCCTTTTATTTCTGTGTATTTTCAATGCTGCAGTTCCCAGAATTGTAAATGTTTTGTTTGCCTCCAAATTACTTTGAAAAAAATTCACTAGGCCTAGTATTACTGTTTGTCTTTTTTGAGACAGAGTCTCACTCCGTTGCCCAGGCTAGAGTGCTATGGCACAATCTTGGCTCACTGCAGCCTCCACCTCCCGGGTTCACGCTATTCTCCTTGCTCAGCTGGGATGGCAAGTGTTTATCACCACACCTGGCTAATTTTTGTATTTTTAGTAGAGATGGGGTTTCACCATGTTGGCTGGTCTCGAACTCCCGACCTCAAGTGATCTGCCCGCCTCGGCCTCCCAAAGTGTTGGGATTACAAGCATGAGCCACTGAGCCTGAGCCTGGCCTTTCTTTCTTTCTTTCGTTTTTTTTTTTTTTTTTTCTTTGACATAGGTCTCACTCTGTCACCAGGCTGGAGTACAGTGGCACAATGATAGCTCACTGCAGCCATGAACTTCTGGGCTCAAGCAATCATCCTGCCTCAACCTTCCGAGCAGCTGGGACTACAGGTGTGTACCACCACCCTCAGCCAAGTTTTCAGTTTAGTTTTTATTTATTATTATTTTTTGAGAGTGGGTCTTGCTCTGTTGCCCATGCAGCAGTGGTGTGATCATGGCTCACTGCAGCCTGTACCTCCCAGGCTCAAGCAATCCTCTAGCTTCAGCCTCTTGTGGAGTTGGAACTGCAGGTGCACACCACCATGCCTGGCTAATTTTGGGTTTTATTTATTATTATTATTTTTTTTTTGCAGAGACAGGGTTTTGCCATATTGCTCAGGCTGGTCTCAAACTCCTGAACTCAAGGGATCCACCTGCCTCAGTCTCCCAAAGTGTTGGGATCACAGGCATGAGGCACACCTGGCTTTATTTTTAATTTTCTGTACAGATGAAGTCTCGCTATGTTGATGAGGCTGGTCGTGAACTCCTGGCCTCAAGCGATCCTCCCAACTCAGCCTCCCAAAGTGTTGGGATTACAGGCATAAACCACTATCAACTATCATTCTTCACACAGCTTCAATTGCTCTCATTATTCTAATCCTACTGACTATTCTCAAAGTCCTCCCATTTTTTTTTCTTTTGAGGAAAAATGGATAAAACTGAGCAATATTATCTCCCCACTGAGATGTCTAGCTTTTTTCTGAGTCATACTTAAAGTTTAACTATATAGCCTACAGTTGGTTTAGGATTCCTTTCAGCCACCAGTGCCAACTTACCTTAGGCTAACAGGAATAGAGTTCAGTTGATCTAATTTAGAACAAATTTGTATCCGTAGATGGGATGGAAAATCTAGGTGAGGATTAAGGTCATGGACAAGGTACAAGAGGAGGAGGAAATCTGAGTTAATTATAACCTAGGTTATGCAGTCTTAATTCCAGGAAGCTGTGCCTTAGCTAGGTAGACAACTTGTTGATTGAGGAATATTCTCAGAGGAACTAGAAGCTATCCATTTCTGAATTCTGAGATGAATTTCTACATCATCTGAGATGAAGGTGAAGGTGTCCGTATCCAAAGACTAGAAATTCTAAGAAAACTATGTCACTTGGAGAAGGCCCTTTAGTAGGCATTTGCTTATTTTCTTTCCAGCAGTCATGACTGGCCTGGAAGATTTCCCAAAGGTTATCTTTTTCAAGACCAGTTGGGTAAGGCTGTTTTGATATGTTTTTGAATATACATTATAATGCATTCATTGTGTTTATTTGTTTATTCCTAGATTTTTAAAAAACTGTATATATTTTGGTAATAACTAAAGTAAAAGCAGATAAAACCAAGAGAACATGGCCATCATTGTTCAAGGCCTCATACTCTCTGATGCAAAAAGATAAGCCTGAATTAAAAGATACATTTCTTAATGTCTCTCATATGAAAAGTTATATAAGCTCCTGGTGTCAAGTTTAAAAACTGAGAACTTATTTTGAAACATCATGGGTAGAGACTAGGGAGTTAACTGATGACTTTTTAAAATGTTTAGGGTTAGGTATTAACACCCTCAGCTATTTGCCTTATTCTCTTCTTTACTAAGAGCCCTCTCTATCAATATATAGCAAATAGTCTTGCTTAAGGCCCAGGAAAAGTCACCGTATCCAAGGCTTGATGCAAATTATATGTTACTAATCTTCACTTACTCCTGCTAAAGTTGAAATGGAGTGTCTTACATGTGAATTAGAGTTCAGATGTAAGTTTCTGAATAAAAACATAAAAAGCGAACCATCTCCCTTACCTACTCCTGCTCCTCACAGTACAGTAAAAAACTTAAATATCGCAGAGTAGAGGGAATGTGGTTAGAGTTAGGACACCGAGGAATCAAGTCCTGCATTCCAGTCCTCTACCACTGACTCATTCACCTCAGGCAAATGGTTCCACTTCATTTCATTTTGTACTGAAAAGTGAGGAGAGTAATATTTTGTTTCAAATTTTCTTAGGTGAGTGGGCTCTGCTACCCTGCAAGGCTTTTGCTGAAGTTGAGATGAACAAATAAGGAAAATATGCAACTATAGATTGTTTTAAGAGAGGTGGGAAAAACCCAACGGATTTTGTTGCTGATTTGTGTCCTTAGGACTCTCCACAGATAACTTTGAGAGATTTACTACTTAGTCCTTAGAGGCAGCTTCCTTCTGGAATGGGTGGATATGAGGCATGGGGTGGGGTCAGATGGTGATGGGAGAGCAAAGGAACACAAAGGTCCCAAATCAAGGCCCTTTTGGCTTCAGGGTTTACCCTCAGTGCAGTGGGGGTGAAATTTGGAGCCTAGGGTGAGGTAGAAATTAGTTTCCCTGCTGCAGTAGTAACTTGGGTATCAGATAATAAAGCATATTTCCACCAGCATATTCTAAAGGCAGATGAAACTATACAGGGGTTTAAGGTAAAGCTATGATGAGCAAAATATCACCCCTGACTTTTTAAAATTTCATTTTATTTTATGTTCCAGGGTACATGTGCAGGATGTGCAGGTTTGTTACATAGGTAAATGTGTGTCATGGTGGTTTGCTGGACCTATCAACCGATCACCTAGGTGTTAAGCCCAGCATGCATTGGCTGTATTTCTTGATGCTCTCCCTCCCTCTGTCCTCCCCTTGACAGGCTCCAGTGGGTGTTGTTCCCCTCCTTGTGTCCATGTGTTGTCATTGTTTAGTCTCACTTTTGAGAACATGTGGTGTTTGATTTTCTGTTCCTGTGTTAGTTTGCTGAGGATAATGGCTTCCAGCTCCATCCACATCCCTGCAAAGGACATGATCTCGTTCCTTTTTATGGCTGCATAGTATTCCATAGTGTATATATACCACATTTTCTTTATCCAGTCTATCACTGATGGGCATTTGGGTTGATTCCATGTCTTTGCTATTGTGACTAGTGCTGCAATATGTATGTATCTTTATATGTACCTAGTACATCCACTTTCAAAACCATTTAATCACCTTTTTGGAGAAGTTTTTTTCTGATTTTCCCGAACTGCTTCCCTTTACCCTCCTGTTGATGCTTCCTGTAGCACACATCATTGTATAATAGAATGATTTATATCATTTATAATGGTATAATAGAATGATTTATATTCCTTTGGGTATATACCCAGTATTAGGATTGCTGGTTCCAATGGTATTTCTGGTTCTAGGTCTTTGAGGAATCGCCACACTATCTTCCACATCACCCCTGACTTAATGTTTACTTGGTCATTATTCCTTTCATTTTTTTCACCAATCTGGGGCTCACATGACTTTCTTTCCATTGTTCTACCTGGAGGTCACTAAAATTGGTAACCACTCTTCCACCATCACCTCATAATTCACTGTCTTAGAACTACATTTATTCAGTTGTTCTATTAGGTTCCCCACTCTCTTGAGACCCAGAGTCAGATGACATCAGGTAAAAATGCAGGCTGTCCTTAGGGGAAGCAATAGCTATTTTAACAAGCAGGCTATAATTCAAAACCACACAACAGTATTTAATTGCTTTTGGATTTGACAACACTGGAATGCATTAAAACTTGGAGCCTCTGAAGATAATCTTCCTAACTTTATGCAAAAAGTCCAAGGTATAGTTCTTATAAAAATCCATCCATAGGTTGCATACGTAAAATCCTCTGAGGAAAATGGTGGTGCTATAAACCTTTATATGATGTGCTTCTTTGAGCTGTAACAAGGATATAAATCAGGAAATGCAGGCTTGGCAAAGAAAGAGTTAAGATGATCAATTTCTAAGGAATTTCAGGGATTTTCAGATTTCAGGCTTGGTCTTTTATAAAGGATCTTCTGCTGCATACCTCCTGGTTCTTCCCTGCTAGACCTCATATATGCAAAAGTAGCTTTGCATTAGCTAGCACAGTAGAGAAGGCTAATCAGAGATCCAAATCTCTGTTTCAGAGTTGGAGGTTGAGATGCAAGAGTGACTCAGCTGGCATCAGCTCTGTAGCAGTCTCAGCCTGCAGGCCTTCAGGAAGTGAGTCCTCCAGGCCTGCATCTCCCTCTGTGGCAAATTGCCACTAAACTCTGCTGTTTATCAACCCAGTACCAAACACACTAGGAAGAGTCCGCTGTTTCACTGTTTTCAACAAAACCAAAAACATAGAAGCCAGATTATATGACGGGATAGTATTACAAAGGTGTATTAGATACAGTATTTCCCTTAAGAAGTTTACAGTTTAGTAAGGAAATAAATGTAAATATAGCATTAGAGTACAATGATGTGTGCTACAACAAGCATCAACAGGAGGGTAAAGGGAAGCAGTTCGGGAAAATCAGAAAAAACCTCTCTGAAAAGGTGATGAAGTGGTTTTGAAAGTGGATGTGCTAGGTAGAAAATGCCAGGAAAAGGCAGAGGGGAAAGCATTTATATAGATTCATTAATGGATACATTCACTTTATTCATCACATTTGCACTGAGTGACTTCTGTGTGCTTGGAGCATGTGATATGAACCATCTAGTACAGGCAAGGTGGTGTGTGTATATATATGTATAGGTGGAGAGAGTGGTAAGATGAGATAATGATGTTGTGGGAGTAACTGGAAGTTCTCCAATTGCTTAAATTTTCTTAGTCAAGTAGGAAGTAAGGTCATCTGTTGAAGGATGTAATTGCGGTCTGAAGAAACATAATATGATTGGCTGGTAGTATTAAGTGCTCTCTTAAGGTTCTGACCATCATGAATACGGAGTGAGATTCCTTTTTTTTTTTTTTTTTTGAGACAGAGTCTCACTCTGTCACCAAAACAGGATGGAGGGCAGTGGTGCGATCTCGGCTAATTGCAACCTCCAGCTCCTGGGTTCAAGTGATTCTTATGCCTCAGCCTCCCAAGTAGCTGGGACTACAGGTGTGTGCCACCATGCTCAGTTAATTTTTGTATTTTTAGTAGAGAGGGGGTTTTGCCATGTTGGCCAGGCTGGTCTCGAACTCCTGGCCTCAAGGGATCCACCCAAAGTGTTGGGATTACAGGCGTGAGCCACCACACCTGGCCAGACTAGTTACTTTGTTTTCTCCAACTTCATTTGGCTATGTAGGTGCAGAGCAGGTGGAAAGCTGAATTAAGCCAAGGAGGCGGTGGTTTTGGTAAGTGAGTACAATGAAGAGAGTGAGAGGCAAGGAAGTTGAAGGTGTATTCAGGAGAATGCTTATGACTGATCATGGAACATAAGTTGTATCAGGAGGGAAAAGCTGACATCAAGGAGGTGAGGGAGATGGTAGGATCAATTTATTGATGGTCATGAAAACTCTGAATTTGTGTAGTTGAGATATTTGACAGAATGGGCTAGGAAGATAATAGGTGGTCAGAGAGAGGGATGCATGAAATTGAAACTAAGATGGTTGATGTTTTTGGTAAAAAGATGGGAATCAGTATTTAAGGAAGGTGAAAGGTGTAACTGTTAAGTTTTTAGGAAATCAAAAGCCCAGGTTGGTTGAAGGATCATTTATGTTAGTAGTTCCTAAACTTTAGCATGCATTAGACTTATATATGGAAAGATAATTAAAACACAGATTGTGCTGGGTGCGATGACATATGCCTGTAGTCTCAGCTACTTGGGAGGCTGAGGGAAGAAGATTGCTTGAGCTCAGGAGTTTGAGACCAGTCCAGGTAACATAGTGAGACCATCTGTAAAAAAATGCAAAACAACACAACAACAACAACAAAAATACAGATTGCAAGATCCCACTCCTAGTTTCTGGGGTAAAGCCTGGTAATTTTCATTTCTGAATTCCCTGGTGATGCTGATGCTGCTGTGGTCCAGGGACTGTACTTTGGAAACTACTGACCCATGTGTATGTTGAAATTGCAATTGTCAAGAATTAAGGTAGAAGTAGTGTTATAAAGTAACAGTGAGCCAGGACACAAAATTGGCAAGAAATAAAGGGGACCAGGTGAGGTGGCTCACGCTTGTAATCCCAACACTTTGGGAGCCAAGGTGGGGGATTCCTTCAACCTAGGAGTTTGAGACCAGCCTGGGCAATGTGGCTACCCTGTCTCTACAAAAAAATAGCTGTGCGTGGTGGCATGTGCCTGTAGTTCCAGCTATTTGGGAAGCTGAGATGGGAGGATCTTGAGTGAGCCTGGGAGGTTGAGACTGCAGTAAGCTGTGATCATGCCACTATACTCCAGCCCAGGCGACAGAGCAAGACCCTGTCTCAAATGACAAAAAGATAGGCCGGGCGCGGTGGCTCAAGCCTGTAATCCCAGCACTTTGGGAGGCCGAGACGGGTGGATCACGAGGTCAGGAGATCGAGACCATCCTGGTCTACACGGTGAAACCCCGTCTCTACTAAAAAAATACAAAAAACTAGCCGGGTGAGATGGCGGGCGCCTGTAGTCCCAGCTACTCGGGAGGCTGAGGCAGGAGAATGGCGTAAACCCGGGAGGCGGAGCTTGCAGTGAGCTGAGATCCGGCCACTGCACTCCAGCCTGGGCGACAGAGCGAGACTCCGTCTCAAAAAAAAAAAAAAAACAGAAACAAAAACCACACTAATTAGGAAACAGTAAGTCCTACTAAACTACCTATCACTTTACATAAGATTAGGGAGGTTGATATCTAATGAGACAAGAAATCTTAAATAACTTAATAGTAGGGCAAAGCAGGACCAAGAATATATAATACAGAATGGAACTGGAAATACAAAGCAGGATCCACAAGCTGGTCACAGGTAGAGTCAGGGCACAACACAGGATCATGACCTTGGCCCAGCTTATGTTTCCACCACTTACTGCTCTTGGGATCCTAGCCAAATTGTCTTTTATAAAGGATTTTCTGCCTTTTCATGTTTTCTGCTTAGTTCCTCTCTTGTTAAATGGTATATCATTTATGGCACTTGCTTCAGAGGAAAGCTGAGGGCTAAATGAGATAGCTGGTGCAAGTGCTTTGAAAAGGTAAAGTGTTATACAAATATGAAATATTTTAAAAGAAAGTATTGAGCTATCCTTAGAAATCAGGGTAGAATACTTAGGTATGTAAGAGATGAATGGAAAAGAAAGGAGAAACTGTTAATCTAAGAACAATGCTGAGATGTATAAAACAAAGGATGAGGCCGGGCACGGTGGCTGACTCCTGTACTTCCAGCACTTCGGGAGGCTGAGGCGGGCAGATCACGAGGTCAAGAGATCGAGATCATCCTGGCCAACATGGTGAAACCCTGACTCTACTAAAAATACAAAAAATTAGCCAGGCATGGTGGCACGCCATGTTTTGAGACTCCATCTCAAAAAAAAAAAAAAAGAAAAGGGATGAAATATGCAATGTGGACAGTTTCACGTTTTTTTTTTTTGAGACTGAGTTTCGCTCTTGTTGCCCAGGCTGGAGTGCAATGGCATGATCTTGGCTCACTGCAACCTCCGCCTCCCAGGTTCAAGAGATTTTCCCGCCTCAGCCTCCCAAGTAGCATGTGTGCCGACGCCCGGGTAATTTTGTATTTTTAGGAGAGACAGGGTTTCACCATGTTCGTCAGGCTGGTCTCCAACTCGTGACCTCAGGTGATCCGTCCAAAGTGCTGGGATTACAGGCATGAGCCACCACACCCGGCCTCACATTAGTTTTTTGTTTTCTGAGATGAAGTCTCGCTCTTTGCCAGGCTGGAGTGCAGTGGCACCATCTCGGCTCACTGTAATGTCCGCCTCCCAGGTTCAAGTGATTCTCCTGCCTCAGCTTCCCAAGTAGCTGGGATGTGCCACCACGTCCAGCTAATTTTTGTATTCTTCGTAGAGATGGGTTTCACCATGTTGGCCAGGATGGTCTTGATATCTTGACCTTGTGATCTGCCCACCTCAGCCTCCCAAAGTGCTGGGATTTTAGGCGTGAGCCACTGCGCCTGGCCACATTAGTTTTGAAATGATGAAAGCCTCAACAAAAAGCCTCATTTACTTACATATAGATAGCAGTTTCCTTAGGAATAAACCTTTGGACCACAGTGACAAATATTCTTATAACTAGCTTTGACTTAACCATTATGTTCTCTCTCCTCGTGATGCCTACTACTAAATGAGTACTTACTTCTACTTTTACCTACTGAGAAAATTGCAGGACCACATGCACTGTTACATGAACCCTATGCAAGTTTGCAGCTTTCTATTCTGGCTTTTGTTACATGGAATTGAAATTACCTGCTGATGTTAGACCACACGTTACTTCAGGGCAGGACTGTGCCTTGTCAAAATCTTTCAATGGCTTTCCATTCATTGTCCTTAAAGAAGTCCAAGCCTTAACAGGCATAAAATACAATCTGGTCCCCACCATCTCTGGCTTTACCTCTCAGTGCCCTCCTCTGCCTGGCAACGTGGCCACACTTACACTCTCAGGTCATCAGTGTACTACACTTTTTCTGACAATAGCTTTTGCGCAGGTTGTTTCACCCGCCCAGCATACCTTGCTCCATTCTTCTTGGCTAACTTACTTTCCTGGTTTATATAGTTACTACTGTCTCTGACAACTTCTCTTGAACCTCCTTCTCATCTGGGTTAGCCTTTTTTTTTTTTTTTTTCGAGACGAGTCCCACTCTGCTGCCCAGGCTGGAGTGCAGTGGCGTGATCTTGGCTCATTGCAACCTCCACCTCCCGGGTTCAAGTGATTCTCCTGCCTCAGCCTCCCGAGTAGCTGGGACTACAGGTGCGCGTCACCACACCTGGCTAATTTTTGTATTTTTAGTAGAGGCAGGGTTTCACTATATTGGCCAGGCTGGTCTCAAACTCCTGACCTCATTATCTGCCCACCTCAGCCTTCCAAAGTGGTGGGATTACAGGCGTGAACCACTGCGTCCAGCCCTGGATTAGCCTTTCAAGCATACCTTCCCCTTCCCTCATTATAGTACTTCTCACATCTTACAGTAATTGCATGCCTAATTACCTGTCTTAACAGATCAAACTCTGTGAAATAGGTAACAGCCTTGTTCCTGAATGTTTCTGCCATTTTAATTGTGCCTACACTTAGGAGGTGCACAATAAACACCGAGTTTGCCAATGACAAACACTTGGCAGCACACAAATTCAGTGAAAGCCTGAGTAGTTCTGTTAGAAGACATTTGGGGTTGATAAGGACAAAAAAAAAAAAAAAAAAAAATAGAGAAACAAGCCTGGTGAAGTCAAGTGGCCACTTCAAGGAGCTCACTGCTATTTTTTAACCTAAGAAAATTCTGTACATGCACTATTAGCCACAGGGGAGACCAGAGGTGTTCTGTATGGCAAAAGAGGAAGTTGCAGTGAAGTGAGTAGTAAATGTTTATTTTGAGGACCTTCTGGTGTGACAGTGGTGTTATAAACAATCACATTACATATCATTAATCAACTAGGTGTCTGTAGGTTTTAACTAGTACTAGCTGATCTCCTACCTTGTTTTTTTCCAGTTAATCTGAATAATCATGCACTGTATGAAAAAGAAACTGATTGCCATTCTCATATCAGTCTTTTGAGCACTTTTGAAAAGAGGTCGTTTCAGTTTTGACCACCTGTTTATTGCAGGAGTAAGTTAGGCATTACTTCACATTTTAGCAGCGTGGTAGTCTCTATGGGAACTTTCTTGCCTATCACTTAGATAAGCTGTGCCGTTTATTAGGCTAAAATAGCAGTGTTCTAAATGCAGTGGATTGACTGGATAAAGGTTCAACACTATTAAAGGATTAATAATACTATATTGTGAGCCATAATGCTTTTATAATATGCAACCACCTTTTGGTTATCATCAGTTGGTATTGTATGTTTTGCTGTGGCTGCAGGAATAACAGTGGATTTAGGAAAGTACCAGTGAGTCAATTAAGGATTTTAAGATCCCTGGGAAAAGCCAAGGAATGATCAATCTCTCCTACGTACCCAATAAAATCGCTCCAGAAGACAGACTAATACCAATCATTTCATTTACTTCAGGATGTAATATACTATTTAGATCCCGGGAAGATGCTAAATTATTACCTTGTTTAAATATCTGTAGGGCATTTTGTTTCTGCAAAGGCAGTAAAACCAGACAAACGAATAACACACATCAAAACCAGATTTCTAATGTAGGGCTCTGTCCTACTGTTAAAGATGTTAGAAAGATACATACTGAGAATACCACCCTGTTCTCTCTGGGGGAGGCTATATTCAAGATGACAAGTACTCTAACATTTTTACAGACATAGATGTTGTTAATAGGGTCTTTCTGTGATTTTAGCAAAGAGAAACAGTTGAAATGTTACTCTTTCTAACTACTGACATGATTCATCTCTATCACTGGCATATGGTACTACCATTTCTCCTACTGTGGCAAGTTCTAGTTTTCCCAAGACCTAACCCTCACTGTTCTGGAAATAAAGCTTAAATATATATATTCCAAACCTTTAAATTAAAATGTTATTCCCATATATTCATGTACCAGGTTAATATCGCCACACATATCCTTTCTAATTTTGGGCTAAACAGATGTGCATTTAGAGTTGTTTAAAGACAACCCAGCTTAATATCAAGAGAAAGTGTGACCTTTCATGGAGTATTTGATGGAAAAAACACTGTTTTGACAAATCTTATTTTATTCAGATAGCAGTCTGGTCACACATGGTCCAACAACACTCAAATAATAAATCAAATATAACCAGATGTTAAAGATTGGTCTTCAAACATCATAGCCAATGATGCCACGCTTGCCTATGATCTCTCCAACATAAAACCACATCAACACCTCAGTGGCCACCAAACCATTCAGCACAGCTTCCTGAAAAAAGAAGCATACATTTTAAGGTATCTTTATATATATATATATATATTGATAAATTGTTAATCATTCATTTATGGAAGTTAGGTTACTCTGGCAGTTGCCAAGTAAGTGTTAATAGGTTAATATTCTCAAAACTTGACTAAAACTGCCTTCTAAGTTTGAATACCGCGTGGTCTTTTTTATGTTTTCTTTTCGAACCATCGCATTTCTTTGCACAAAGAATAGAGGAATACAACAATAAAAGGAAGCACTATTCAAACTAGAACGCAGTTTTTAGTCCCAAAGTTGAGAATTCCTAACATTACTGTTTGTTGACAACCTGCGCGAGCACACCTGTGAACTTTCAATTTTGAAGGTAAGGTAGTTGAGGCTTAAAATTGCTTTCAAGACATTCTTTACAGACGCTGAACTGAGCTTAAACTGCTTTGCATTATAAGTTTATGAGACACTTTTATTGGGCCCCGCCTAAAACACCCCACATCCTGGATATATGCTGGCTGCATTTAGATAGGGGCGCGCCATTCCATAATGAAAGGGATGGCTCTAAGGAAGGCGCGAGCGCGCGCGTAAATAGACTATTTTTGTCTGGCAAAAGAAAATCTGGCTTGAAAGATGAAGTGCTGTCTTCCTCCCTTTAGGACCTCATTTTTATTCATTTAGTATTTGACTTAACCCTCTGACTAGAGTATCTGGTATGTGCATATCAACATTTTAGCGCCGCCAAAGGAGACAAGACTACCACCAGTCTGGTTCAGGAAAGCACTGCGTTATTGAATATATGGACCGCAGAACTCCACTGGCATCGTTGAAATTCTAGGTTGAGAAAAATAATCCTTTCGCATAAGCAAGAACTGACCCTTCTTCCTTCGTCAGTAGCTTCTGGAAGTGAAGTTTTCCCGCCATCAAATTAGAGGCCCACAAGGTTTATGGAAGTCTCTCTGAAGAACAGCAACGCATACTTCCCAGGATGTAGGCTCTACGAAATTAGCAATCATTTAGGGGCTGTTTTGTAGCTCCCGTGACTTGGATCATGCAAACAAAATCCCAAGTGTGCCAGTTCTTTTTTTCCTTTTTTTTTTTTTTTTTTGAGACGAGTCCGCTCTGTTTACCCAGGCTGGCGTGGCAGTGGTGCGACATCTCCGGCTGCACTGCAACTCTGGGCCTCCGCAGGTTCATCCATTCTCCTGCCTGCAGCGCTCCCGAGGAGCTGGGACCCCTACTCATACCAGGACGGCCCGCCCAACCCACATCGCTGGCTAAGTTCTTTTGTAATTTTCAGTAGAGAGCGGGGTTTCGCACCTGTATTAGGCCAGGATGCGTCGTGCTGATCTGCCTGACGCTCAATGATCTGGCCCGCCTCGGCTCGCCGAGAGGCTGGGATTACAGGTGCTGAGCCAGCCCAGGTCGCAGCCCTTTTTGTCCTTAAGAGACGGCAGGGTCTCACCTCCTGGTCACGTGCGCCAAGGCAGATGACCACAATCATAGCTCACTGCGCTCCTCTTAATCTGCAGGGGCCTCAAGCGATCGCTCCACTCGGCGGGCCCCCCCCCTCAGCCCTCCCAAGTAGTGGGACCTACAGTGGCTTGCCAGCCTACCTGGCACATTTTTGTTTCGGTGCTATTTTGGGCTAGGAGATAGGGGCTTCGCTAGTGTTGTCGGGCTGTCTTCGAACTCCTGGCCGCAAGGCCGACTCGCTCCTAGCCTTAGCTTGTGGACTGCCTAAGTCACTGGGATTCATAGGCAGGAACGTGACTGGCAGCGTGGCCAGCAAGTTCCAATTCCTTACAGTTTTTAAGATTTTTGTTTTTTTTTGAAGACGGAGTCTTGGGGCTCTGTGGGGCCCAGTCTGGAGTGGCAGTGGCTGGATCCAGGTGCACTGCCAAGCTCCGCCTCCTGTTTAACGGGCAAATTCTCTGCCTGCCTCAAAGGCCTCCGAATAGCTGGGACTCACACGGCGCCCCCGCCCACCTCGCCTGCTAGTTTTTTTGTATTTTTTAGTAACGAGCATGGGGTTTCCACTGTGTTAGCCAGGATGGTCTCGATCTCGCGACGCGTTCTTGTGTTATTTTTCCGTCCGTCTCGTCTCTCTTCGCAATTAGTGCCTGGATTTGTTTACATTGTTCTTTATGCTATCTCACGCTCCGGGTTCCATGTTTTTTAGTATTTTATCTTGCACATCACTTCAATTTATATCTCAGTGTTTGGTGATTTTTTATGTCTTACATTATATATTGTTTAAGTGTTGTTAGTTCTTTTCCTGAGTTTGTGACCGTATGTTTGCTTAAGAGATTGTTTTTTGGCGAACTGGGGAGCAATCTCAGGAGCTAGCAGATGAAAAAAGTACGGCCCCTCAGCAAAGCCAAGCCATCATCATTTTAGTATACTGTCTAATATAGGAAAGGAAAAAAAAAATTTCCCAATAAAATAGTCACTTTTTTGCTAGGTTTAAGACTGTTAGAAAACTAAGACATAAAATGGGCTAATTATTTCTACCCAGGTAACAAAATTAGAAAAGTAAGTATCTTCCTCAGCAGTCAAAATTTTTTTCCTCATTATGTTGGATTCAGCCACATTGGAAACATATATATTAATCAAAACAATCAGAAAAATCCCAAGGGAAGACATTTTCTGTTATGCACATCCATTTTCATTTAGCCCATGGTTACCTTAACTGTGAGCTGTTTGAAGCTACCAGTCTGAGCACTATTGACTATTTTTTTCAGGCTCTGAATAGCTCTAGGGATCTCAGCAGGGGTGGGAGGAACCAGCTCAACCTTGGCGTAGTACCAAAATGTGGCCAATCGAGGCTTCGAGTAAGTCACAGCAGCTGGAAAACAAAACAAAACAAAAAAACCAGGATGAACTCACTAGAGACCGAAAGAAGCAGATGTGTGGGCTGGACACAAATATTTATTCATGCATCACCTTCATTCACTGCTTGTACCAAATGTGCACCGGGTGTGAAAAGTCAAAGCTGCTCCCTGGTAACAAGAGGCTTTTAAAGATGCAGAACACCTGTGCCACAGGGGCGTTCAATCAGGCAGGATGCTATAAGCACATTCAATTATGCCAGTACTTCACTAGTGGCCAGCTAATACTGTACTTCATTTATGAATGGCAAATCTAGCTAACTGTAAAGATGCCAGAAGTTGGATTTAGAAACAAGAGAACAGTCAATTTATTCATATTTCTTGGTAGAGAGATAAGTAAATCTGAAGAAAAAGGCGAAGAAAGGGATGAAGGATTTGCAATGGCCCTCTTAAGAACAAGATGGAAAGTTATAATATTATACACAAGTTCAGATGGAATTAAAACAACTGGTACCCATTTTGGTATTGTCATCAATATGTGCTGGATTAAATCTTTCTCTTGACAAAAGCACAGCTGCTCCTCTTTCAAAGACATCACAAATAATAAAAGTAAAACCTACATGTATCGTTAAGAGCCCAAACTAGAATCTATTACCAAGCTGGAATTCCTCAAGGTATTCACTATTTCAAGAGAAGAGACCATTAACAACCAGGGTAGTTGTGAGAATGTAGTAGTGATTTCAGAAAGAGGAAGACATTTTTTATTTAAAAAATTATAAGAGAGGCTAGGTGCAGTGCTCATGCCTGTAAACCCAGCACTTTGGGAGGCCAAGGCGGGCAGATCACTTGTGGCCAGGAATTTGAGACCATCCTGCCCAACATGGTGAAACCCTGTCTCTACTAAAACTATAAAAATCAGCTGGGCATGGTGGTGTGCACCTGTAGTCCCAGCTACTCGGGAGGCTGAGGCACAAGAATTGCTTGGACAGGGGAGCCAGAGGTTGCCAAGATCTCACCATGACACTCCAGTCTGGGGGACAGAATGAGACTTTGTTTCAAAAATTACAAGAGAAACGTAATAAAAATAGCATGAAGGCCCATAAAGTGTCTACTGTTCAAAGACAGATGACCCAAGGCTCTTGGTGTTTTCCTTGTATTAATGGCCTCCATTTGAGTATTTCTGAATTACTATCTCCCTCATCTTCTGTGTCTGGGGATATGGGCATACCTTTTTTTTTTTCTGAGGTGGAGTCTCGCTCTATCGCCCAGGCTGGAGTGCAGTGCTGCGATCTCTGCTCACTGCAAGCTCCGCCTCCCAGGTTCACGCCATTCTCCTGCCTCAGCCTCCTGAGTAGCTGGGACTACAGGCGCCCGCCACCACGCCCGGGGCTAATTTTTTTTTGTATTTTTAGTAGAGATGGGGTTTCACCGTGTTAGTCAGGATGGCCTCGATCTCCTGACCTTGTGATCTGCCCGTCTCGGCCTCCCAAAGTGCTGGGATTACAGGTGTGAGCCACCGTGCCCGGCCAAGGATATGGGCATACCTTCAAGCAGACACAAAGCTCTAAGAGATGGTTCCAAATGGAACTGCCAATCCCTGTAAGATGGGACAATACAAAAAAGTACAGTCTTGTGGAACAGTCAACCAATTGTCAGTATTATCTCCAACACACAGACATTTCATCCTTAAAAAAATGAATCAGTTTACTGTACATAAACACTATTTTAGGTGGTAAATTTGTTTCTTAGGGGATACAGGTTAAAGAGTTTGAAACTGCTTTACATGTATACAAGAAATAAAACATAATGAATGGTAGATGATGGGAGCTAGGTTTCTCAGCGGAGGTTGAGTAATGTTACAGGTAAGCAAGAAAAGCAGCAAGAATAAACCCCACGGTACTAGGTTAGAGTTGGATTCAGGTTTAGCTTAATATATACACAGACTGATAGACTCAGAAATAATTATATATACATATATGCATGCATATACATGGGTTAGTATGCATATATACACATCTATACGGATACCTATCTGTATCTCTGTCAATTGAGAGGACCTAGAAGTAGTGATGTTCTAGTAGCAAGGAACATAAACAGCACCCAGACCTTAGTTTCTCAATTCTATTGTCCAATAAAAGGAATTAAGGTTCCTTGGCGAAATGGCTGATTCTAAGGCTGGGACAGGGAAAATACAATATAAATCTGAAGCATCTTGTGGTATCAGAAAGGGAGGCAGCATGTCAAAGGGACAGAGGTGCTAACCTGAAAGAGCTCCCAAATAGCCAAGGGTGAAATAATTTGAGCAATAATACAGTATTTGATATACAAAGTATGAAATGAATGTACAAGTCCATACAATAAGTGACTGGATAAATAAATGGAGAAGAGACAAATCTTTCTCACAGAAGAATTCTATTTAATTTATGTAGATATTCCTTCCTACAGGAGGTGGAATCCCCCACTGTAATCACACCCTGCCTTTATGAGATAGGCTTAGTTATTTGCTTCTGAAGAATAGAACACAGAGAGAAAAACAGTAACTTTACAGTGGAGGAACCTATAACCAAGTGATGAAAGCTTGTATCACCAGAGATGTCACATGAATATCATATACCTCCTGACACGATTAGGGCATCTCATCACTGTGATATTTCCTCAAAATCCATAGTTGCAGACTAAGCATGAGAAAAACACTAGACAAATCCAGATTGGGGAAATTCTTCAGGATACCTAGACAGATACCTAGACAGACAAGATACCTAGATACCTTAAAACTGTCAAGGTCAGGAAAGATGAGGGAAGACTGGGAAACTGTCCTAGACCAAAGGAGGTTGGAAAGACCCAGAAACTAAATGCAATGTGGTACACTGGATTGGATCCTAGAATGGGAAGATTACTGGAAAAACTACTGAAATAGAAATAACGTCTACAGTTAAGGGGAAAAAAAAAATCAGACTCTATGATTCCTAGGCAAGCCTGATGATAAATTTACTTATTTCCATAAGCTTCTTTGGCCCCCAGGGGAATTAACAGATATAGTCAGTAATTTTTATTAAATATTTAACATTCACATTTAATACACTAGCCTGTATATGTTATAAAGCAAAGTGCATTTCCACGTTAACATTTCAGCCCAGCTGAGTCCTCCTTTCTAAGTACTTTTGGAAGAATAACAAGTTATCTTTCAATTATTTACAATAACAGAGGGAAGGGTTTATATATTTCATGACAAAAAAATTACCTTGGTGTTACTTTTCTTTTTAGATTTTATCATAAAAACTAGATTGCAATTCCTTAATATGCGCCACCTAAAAAATGTGAAAGCCACACCAGAAAAAAAAATCCACTTGAAACATTGAGAATTGTGCCTTAAATCATCCACGAAGTCCAGAGTGAATCCTCCAATCCTTTTTTCTCTTTAGTGTTTTTTTTTTTTTGAGACGGAGTCTCCTCTGTCGCCAGGCTGGAGTGCAGTGGCGCGATCTTGGCTCACTGCAACCTCTGCCTCCTGGATTAAAGAGATTTTCCTGCCTCAGCTTTCCGAGTAGCTGGGATTACAGGAGCCCGCCACCACGCCTGGCTAATTTCTGTTTTAGTAGAGATGAGGTTTCACCATGTTGGTGAGGCTGGTGTCGAACTCCTGACCTCAGGTGATCCACCCGCCTTGGCGTCGCAGTGCTGGGACTACAGGCGTAAGCCACAGTGTCCAGGCTTTTTTTTGAGACCGAGCCTCGCTTTGTCTCCCAGGCTGGCATGCAGTGGTGTGATCTCGACTCACTGCAACCTCCGCCTCCTGGGTTGAAGCGATTCTCCTGCCTCCACCTCCCAAGTAGCTGCCATTACAGGCGTCCACCACCAGGCCTGGTGGTATTTTTAGTAGAGATGGGGTTTCACCATGTTGGCCAGGCTGGTCTGGAACTCCTGCCCTCAAGTGATCTGCCTGCCTCGGCCTCTCAAAGTGCTGAGATTACAGGCGTGAGCCACCGCCGCAGGGTCATCTCTTTTGATTAACATAAAATTGTAGAGCTCTATGACAGATAACAATCTTAGTAAAGTAAAAGATTTTCTTGCAAGCTTAAGAAATTCTTTGGGAAAATGTGTAAAATGTTTCACTAGTAGGCTGTGAGGTTCTGCAGGAGAGCCTTCAATAACTCATAGTTTGGCTGGTGATGGAGGGAAGGGAGGATAGAATGGATAAAATACCAGGCTGGCACTGTGGCTCACGCCTGTAACTCCAGCACTTTGGGAGGCCGAGGCGGGAGGATCCCTTGAGCCCAGGAGTTAAGAGACTAGCCTAGGCAACATGGTGAAATCCCGTCTCTTAAAACATACAAAAATTAACCAGGTGTGGTGGCGCGCCTGTGATCCCAGCTACTCAGGAGGCTGAGGTGGGAGGATCGCTTGAGTCTGGGAGGCAGAGGCTGCAGTGAGCTGTGATCTGCCACAGCACTCCAAGCTGGGCGACAGAGTGAGAGTCCCTGTCTTCTAGGAAAAAGGAAAAAAAAAAAAAAAAAAAAAAAAAAAAAAAAGAAAGAAAGGAAGAAAAGAAAAAGAAAATACCCAAATCAAACTCAAACACAGCAATCAAGGAGGCTAAAAGTACTTACTTTTTTTTTTTTTTTTTTTTTTGAAGTTCTGCTTTCTATTCACATTTCAGAAATCTGGGCGAAAGTTAGAGATCCGACCTTCAGTCACTTACTGGAATACAGCACATTTAGGAAAACCTCACGTCAATTTATCTTATCTCGCTTCACCAATAAAATGAATAGCCTGCCACTGAGAAGACAACTGAAATATTTACTGGCCAAATAAACTAGTACTCAGAGGCTGTGATTATTCAGGGTTGTTATGAAATACAGTGGTCTACCAGTGAGGCTCTTCAGGCCGAAAAAAATTCCACGAATGCTAAGCTGTAATAACAGGGATTACCGTTTATACGGATCCCGTTCTATGCTTCTCGGGGCACGGATACTCATCCATGAAGCCCATTTCTACCTAAAATTTCCCTCGGATTAAAGTTAAAGTATCTTAGAATCCGTCTAGGACAGAAAGCAAAGTCGACATTTCTGTTGACTTCCAAATACTCCACTGACAACCAGACCATGTGATGACGCCGAATTGATGTACTTTCACACGTTTCTGCCCTTCCTTTTCTTAGCTCTCCTAATAGAGCCATGCCCTCTATATTCCTGCCCTTAGCGATCTCAGGGGGCGTAATGGCGGAGCTGCCGGGCAACGCCGGGCATCCTTCACACTACCTCTCTTCCCGGTGGTGGCTGGATTTCAGGAACTTCTAGGTTGTGTAGAGAACCCAATCTGCAGGTGAGGCGAGCGGAAGGCTAGAGGAGAGTCGCCAACCTTCCTGCTTCCTCCACCTGCAGGCCATCCCGCCCCGGCACCCGCAGGCCCCTCGGGTCTTCGCCGCCCGCTTCTTCCTCTCAGGCCATCGCAGGCCTCCCTGCCGCCCGTGTGCCCACCTCGGCGGTCTCACATCGCGCTCACCGTTCACCAGAGCCGGGGTCTTCTCCACAAGGTTACGGACAAATTGGGCCATGATGCTGGGATGCAAAGTCCGTCGGACAGAACGGCCGGCTGAATGTCACTCGCCGGAAGGACCCGTTGCAGGACCCCATCCCACTTCCAAGGTCAGGCCGCCTCTTTTCGCGCCGGTCGAGGATATTTAAATGTCCAAAGATCTTTGCAGAATCCAGTCTGTCCACTTACTTTTTTCAACATGGAAGAGAAAGTGGATATGAAAAGATGATGTTAGAGAGCATGTGAAGAACAGTGGGATTCCGCAGAGAAGCAGGCATTTTGTTGGGCAGCCACTAGCAGAGGTCCGGAAACCCGGCAAGGAGCGCAAATGCGCATGCGCCCTGAACCTTCAGTGCTTTTCTTGGCGCCGATCTCCGCTATTTCGCGTCTGGTGCTGTAGCTGCGTTTCTGAGACCCTATGAAGTCGGTGCTGCAGAAGCATTCGCTGAGATTCGTCTAGTCCCACACGATCGTTGTACAGAGGTAGAGAGGGTCCAAGGCCAAACATACAAAGTTAGGGGCCGAGCAAGCACCACACAAGCTGTTAGGCTTAACCCATAAAAGCCCTTTTTATTTGAGACAGTCTTTCTGTCGCCCAGGCTTAAGTGCAGTGGCACGACTTCGGCTCATTGCAACCTCCGTTCCGCGGGTTCCAGCAATTGTCGTGCCTCAGTCTTCCGAGTAGATGGGACTACAGGCGCCCGCCACCACGCCTGGCTAATTTTTGTATTTTTAGTAGAGACTGTTTCACCATGTTGGCCAGGCTGGTCTCGAACTCCTAGCCTCAAGTGACCCGCCCGCCTTGGTGCTGGGATTACAGGCGTAAATCACCGCGCCTGGCCCCATAGCCCTTTTTAAAGTTGATTTTTTTGTAATCCCAGTCTCCCCAAAGTCCTGTATCAGGATTGGAATCCATTTCCCCTAATTCCCTAGTTAGCCACAAGGAGTTGTGCAGATGTGAGGGAAAAAACTCCTGTATTGAACGCCCACACTATGCCAGGCATTTTGGAATTTAAAGAAAGCCTGTAAGGCATTGTCCCCATTAAGACTGGTCTTGAAAAATGGCCACACAATTTGGAAGTGGCAGAGTTGAGATCTGAAGAAGCTGCAATGTAAACTCAGAGAGGGGGCATTCTATCAGATTAGGCGTGGTGGTGATTTCAGCATACTTCCTAGAGAAGATCCTTGAGCTGATGTGTAAGAGAACAGCTGTATACTACAGAGGGCTGAAACTTCATAGTTTAATATGAGAAGGAAAAGATGTATGTAGGGAAGTGGCATTTGATGAGAGGAACAGAACTATAATGTATCCTGGGGAGGTCTGAGCAGAAGTAAATCTCTGATTTTCGGAATGGTTAGAGGGGTGGAAAGAAAAATTTGAAGTGGTATCAAGGAACTAAGAACTTTTCAGTGAAGGAGTGATTCTGCTGCCCTAGATACTGCAGAAAAGTCAAATTAAGGATGGGAAAGTTAATTTAGCAATATGGCAATCTTTAACTAATTAGCGCTGTTTCAAAAAAATTAGGATAGAAGCCAGGGTGAATGGTGAAGAAATATGGCTGTAAAGGATTACAAGTCAGAAAACCCAAGGGGATGTGGAACTCAGGGGAGAAATTGAAGACAGAGAAGAGGCAGTCATTTATTTATTTAGAAATGGGGTCTTGCCACATTGCCTAGGCTTGTCTGAAACTCCTGGCCTTAAGAGATCATCCCACTGCTGCCTCTTGCTTAGCTCTAGGATTACAGGCACAGGCCATCCTGCCTGATGAGAAGGGATATTGACAAGAGGCAATATCCTTTCCTGATGAGGCAGGAAAGGAGAACTAGCCAGGGATCTATGGGGCCTTTTCCACAGATGTGATGATGGGAGAGAGGTTTGAAAGTCTTCAAAGTCTCTGAAGTCTTATCTTCCCAGCAACATGAAGGCAAAGTCATTGGATTGTGAGGGGTAAATGGGAGGGGGGGATGGGAAGGAATTTAAGGAAGGAGGCCAAAGTTTGGAATAGCTGAAGGACACACAGAAGGGTTGTTGGGCAACATTAGAGATAAGTTTGTGGTTGCACCATTCTAAAATTGTGTTTTCATCCAACAATGGTTTGCAGTTTGGATATTGCAGCAGAGGGGAATGGCTGAGTTGATCTAGGCTGACACCTTGCATGGCAGGGGTATGGAAACAAGGAGCAAGAAAGGGGAAGATAACAGCTAATGATTACAGAGACCTGGGGTTCAGGCAAGATAAAGAAAACAGTGAAGCCAAAAGAGAGCTGGTTAGGAAAACCATACCGTGAGATTCATCTCCTGAGGGTAACCCCAGGGTCCCCTCCAGAGGCCTGGTAAGGTAGGCTGGATCAGCCAGGTCACACATATTTGATGTTACTTACCTAAAAAAAAAGTGAAACATCAGAATCCTCTAAATTTTCAGGGGATTTCTGAAACTGCCACTAGCTTTTAATACTGGAATAAAGTGATAACAAAGGTTGTAAGTCAGGTGTTCATTTATTAAATACAAGTTTTGAACAAACACTGCCAGGCAAGTTTAACAAGAAGTAACCTTCCTGGAATGTTTCAAAATACAGTCGTGTTGATCAAGTTTTATTTCAATCAACCTTTTCATTTTCTGTTTCTAGGTTCATTTCCTGTTGAGCAATTAGAGCATGTGCATTATTTCCTCACATGACATCACAACAGTGCAGCATCAGCCTCTGGCTTGTAAAGGCACCCAGCAGACTTATGCTCTGTGCAATGGCTGCTTAGCAACCACCATCAAATAAAGTAATGAAGCTTTTGTAGAGTGTGATACCAAATAGCAACTGGCACCTTCACTTGCACCATTAAAAAAACCTTTAACATTTCCTTCAGTTTTCACATATCCATTAAAACTATAGTAAAAAACAAAACCCAGACTGCTTGATAAAACATACTTAAACAATTTTCCAAGTTTAGTATTAGCCTCTTGTTAAGTTATGAGCAATACCAGAGCTGAGTGTAAGAGTCTTCATTTTGCTGTCATACTCCAGCAAAGCCAACACACAAAACTAGGTATGTTAGAAAGTCTGCTCTACTAGATTTAGAGCTGCTTCTAAGTTCCAGACAAGACACCTTTTAAGCTTCCAAGTGTACATATACACACGGTGTTGTACCAAGATAACTTTTAAAGTCTAATTTTTTTGGATGTCCTTAAATTACTTCACAGAAAGAAAAAAGGCACAGAGGACACTTGGTTTCCTTACCAGTAGTGGCCTTAAGCTACACACTTGCCTGTGCAAAGAGTTTAAAGATGTTCAGCAGCATTAATGGTGCCACAGCCATTCATAAAAAGTTTCAGGAAAATAGTTTAAAAAAAGAAGAAAAGCTTGCCAGAAAAGGCTTAGAATCTGAAGGTTAAATACAGAAGAATACAGACAGAGACTGGAGGCAGCATGGGGGTTGTTAACTAGGAAGCTGCTGGGAATAGCTGCCTTCTGAGTTTTTGTGCCCATTTTCCTCCAGTTTTCTCCTGAAAAACTCTGGTCTTTTCCCCTCGTTTTTAAAATGAAAACATCCTACTAGATTGGGTTTGAAGGATAAATGCAAATAGGCAGAAGCTTATTTTATACATAGTTCATTCTCAGAGAGGCAAAGGAGGATGATAAATATTGAATGAAGCTAATTTTAGAAAATAAAACAAATCCTGTCAATCCATGCCGTAAAGGCCCAGGGAGCACACCGAATGAATCTTACATTCTGGCATTTGCAAAAGTGTCTTCAACTTCCTTTTTCATTTATAAGCACAGCAATAGGCAACACCTAGTTTATATCTCAGGTGGGAAGCCCTCTTAGATTTGAGGCTTTCCAGCTGATGCAATCGAAAACACATCAAGGACTGCTTATAGCAACTTGTGTTGAAATGTAAAACTACTATTTTATTTGAAAGAGACCATAGTTAATAACATGTTCCAAATGAAGCAGTGACACCCACTTCTTGATCCTATCACTTTTCTTGTCACTTATGACATCTCTGGGCTTAGAAAGACAGTGATATAAAGACAGTCCATAGGGGGAATGTCCCTAGTCAGCATATTAAGCTGCACAATTGAGTAGTGAGCTCAATTTCACTAATGAAAGTGGTGAACATCCACCTACTAACTACACAGGACTAAGTGGATATTTAAAATGGCTTGTGGACAAGGTTGTGCCCAAATTCCTACTTTGTTAATTGAAGACCTCAGGCTGTGTTAGAAGTAGCTCTTAGAAGTCAGGTCACAAGCCCAAACAAATATTAACTATATACATCTTATAATCTCAGCATTTTGTCAACAATGAGTATGTTAGTAAACATGGCCACATACTGCATACATCTTACTGTGGAAGAGAAAATATAAAGTGGTACTGAGTTTACACTAAACCAACATAAAAAAGCACATGGGGTATATGTGTTTATGTATATATCTCACACACTGAGATATACTGTTGATATTAGTGTCTTAAAATGACATTTTTCATGGATATGATATTTGTTGCCTAAACCTGCTTAGGCCTAGTCCTTGTAGAAACAGATTTTCATAAGAGCATAAGGGCCCAACAGTCTCCTCACCCCCATCAATTGGTAGGATTGCGCTACCAATCCTCATTAAAAGGACTGTATAACAAAATTACGAGCAATCAACAGAAGTTGCACAAGATTCCTTTAAATTCCTTTTTTTTTTCAAAAAAATTCTCATCTATCATCTTATTCAAAAGTCTACACAAACTTCAAGGTATCTGCTTTTATGTGAAGTTATTGGGTAACACAGAAAAGGGTCTAGATCATGAGGACTAGTAAATACACAGGATAACACAGGATTTTCTGATGACATCAGCTGTCAACTGAAATATGTGACATATAAAAGCAGCACTCACCAAAAATGTTTGAAGAGTAATTGGACGAGAAATAGCAGGGGTGACAGGAAGTTTTAGTGCTGAAATAATTTCATTTAGGAAAAGGAAGAAGAATATGGAGAGACAACAAAAGGTGAAATGAGTGATGATTTCTAAACTTGGTGATGCCATAATAAGTACAATTTCCTGCAAGCCAGGGGAGCACTGTCAAGCTCTTAGGAATCTCAACTATCGTCATTTCAGCAGGAGCAGTTCTCTAATTTAGTAAANTGGTATCAAGGAACTAAGAACTTTTCAGTGAAGGAGTGATTCTGCTGCCCTAGATACTGCAGAAAAGTCAAATTAAGGATGGGAAAGTTAATTTAGCAATATGGCAATCTTTAACTAATTAGCGCTGTTTCAAAAAAATTAGGATAGAAGCCAGGGTGAATGGTGAAGAAATATGGCTGTAAAGGATTACAAGTCAGAAAACCCAAGGGGGATGTGGAACTCAGGGGAGAAATTGAAGACAGAGAAGAGGCAGTCATTTATTTATTTAGAAATGGGGTCTTGCCACATTGCCTAGGCTTGTCTGAAACTCCTGGCCTTAAGAGATCATCCCACTGCTGCCTCTTGCTTAGCTCTAGGATTACAGGCACAGGCCATCCTGCCTGATGAGAAGGGATATTGACAAGAGGCAATATCCTTTCCTGATGAGGCAGGAAAGGAGAACTAGCCAGGGATCTATGGGGCCTTTTCCACAGATGTGATGATGGGAGAGAGGTTTGAAAGTCTTCAAAGTCTCTGAAGTCTTATCTTCCCAGCAACATGAAGGCAAAGTCATTGGATTGTGAGGGGTAAATGGGAGGGGGGGATGGGAAGGAATTTAAGGAAGGAGGCCAAAGTTTGGAATAGCTGAAGGACACACAGAAGGGTTGGTGGGCAACATTAGAGATAAGTTTGTGGTTGCACCATTCTAAAAATTGTGTTTTTCATCCAACAATGGTTTGCAGTTTGGATATTGCAGCAGAGGGGAATGGCTGAGTTGATCTAGGCTGACACCTTGCATGGCAGGGGTATGGAAACAAGGAGCAAGAAAGGGGAAGATAACAGCTAATGATTACAGAGACCTGGGGTTCAGGCAAGATAAAGAAAAACAGTGAAGCCAAAAGAGAGCTGGTTAGGAAAACCATACCGTGAGATTCATCTCCTGAGGGTAACCCCAGGGTCCCCTCCAGAGGCCTGGTAAGGTAGGCTGGATCAGCCAGGTCACACATATTTGATGTTACTTACCTAAAAAAAAAGTGAAACATCAGAATCCTCTAAATTTTCAGGGGGATTTCTGAAACTGCCACTAGCTTTTAATACTGGAATAAAGTGATAACAAAGGTTGTAAGTCAGGTGTTCATTTATTAAATACAAGTTTTGAACAAACACTGCCAGGCAAGTTTAACAAGAAGTAACCTTCCTGGAATGTTTCAAAATACAGTCGTGTTGATCAAGTTTTATTTCAATCAACCTTTTCATTTTCTGTTTCTAGGTTCATTTCCTGTTGAGCAATTAGAGCATGTGCATTATTTCCTCACATGACATCACAACAGTGCAGCATCAGCCTCTGGCTTGTAAAGGCACCCAGCAGACTTATGCTCTGTGCAATGGCTGCTTAGCAACCACCATCAAATAAAGTAATGAAGCTTTTGTAGAGTGTGATACCAAATAGCAACTGGCACCTTCACTTGCACCATTAAAAAAACCTTTAACATTTCCTTCAGTTTTCACATATCCATTAAAAACTATAGTAAAAAACAAAACCCAGACTGCTTGATAAAACATACTTAAACAATTTTCCAAGTTTAGTATTAGCCTCTTGTTAAGTTATGAGCAATACCAGAGCTGAGTGTAAGAGTCTTCATTTTGCTGTCATACTCCAGCAAAGCCAACACACAAAACTAGGTATGTTAGAAAGTCTGCTCTACTAGATTTAGAGCTGCTTCTAAGTTCCAGACAAGACACCTTTTTAAGCTTCCAAGTGTACATATACACACGGTGTTGTACCAAGATAACTTTTTAAAGTCTAATTTTTTTGGATGTCCTTAAATTACTTCACAGAAAGAAAAAAGGCACAGAGGACACTTGGTTTCCTTACCAGTAGTGGCCTTAAGCTACACACTTGCCTGTGCAAAGAGTTTAAAGATGTTCAGCAGCATTAATGGTGCCACAGCCATTCATAAAAAGTTTCAGGAAAATAGTTTAAAAAAAGAAGAAAAGCTTGCCAGAAAAGGCTTAGAATCTGAAGGTTAAATACAGAAGAATACAGACAGAGACTGGAGGCAGCATGGGGGTTGTTAACTAGGAAGCTGCTGGGAATAGCTGCCTTCTGAGTTTTTGTGCCCATTTTCCTCCAGTTTTCTCCTGAAAAACTCTGGTCTTTTCCCCTCGTTTTTAAAATGAAAACATCCTACTAGATTGGGTTTGAAGGATAAATGCAAATAGGCAGAAGCTTATTTTATACATAGTTCATTCTCAGAGAGGCAAAGGAGGATGATAAATATTGAATGAAGCTAATTTTAGAAAATAAAACAAATCCTGTCAATCCATGCCGTAAAGGCCCAGGGAGCACACCGAATGAATCTTACATTCTGGCATTTGCAAAAGTGTCTTCAACTTCCTTTTCATTTATAAGCACAGCAATAGGCAACACCTAGTTTATATCTCAGGTGGGAAGCCCTCTTAGATTTGAGGCTTTCCAGCTGATGCAATCGAAAACACATCAAGGACTGCTTATAGCAACTTGTGTTGAAATGTAAAACTACTATTTTATTTGAAAGAGACCATAGTTAATAACATGTTCCAAATGAAGCAGTGACACCCACTTCTTGATCCTATCACTTTTCTTGTCACTTATGACATCTCTGGGCTTAGAAAGACAGTGATATAAAGACAGTCCATAGGGGAATGTCCCTAGTCAGCATATTAAGCTGCACAATTGAGTAGTGAGCTCAATTTCACTAATGAAAGTGGTGAACATCCACCTACTAACTACACAGGACTAAGTGGATATTTAAAATGGCTTGTGGACAAGGTTGTGCCCAAATTCCTACTTTGTTAATTGAAGACCTCAGGCTGTGTTAGAAGTAGCTCTTAGAAGTCAGGTCACAAGCCCAAACAAATATTAACTATATACATCTTATAATCTCAGCATTTTGTCAACAATGAGTATGTTAGTAAACATGGCCACATACTGCATACATCTTACTGTGGAAGAGAAAATATAAAGTGGTACTGAGTTTACACTAAACCAACATAAAAAAGCACATGGGGTATATGTGTTTATGTATATATCTCACACACTGAGATATACTGTTGATATTAGTGTCTTAAAATGACATTTTCATGGATATGATATTTGTTGCCTAAACCTGCTTAGGCCTAGTCCTTGTAGAAACAGATTTTCATAAGAGCATAAGGGCCCAACAGTCTCCTCACCCCATCAATTGGTAGGATTGCGCTACCAATCCTCATTAAAAGGACTGTATAACAAAATTACGAGCAATCAACAGAAGTTGCACAAGATTCCTTTAAATTCCTTTTTTTTTTCAAAAAAATTCTCATCTATCATCTTATTCAAAAGTCTACACAAACTTCAAGGTATCTGCTTTTATGTGAAGTTATTGGGTAACACAGAAAAGGGTCTAGATCATGAGGACTAGTAAATACACAGGATAACACAGGATTTTCTGATGACATCAGCTGTCAACTGAAATATGTGACATATAAAAGCAGCACTCACCAAAATGTTTGAAGAGTAATTGGACGAGAAATAGCAGGGGTGACAGGAAGTTTTAGTGCTGAAATAATTTCATTTAGGAAAAGGAAGAAGAATATGGAGAGACAACAAAAGGTGAAATGAGTGATGATTTCTAAACTTGGTGATGCCATAATAAGTACAATTTCCTGCAAGCCAGGGGAGCACTGTCAAGCTCTTAGGAATCTCAACTATCGTCATTTCAGCAGGAGCAGTTCTCTAATTTAGTAAAAAAAAAAAAAAAAAAAAAGAAAAGAAAAAGAAAAGAAAGAAAAGGAACAGAACCAGAAAGAGAGAAACCGCAAACAATTGTTTATCCGCACTCTGGGGCTGGTTTTGGTTTGGTTCGTTCACAGTATCTACTCAAGTTGCTCCTTTTGTTGTTTCCTCTCTGCCAGCCACCGTTGGATTTTTTCTTTTAGTTCTGTGTTTGGACGGATCTGGTCCATGGTGAGGGGACTACGGTTAAAGGGATCTGTTTGGTCACTGGGACGAAGAGAGAAAGGGAAATAGGGTTATTTCTGTACGTTCTAACATTCTAAGCCAAAAATAGAACACCTGGGCATCGCATCTTAAGAAACCAGAGCGCATTATAACTTTGAGTCAAATGCCTAGTCGGGGTTAGAAAGAGTGAGAAAAGATGATTCAGGAGTTTTGTAGCTACTTTGTTTATTTATTTATTTATTTATTTATTTATTTATTTATTTATTTTTGGAGACAGAGTCTTGCCCTGTCACCCAGGCTGGAGTGCAGTGGTACCCAGGATGGAGTGCAGTGTCGTGATCTCTGCTCACTGCAACCTCTGCCTCCTGGGTTAAAGCCATTCTCCAACCTCAGCCTCCCGAGTAGCTGGCATTACAGGCATGCACCACGACACTCAGCTAATTTTTGTATTTTCAGTAGAAACAGAGTTTCACCATGTTGGCCAGGCTGCTTTCAAACTCCTGGCCTCAAGTGATCCACCGGCCTTGGCCTCCCAAAGTGCTGGGATTACAGGTGTGAGCCACCCACCTGGCCTCTATTTCTTAATAAATTTTATTTCAACACTGCTGTTCAGATGATATTCAATTACAGTGGCTTAAAAAATGCTATGCTTCTGTCACCTTTAGATTTCTCTAAGACAGAGACACTGTACATTCATGTCAGTGTAAAGAACTATTTGTAATTATAGTGACAGATTCTTAGGACAGTATAAGATGTTAAGGAATAAAGCCTTGTAGACCAACATTTGATTTAGTCAGCTGATTGTTATGCAAGTACGTGCAGATTATGGCTTCCTGACACGTAAGAAGGTTTATGACAGGTGTCAATCTTTCGGCTTCCCAGGCCACAATGGAAGAATTGTCTTGGCCCATACATAAAATACATGAAGACTAACAATAGCTAATAAGCTAAAAAAACAAAAACTGCCAAAAATTCTTACAATGTTTTAAGAAATGTTACGAATTTGTGTTGGGTCACATTTCAAGCCATCCTGGGCTACACATACAGCTTGGACAACCTTGGTTTATGACATACTTTAAGGGCTGATATACCTTTTCTCTATATTGAGGCCACTATAAAATACAAATTTTCATTGCAAAAGACATACCATCTAGCACAGCATAATCCATATAGTGAATGTTTAGTACCAAATACCAAGAGGTGAAAAGTTTTTTTTTTTTTTTTTTTTGAGACGGAGTCTTGCTCTGTTGCCCAGGCTGGAGTTGCAGTGGTGCTATCTTGGCTGACTGCAACCTTTGCCTCCCAGGTTCAGGGGATTCTCCTGCCTCAGCCTCCTGAGTAGCTGGGACTACAGGCGTGTGCCACCACGCCCAGCTAATTTTTGTATTTTTAGTAGAGACAAGTGTTTCACCATGTTGGCCAGGCTGGTCTTAAACTCCTGACCTCAGGTGATCCACCTGCCTCGGCCTTTCAAAGTGCTAAGATTACAGGCGTAAATCACTGCACTTGGCCAAAAATTCATTTTTTTTAATATTAAAAAATTTCCTTAACTTTGGGTCAAAGTATACAAAATGTATCTATCTGTTTATTTAGAGACAGTGTCTTGCTCTGTTGCCCAGGCAGGAGTGCAGTGCTGCAATCATAACTCAGTGCAGCCTGAATTCCTGTGCTCAAGCGATCTGCCTCAGCTTCCTGAGGAGCTAGGACTACAGGCATGTGCCATTACACTTGGCTAATTAAAAATAATTTTTTGTAGAGATAGAACTTAATGTTTTTTTTTTGGAGACAGAGTCTCGCTCTGTCACCCAGGCTGGAGTGCAGTGGTGTGATCTCGGCTCACTGCAACCTCTGCCTCCTGGGTTCCAGTGATTCTCCTGCTTCAGCCTCCCAAGTAGCTGGGATTACATGCATGCCACAAGCCCGGCTAATTTTTGTATTTTTAGTAGAGATGGGGTTTCACCATGTTGGCTAGGCTGGTCTCAAACTTCTGATCTCAAGTGATCCACCTTCTTCAGCCTCCTAAAGTGCTGGGATTACAGGCATGAACCACTGTGCCTGGCTCAATATAACTTAATTTTAAATATGGAGAGGCCAAACAAGGTGGCTGTGCTTGTAATCCCAGCACTTTGAGAGGCTGATGTGAGTGGATTGCTTGAGCCCAGGAGTTTGAGACTGGCCTGGGTAACATAGAGAGACCCCTTCTCTACAAAAAATACAAAAATAAGCCAGGAACGGTGGTGCATGGCCTGTGGATTACAGGCTTGAGCCACCGCGCCCGGCCTATTGCTTCATTCTTGATTTTTCTATAGTTATCATGGGGCAGACTGTCCAAAGAATAGGCAGGCTGGGGAAAATTCATGGTTACCACGGCTGATACAACAGCAGCAACAGAACGTGAGTAAACCCACACGGTGAATAGAGTGTAAAACCTTAAATAAAAAAGAAAAAGCAGGCTGCGTGAGGTGGCTCATGCCTGTAATCCCAGTACTTTGGGAGGCTGAGGTGAGCGCATTACTTGAGGTCAGGAGTTCAAGACCAGCCTGGCCAACAGGGTGAAACCCCCATCTCTACTAAAAATACAACAATTAGCCAGATGTGGTGGCATGCACCTGCAGTCTCAGCTACTCAGGAGGCGGAGGCTGGAGAATCACTTGATCTTGGGAGGTGGAGCTTGCAGTGAGCTGAGATCATGCCACTGCACTCTAGTCTCGGTGACAAAGCGAGACTCTGTCTCAAAAATAAAAAAAAAACAGGCCAGGCGCAGTGGCTCACACCTGTAATCCCAGCGCTTTGGGAGGCTGAGGCGGGTGGATCACTTGAACCCAGGAGTTCAAGACCAGCCTGGCCAACATGGTGAAACCCCGTCTCTACAAAAAATACAGAAATTAGTTGGGAGTGTTGGTGCATGCCTGTAGTCCCAGTTACTCCAGAGGCTGAGACAGGAGGATCACCTGAGCCCAGGCTGGAGTACAGTGGTGTGATTTTGGCTCACTGCAACCTCTGCCTCCCAGGTTCAAGCAATTCTCCTGCTTCAGCCTCCCGAGTAGCTGGGACTACATGTGCGTACCACCATGCCCCCCTAACTTTTTTGTATTTTAGTAGAGATGGGGTTTCACCATGTTGGCCAGGCTGGTCTCAAACTCCTGACTTCAAGTGATCTGCCTAGCTCGGCCTCCCAAAGTGCTGGGATTACAGGCATGAGCCACTGCACCCAGCCAGAAATTGTTTTCTTAAGGCAGGAAGAGGTAAGGTAAAGTTAGCATTTCTTAACAGAATGTTTTGTTGTGAAATGTTTATATCCTAGCAATTGATACCAAAATGCCTTCCAACATATCAGTAAATTAATATGTGGTATCTATTGAGTGCAAAGTACTGTATTAGGTGCCTGGGAGAGAAAGATAGCAAACTAATATATATCTGTGCTCTTGAGTCTGCTTTTTGGGACTGGCTTACCTGAGCAAATGTCTTGCAATGGTGGATCTATCCACAGTGACTCTGGAAGATGGCAGCACCACAGGGTCACACATCAGTGTGCTCATAATGGGATCCAGGAACTCATCACAGGCATCTGCATAGGTTTCCTCTTCCTGTTGTTGGAGGTCTGCAAGAGACTGAGTATACAANAATATCTAAATTAGTTGGGAGTGTTGGTGCATGCCTGTAGTCCCAGTTACTCCAGAGGCTGAGACAGGAGGATCACCTGAGCCCAGGCTGGAGTACAGTGGTGTGATTTTGGCTCACTGCAACCTCTGCCTCCCAGGTTCAAGCAATTCTCCTGCTTCAGCCTCCCGAGTAGCTGGGACTACATGTGCGTACCACCGTGCCCCGCTAACTTTTTTGTATTTTAGTAGAGATGGGGTTTCACCATGTTGGCCAGGCTGGTCTCAAACTCCTGACTTCAAGTGATCTGCCTAGCTTGGCCTCCCAAAGTGCTGGGATTACAGGCATGAGCCACTGCACCCAGCCAGAAATTGTTTTCTTAAGGCAGGAAGAGGTAAGGTAAAGTTAGCATTTCTTAACAGAATGTTTTGTTGTGAAATGTTTATATCCTAGCAATTGATACCAAAATGCCTTCCAACATACCAGTAAATTAATATGTGGTATCTATTGAGTGCAAAGTACTGTATTAGGTGCCTGGGAGAGAAAGATAGCAAACTAATATATATCTGTGCTCTTGAGTCTGCTTTTGGGACTGGCTTACCTGAGCAAATGTCTTGCAATGGTGGATCTATCCACAGTGACTCTGGAAGATGGCAGCACCACAGGGTCACACATCAGTGTGCTCATAATGGGATCCAGGAACTCATCACAGGCATCTGCATAGGTTTCCTCTTCCTGTTGTTGGAGGTCTGCAAGAGACTGAGTATACAACATCTGGTAGTTAAAGTGAATTCACAGTGCAGCTGAATTCAGTGTGCTCAATGACAGAGTGAGACTCTGTCTCAAAAATAAAAAAACAGGTCATTAATAACCCTTGACAGTGATAGTGACACATGTGAGCTTCATTTTCTCAAAAACAAGCCAAGATAGATATTCTGGGAACAAATTAAGCATTGAGCCCCAACTCTGGACCTTTAAGTTGGCTCAGCTGCTGGCAGTCACACTGGAAATGGGTTGAAATGTTAGGAGGAAAAGAAATACATCACATATAACATCCATCTGGCAATAGTTCTGTTATAAATGCCATAATTCAAAAGGGGACGGAGAAGGGGAAGTGGAGGAGGGTATTGTTTGCATAATTAGAGTCACTCATGCAGCCTGTGTATGAAAAGAAGTTTTTGATTTTTGATACAAACAGGTATAGGAATTTTAAAGTTGTTTCAACATTTAATTCCTTCACAACTCGAGTTCCTCAGGGATCCACCTAGCTAAGCTCTAACCAAAGATGAAGTCCAACTCAATAAAGACACTCAATGAAGGGAAGACTGACAGCAACAAGCTCTAACCAAAGATGAAGTCCAACTCAATAAAGAAACTCAATGAAGGGAAGACTGACAGCAACAAGGAAGGTTTTCTATTAGACTTTTGTGCCATGATTTTCCTTCTTCTTAACTGCTAACAGAGCTGTCATACTCTAACCAAAGGGATTTAGCTAAATACAATATAGTATTTTAATCTTTAAAATGTATGCACATTCCAATAGAAGCCAACTACTAACTACAAACATAGAGACAATGAAAATAAAAATTAGTGACTGAAAACTACTCATCTTGTATTTTTTTCCAAAGAAGTTATTCTGTATTAACACCCTAGGTTTTAAAATCTATTGGCAACTCTGTGCATAAACGTTTTCGTAAAAACATCTTACATAAATGTGCACATTCTTCTCTTCTAGTTGAGGTTTCTTAAATTTCTTTCTTTTTTTTTTTTTTTGAGATGGAATCTTGCTCTGTTGCCCAGGCTGGAGTGCAGTGGTGTGATCTCAGCTCATTGCAACCTCCGCCTCCCAGGTTCAAGTGATTCTCCTGCCTCAGTCTCCCATGTAGCTGGGATTACAGGTGCGCTCCACCATGCCCGGCTAATTTTTGTATTTTTAGTAGAGACGGGGTTTCACCATGCTGGCCAGGCTGGTGTCAAACTCCTGACCTCAGGTGATCTGCCCACCCTGGCTTCCCAAAGTGCTGGGATTATAAGCATGAGCCACTGCACCCAGCAAAGGGATTATAAGCATGAGCCACTCACTGCACCCAGCAGATTTCTTAAATGTCTATTCTCACTCTCATGTTAACAAGAATAAAACTGGCCGGGCGAGGTTGCTCAAGCCTGTAATCCCAGCACTTTGGGAGGCCGAGACGGGCGGATCACGAGGTCAGGAGATCGAGACCATCCTGGCTAACACGGTGAAACACCGTCTCTACTAAAAAATACAAAAAACTAGCCGGGCGAGGTGGCGGGCGCCTGTAGTCCCAGCTACTCGGGAGGCTGAGGCAGGAGAATGGCGTAAACCCGGGAGGCGGAGCTTGCAGTGAGCTGAGATCCGGCCACTGCACTCCAGCCTGGGCCATAGAGCGAAACTCCGTCTGAAAATAAATAAATAAATAAATAAAACAAGAATAAAACTAAGAATATTATAGTTCTAAGTGACCAAAAAGAACCATCTGTTTATATTTTCTCATGGCAATGCTCTTTTCCTCCCTGAAATAGGGTAAAAAGCAGCACAGCTGAGGCGACAATCTGATTTTTTTGTGTGGATTTTTAGGAAATGGGGTCTTGCTATCTTGCCAAGGCTAGAGTGCAGTGGCTATCCACAGACATGATCATAGCACACCGCAGCCTCAAACTCCTGGGCTTAAGCAATCCTCTAGCCTTAGCCTCTTACGTAGCTGGGACTACAGGCTTGAGCTACCATGCCTGGCTGATAATGTGGTTCTTAATGAAATCAGCAAACAAATCCTCCTCTTCCTCACCTTGATTCTCTCTGCCAAGTTGCTGAAAGCCACAATCATATTCCCAGGCTTATTTATTTTCTTCAAGACTCGAACTGTCTGTGCAAAGAGAGTTGGGGAATAGGAACGTCCATCCTTGGGCACAGTGGCACAGAAATTCTCCTCATCCCTGGAAGGTTAGCATCAGAAAAAAACTGCTCACCAGAGGGTAGGTCAATGGAAGAGACAATAGGCTGCAGAACAAGTAGTCTCACCACTTAAAAGCCATGAACATTCTTTTAATATATATATTATTTATATATNATTTTTTATATATATACTTTTTGATATAGAAAGACTTTCTAGGAAGTCTATCAAGTATCATGTGACCTTAAAAGAATGCTACTTTTCCAAACAGTGGTACAATCAGTAAAGTTTATCTTTGCACAGATCAAAGCAGAATATTGGAAATCTTAATGTCCCATGCGTCACTCAAAATCTTATTAGTTTTTAGAGACAGAGTCCTGCTGTGTTGCGCAGGCTGGTCTCAAACTCCTGGTTTTAGGCAATCCTCCCACTTCAGCCTCCCAAATAGCTTGGACCACAGGCACACGACACCTTGCCCAGATAAAATCTCCTTACTTAAAACTACAGAAGAGATGGGTGCTGACGAGTTGATGGGTGCAGCACACCAACATGGCACAAATATACATATGTAACAAACCTGCACGTTATGCACATGTACCCTAGAACTTAAAGTATAATAAAAAAATGAAGAAAAAAAAAAAAAAAAAACTACAGAAGATTCCTTCATCAACCAAGTAGGAATGAATCATTTCTTTTCTATTTTCACATAATTACCAACCGGTCATTCTACTATCAAAACCCTAAATCAAAACATTAGCATCCCCTCTGGCTTGACAAATTTCAATCTCAGGTACCCAAGATTTAAGTAGATAGTGCAGATATCTGATACAAGCTGCTGGGGTTTGAAGTCAAATTCACTGAAGTCCTTGACTTTTAAGGCACCCATCTTGGGGCCAACCAGGTGTTGCAGGAAGTAGTTCAACATGGAGATGATGCGCTCAGCCAGGAAGGGATGCACAAAGAGTGACTTGATCTCTGGAAAAGAATCCAAAGTCTCTGAAAACTCAATCCATTAGCACTCTATTCCTTATTAAGTATAATTTATTTGGAGACCTCTGGGGACTACTGTTATTTTATTTTAAAATTTTGAAGGAACTACTTTTAAAAAACTAAGTAATTCATTTTCACTGCAGAAAATACAGACAAGCAAAAACCAAAACCGAACACAAAACAGAAGACAAAAACTACCACCCAGAGATAAACACGGGTAACATCTTGCTATTTTAACATTTTGTCCTTCTAGCTTTTCTGTCCATATTTACACATACACAGACATTTTTAAAACAAAAATGATCATATTTTACATATTCTGAAACTTACTGTTTTCAGTAACTATATTGCAAATACTTTACCATTTTATTAAGTGTACATCCCTGTGCTGTCCAACATAGCAGCCCCTGGCCATATGTGGCTATGAAAATTAAAAATAAATAAAAAAATCCATTCCTCAGTCACACTAGCCACATGTGGCTAGTTAAGTATGGTTCTGGACAGCCCAGATTTATAGGATATTTTCGCTATCACAGAAAGTTTTTTTTTTTTTTTTTTTTTGAGACGAAGTCTTGCTCTGTCGCCCAGGCTGGAGTGCAGTGGCCGGATCTCAGCTCACTGCAAGCTCCGCCTCCTGGGTTTATGCCATTCTCCTGCCTCAGCCTCCCGAGTAGCTGGGACTACAGGCGCCCACCACCTCGCCCGGCTAGTTTTTTGTATTTTTTAGTAGAGACGGGGTTTCACCATGTTAGCCAGGATGGTCTCGATCTCCTGACCTCGTGATCCACCCATCTCGGCCTCCAAAAGTGCTGGGATTACAGGCTTGAGCCACCGCGCCTGGCCTATCACAGAAAGTTCTATAGAATAGGGGTGATTCACATAATCTTTTTAAAAAATGAGATGGGGTCTCACTATATTGCCCAGGCTGGTGTCAAACTCCTGGGCTCCAAGTGATCCTCTTGCCTCGGCTCCCAAAGTGTTAGAGGATTACAGGTGTGAGCCACTGTGCCCAGCTGTTTTACATCATTTTTTAAAAAAATTATGTTTTATTTTTTTGAGACAGGGTCTTGCTGTTGCCTAGGCTAGAATGCAGTGGCACAATCATGGCTCAAGGCAGTCTCAACCTCCTGGGCTCAAGTGATCCTCCTGCCTTGGCCTCCCTAACTGCTGAGATTACAGGTGTGAGCCACTGTAACCAGGCTGTTTTCCATCATTTTTTTTTTTTTTTTTGGAACGGAGTCTCGCTCTGTCGCCCAGGCTGGAGTGCAGTGGCACGATCTCGGGTCACTGCAAGCTCCACCTGCCGGGGTCATGTCATTTTCCTGCCTCAGCCTCCCGAGTAGCTGGGACTATAGGCGCCCGCCACCTCGCCCGGCTAGTTTTTCATATTTTTTAGTAGAGACGGGGTTTCACGGTGTTAGCCAAGATGGTCTCGATCTCCTGACCTCATGATCCACCCGTCTCGGCCTCCCAAAGTGCTGCGATCACAGGCTTGAGCCACCGCTCCTGGCCTGTTTTACATCATTTTTAATGGCTGACTTTTCCAGTTGTAACTGCACCATAAGTTATTTATTTAACGTCTTTACCGGTGGACATTTTTACTATTTTCAGTTTTTTCCTACACTTATCAATGAACTTCATTGTGGATACATCTTGTAGACTCATCGCTTCTTTTTTTTTTTTGAGCTAGAGTCTCACTCTGTTGCCCAGGCTGGAGAGCAGTGGTGTGATCTCTGCTCACTGCAACCTCCGCCTCCTGGGTTCAAGCTATTCTCCTACCTCAGCCTCCCAAGTAGCTGGGACTGCAGGCACGTGCTACCACACCTGGCTAATTTTTGTAATTTTAGTAGACACAAGGTTTCACTATGTTGGCCAGGTTGGTCTCGAACTCCTGACCTTGTGATCCGCTCGCCTCGGCCTCCCAAAGTGCTGGGGTTACAGGTGTGAGCCACCGCGCCAGGCCTATTGCTTCTTCTTCTTCTTTTTTTTTTTTTTGAGATGGAGTCTCACTCTGTCACCCAGGCTAGAGTGCAGTGGCGCGATCTCGGCTCTCTGCAAGCTCCGCCTCCTGGGTTCACGCCATTCTCCTGCCTCAGCCTCCCGAGTAGCTGGGACTACAGGCACCTGACACCATGCCTGGCTAATTTTTTGTATTTTTAGTGGAGATGGAGTTTCACCGTGTTAGCCAAGATGGTCTCGATCTCCTGACCTTGTGATCCGCCCGCCTCGGCCTCCCAAAGTGCTAGGATTACAGGCGTAAGCCACCGCGCCCAGCCTATCGCTTCTTCTTAACAAATCTGTAAGGAACTGCTATGTCATAGGGCATGAATTCCAAAAATTAAAAAAAAATAAATTTATACATGTCAAATTTAACAAGCCAGACAGTATCATAATGCTATGTTTGGTTGGTACTGATAGTTGTTGATTTTTCAGTTTCAGTCATTATCACAAATCCCTCAACATATAGTCAAATTTTTGGTCAAATAATTTAGTTATTAAAATTATGTAAATATTATTCACAGCAGAGCCATGTGCTGTCCTAATAAGTATATAGTTCCTTTTTAGTATAACTTTTTGCTTATTTGCTTATTTTCAGAGCCTCTTATCACTAAATTCTTTCCAAACTCTCCATTGGAATTTAAAACTCTCAACACGGTCATTCTAGCTGCTGATTAGTTTTTGGAAACATTCTTTCTGGATGTTTCTATCCTTTGCTCCAACCTGGACTGCTTGCTCTACAGGCCTGCTATGTAGTGGTCACACAAGCTCCTTTTACCATCATCCTGGGAATCTCCTTTGCGTCTCCCTTGTGTTGAATTCCACCTTCCTCCTCCTAGGTTTACTTTCCCTCAGAAATGTGTCTCCGCTTCAAATGACACTGTTGAAAGTGCAAAGCCATTTTGATACTTAAACTATGGTAACATTACCTGACTTCTCTGGGATATTTTAGGGTCTTGTTTTTACCATGATTTCCGAAAATTTCACAATGTTATACCTCAGTGTGGGTTTTAAAAAATTCTCTGTGCAGGGCCCTTGGCAAGCCCTTTCAATTTAGAGGCTATCTTTGAGTCTTGGGGATTTTTTGGTATCTTTGATAACTTCCTTCCCTCCATTTTTCTCTTTTGAGACTTCCTAGATCCATCCTTTGTTTCTTATCCTTTCTCTTTCAATTTCCATCTTTTTCCTTCTGTTCTACGTTCATAGACGAGTTCCTTGAATTTATATCTTCTAACCCTTTTACTGAATATTTAACTTTTCTGAGGTAAACATTTCAATATCCAAGAGTTCTTTCTTATTCTTTAAATAATCTCTTTCATTGCCTCTTTGTTCTTGTTTTTTGGTTGCTATATCTTCTCTTATCCCTCTGAGATTAAAAGTTTTTTTAAAAGTTTTACAAAGTTTTCACCTATTTGTTTTCACATTAGAGGATTTCCTCAAACGGTGATTATTGTTATATCATATTTAGCTGAGACATTAAAATGATAATTTCAGTATGTAATCAGTATAAAAATAGGCAGATTTCACATTTTAACACTAAGTCTTGCAGTACATATTTTATACTTATAGCACATCTCAATTCAGACTAGCTACATTTTAAATCCTTGAAAGCCACATGTGGCAAGTGGCTACTGAATTGGACAGTGGAGCTATAGAGGGAGTAGAGATAAATGGCTGTTACATCCACCATATTTAACCAGGATTCAAGCATATTTCTCAGATTAACATACATATATGTACATGTGTGTGTGTATAGACACACAAATATTTATATGGCTAACTTGTCCTCCAGAAAGATTTTACCACCTTATGCTCTCTGGCAGCTGTGTGAGGGTGACCATTTCTTCATTCCCATGTCAATAATAGGCATTATCATTCTTTTTGAAGCTTCTCCAGTGATTCGTTTCCCTCCCAGATGTGGAGGATACTGTCACCAGGGTCTGAATTCTTAGTTTCAGCTAGGCTGATCCCTCAAGTGAGGCAGATCTTGGCCATTACTTTTTTGGGGTAAAGCAGTACTTTGTATCCTTACCTGATGTGAGAAAGGCAAGGGTACCGATTGTTTCATTGGACATGATGTTATGGAAACGTGCCAGCTGTCCAAACATCTGTAGGCCGGCCTCCTTTTCTCGGCGGGCTTCTGGAGTCAGACTATCCCATTCACCTCGGTCCTTCTCAATTTGCTGAATCTTTATCTTGCTCAAATACTGCAGAAACCAGAGATGGGATGTATCAGAGAAGAAAGGTACAGTTGAAGGGATGTGACATTTAGGAGGTCCTATTAAAAATCCAGTCAACTAAGCTGGGAAAACAAGGGACCATGTAAGAGACATGAGCTTTTATTTCTCAGCATAGGGCTGAAGCTCAAAAGAACTTTCAGGAAAGAAAGAAATTGTGGCTTCATACAGATTTGTTTCAGCTTGGGTAGATTCACAGGTAATTCCCTTAGAAATAGTATATCATTGTTAAATGGAAAGAAGGATGAAGAGTTTAATATATGAAACCCAGGCCAAGAAACAAAAAAACTAAAAAACCCCACACTATAGTGAAAAAACAATGACTCCTTCCTGAAAGATGAAAACAAATCCCCCCCTGCCAAATTGCTTACAAAAAATCAAAGCTCTATCAAATATGCAAGATGTGTGGAAGAACATAATTATTTAAAACTCTACCTCATGTCATCCTTCCTGTTGTAGCAAACAACTTGTCAAACTTAGTCTCATGAAAATACCATCTGCTTCATACTTTGTGTCACACACCTCTTGCTTAAAAGGGTCTGTAACAGGACCTATTCTCACTTTTGAAGAAAACCTCTCTTAAACCCTAAAGTGTAGGATTATGAAGAAATCAGATCAAACCTTTCTCACAAATTAAACACAAGCTACTCAGGGGACTGCTGATCACAATGAGGAGCTCATGATTGTCTAAAGGCTACCCTCAGGATTTACCTGATTCATCTCCCTTTGGTCAGTGCCCTGTCCATCCTATACCCATCACAGGTAAGGGAAGTTTTGCTCTACAGATAGCAAAGTTTTTATGGGAGAAGTAAGCAGATCCACCAGGGAAGGTTAAGGAAATAATACACTGGAGGAGCTGAGAGGCACCCAGCTGCATTTTATACTTGGTGAAACGTTTGTTTCACAATATAGCTAAGAATTTAGGAGGCAGTGGAAATATGAGAAATATTGACAACTTGGAGCCTTTATATGAAAAAATAACCCAAATCAGAGATTTTCTTTCAAGTAGTGGTGCAAAAATCAGAATCTTTTAGGAAAGTGGGTTAAAAGTCATTGTCTTAGTAAGATATTTTACTGACACGTTGGGATTAAAAGGGTTTCACTGACCAAAAGTTAGCTCCTCTGATTTCTTTCTGTTGTGCCGGCCTGATGAATTACTCCTGCCAATACAATGTAGTTTGGCTTCACCATATGGTATTTTCAACTCTGCCAAAATGTCCATCTCATGACGCTTCAATGACCCTTGATCTTGGTCTCTAATGGAATGAACTAGAAAGCTCTGTAATGGCAAGCTTGGTGGTACACTACTAACCACACATTTTTGGTGTTCAAGTCTGGTACTAGGGGCATAAGGACTGCTCTATTATGATTAAAAGGTAAAATGTATGTTACTGATGATGATTTGATGGTATGGGGCAGTTAAATCTTTTTTTCTCACCTGTATGGCTTCATCCAAAAGGAAGATGGCATCATTCATTAGCAGGTTAAGAAAGCGGAGGAAAAGTGGGGGATTCATGGCTTCTAAATTCTTAGAGGCATAGTCAGCCAAATCCTATAAGTCCCAGCCCACAAGAAAACCATTTTAGTATTGAATTACAACTCATTGGGGCTTATATAAAGCAACAGGTTTCATCAGAAACTCTCTCACCTTAATGCTCTCCCGATAGGTATCTGTCCCCCACATGTATCTTAGGATAGGATACATGGGACGACGGTAATTAAACTTCTGTTCAAATTGATGGGGGTCTCCTGGAGTAAGGCAAGAGCAAAATATCAGCAACGGTGATGTCATAAGAGGAAGAGCTTATGCCTATGTGTAGTCATTTGCTTTGTAGTCATTTGCTTTTGAGTGTGTTAAGACTACTAACAAAATCTGCCCTGGAGTTTCTAGAGGTCTAAAGTTATGGCCAAGTGTTGGCTCATTTCCTTACTGACGAAGTAAAGGGGAGACAGAGATAAAGGATACCTTACTCTGCAAGAGACAAGTACCAAGCTATAAAACAAAAGTCAAGGGAAACAAATGCTTCCATATCCAAACATGAGTACTTGTCAGGCTTTAAATGAGGGCTCAGGGCTGGCCATTATGGCAGTGAAAGCCATGTGCAGGACGGGACACTAAGCAATTCCCACATTCTTCACAGACAATATCCCAATTGTGTAGCCAACAGGTTCTTGATTACTCTGAAAAATCAGGTCAAGAGCTAAAAATCTGAGGCTTATACTGCTTTTGAAATACCAAAGGTGGCTGGGCGCGGTGGCTCAAGCCTGTAATCCCAGCACTTTGGGAGGCCGAGACGGGCGGATCACGAGGTCAGGAGATCGAGACCATCCTGGCTAACACCGTGAAACCCCGTCTCTACTAAAAAATACAAAAAAAACTAGCCAGGCGAGGTGGCGGGCGCCTGTAGTCCCAGCTACTCGGGAGGCTGAGGCAGGAGAATGGCGTAAACCCGGGAGGCGGAGCTTGCAGTGAGCTGAGATCCGGCCACTGCACTCCAGCCTGGGCCATAGAGCGAGACTCCGTCTCAAAAAAAAAAAAAGAAATACCAAAGGTATTATTAGAGCTCCACAGGCTGGGTTATAATAAAGGAAGAGTGTAGGATTTGGAGTCAAAAGACCTAGGTTTTCATTCTGGCTCTGCTTAATCTAAGTCTCTTAATCTTTTTCAGCTTCCACTTCCTCAGAAATAAAACAGAAATTGTACTCCATTACAACACTTTGGTCGTATGGTCACATAATGAGGTAACTGCAGTGATTTATTATACAATTTCTTATGCATTATAAAGATTTACATGCATTATTTCACTTAATCATCACTTTGACCCATTTTATAGATGAGGAAACTAAGGCTGATAGGTGAGCGAATTAAAAAAACCAGAATCCAAATATGGAAAGGCGGCCAGTAAAATGTTAAATGCCTCTTTAAATGTTAGTTGTATTTACCATTGGATGGTAGACATCCCTTTAAAAAATGGTCTTCAACAACTTCTTGACATATCTTATTTACTGACTGAGACAGGGTACTGTTTAAACAAACACAGGGGCTCAGGGTTAGATAGAGAAGGAATGTTGCCCACTGGTGTTTTTTTTTTTTTGAGAGGGATTTCTTGCTCTGTCATCCAGGCTGGGGTGCAGTGGTGCAATCTCAGCTCACTGCCACCTCCGCCTCCCGAATTCAAGCGATTCTCGTGCCTCTCCCTCCTAAGTAGCTGGGATTATAGGCACCCGCTACCACGCCTGGGTAATTTTTGTATTTTTTGTAGAGATGGGGTTTCACCATGTTGGCCAGGCTGGTCTCAAACTCATTAGTTCAAGTGATCTGCCTACTTCGGCCTCCCAAAATGCTGGGATTACAAGCATGAACCACTGTGCCTGGCCGCCTGCTGGTATTCTTAATCGAACCATTAGACTATTGGAGAATTAGATAGTCTGGTTAAGATAAAGGAATCTCTCAACCAGTACACTGCCTCTTTATGCACTATTCTGTAATTTTAAGGCAGAGAAAAATAAAGACCCAGGTTTTAATCAAAAAGTCTAACTTGAGTCTGATTTGATGAAGCATCATAATAAGGGTGTTGGAATACGTAGATTTCTTCAGGTGACACAGACCTGATTCTACCACTTGGTAGTGAATGTCATGACATGGACAAATAATTTGATCTTTTGGGCAGTCATATCTTCATTTGTAAAACAGGGATAATTAAAAATAAATAAATAAATAAATAAAACAGGGATAATAGAGTGAAAGTTTTCAGATGGTGACAATGGGATAATGTTAAAAAAAAAAGCACTTATCATCAAGCCTGGCACATAGTAGGTATTCAATAAGTAATGGCTTGACATTTCTTTGATATCCAAATACGGATCAAACTATAAAACTCCACTGGTATCAGCTTCTCAGTTCTGGGCTCAGCTTCATGACTGCTTTACCTGTAAATTCGATGTCCACAAAAACCTTGATTAGAGCCTCTGCAAGTTGGGGTGCATACTGAAAGTTGCAGAACACACGTTTTCGGTGGAATACACTGGATACCAAAGGATTTGGGGTCTGATCCAGGTGGGGCATCACTGCTTCCAACACCTCTGCTAGTTTGGCCCTCAGATGGGGATTCTTCATTCTGCAAAATGGGAAAAAAGCAAGATGAGCAGATAAGCTTAACTCCAAATTTATGACGCTGTTCTCTCCACATAATAATAAAAATCCACCCTAAACCATTATTATAGGAAAAAAAAAAGATCCACTTCTGCAGTTTTAAGTTTGTCAGTTTCTTGGTGTGGGTGGAGGGTGGGAGGTGGTGATGCAGGGTACATCATTTAACTCTTGAGTTGACAGCTTACCAACTATGAGGGTGAGCACTTAAGTTTTTGAATGCTTAGCCATTGTTTACTTCTCTGTAATAATGCATTATTTACTGCTTACTATTCTCTGACAGTTTCATGTGGAATAAACTTGCCTTTTCAAGCTTTCTGAGGGTAAAGACTAGAATATAATTATGCTACATTACCCATGACGCATACAGTGTATGCATAATACTTGTTGACTTATGACTTCTCATTAGGTATGCTCAGCTCAGTGAAGAATTGGCTTCTCTCTACTTATCACTGATACAGCTCAGGGAATTGTGGGTCATTCTCTTCACTGTGCAGCAAATCTTCACTTTTGTACACAGAGTTTCCATTTCCTTTAGCCTATGCATCAAAAAAATCAGGGAAGCAATTCTACAAGTCACAGTATCTTCCTTTGGAATAGAGGTCTAGAAGCTATGAGTGAGAAAACTTGAAATGAGAAATAACATTGACTTAAGTTTACTGCTCATCCAACTCAGAATAGCAAGAACAAGCTTTATCATCATATAATTATTAGAAGATCATTAGCACCTGGCTGCCACTGGTAAGTTTCTGGCATTATGTTAACTACTTTAACCATGGACTAGCAGTGGAATTTCCATAAGATACCTTATATGCAGGATTAAATTTTCTGTGGGCAAAGTTCATTGTTTATTATACCTCTCAACAGTGGGGTTTCTGGCTACCCATATGGATGGTCAGGTGATTCATTAATGTTACCATAACTTCTGAAGGCAACCCCTTATGATTCAGGCTTGTTTATTTCTTGGTTTAGAAGTCTTCTGAATGTTTTACAGCCTAAACAGTGACAGAACCAAGCTTACAGCACTACACCTTTCTATGCTTCCAGTGAAAATGGTGATAAAGTGAAGGACATGCTCCAGGGAATCTGCTGATGTCTCCAAAATGTCATCGGCAAAGCGGCGGAGAAAAATGAGAAAATCACCCAGGTTATCTGCAAAAAATTCTGAAAAAGAAAATATTCACTGGAATTAGCCAAACATCTGTATATTTGTACTAATAAACAACATTTAAATTCCTTTCACCCTACTTAATGAAGGTTAAAAAAAAAAAAACTAAATGTTTTGTTGGTACTAGAGATGGTGGTAAGTCAATAAATGTAAAATCTCCTTTAAATGTAAGTCAATTTAAATTTTTATTCAAGTAAATATATGAACAGTAATGACACAAAATGTTAACACACCAGTATACTAATATATACATTTTTAGTCTCAAGGTTAACTGTGGTTTAAACCCTTCAGATGTGTGAGGATGCCCTAATAAAGATTAACATGTTAGGTGATGGCGGTAGCCAGACTCCAGGATGGTCCTCCAATGATCACTGCTTTTTGGTATTCATGACCTTATGCAGTCCTCTCCTATATTCACTCTTTCAGAGTAGAAGATAAACTCTGAGGCATACAGTAGATGTGATGCTATGTCATTTCCAAGATTAGGGTATAAAAGCTTACAGTCTCCATTTTGGTCACTTGCTCCGGGGGAAGCCAGCTGCCATATCATGAGTAGTATTTAGAAGACACATACATGGCCTAGAAAAGAGGCTGCTGGTCAATAGCACAAGCAACTGAGGCCTGTCAACAACCACATGACTGGGATTGTAAGTGGATCCTCCAGCCCTAGCAGAGTCCTCAGATTCCTAAGGCCCTGACAGCTTGGCTACATAACTTCCTGAGGAACTCTGAGTCAGAATCATGCAGCTGAGTAAGCTGTTTGCAGTGTTGTTGTTGCTATTTTGTTTATTATTATTATTTTTTTTGAGACAGGGTCCTGCTCTGTCACCCAGGCTGGAGTGTAGTAGTGCAATTATGGCTCACTGTGGCCTCAACTTCCTGGGCTCAAGCCATTCTCTCACTTCAGCCCCCTGAGTAGCTGGAACTACAAGTGTGCACCACCATGCCTGGCTAATTTTTTAGTTTTTGTAGAGATAGGGTCTCCCTATGTTGCCCAGGCCAATCCTGAACTCCTGGGCTCAAGTAATCATCCTGCTTCGGCCTCCCAAAGTGCTGGGATTACAGGCATGCACCATCATACCCGGTCTGTAGTTTTAAGCTGCTATGTTTTGGGGTAATCCGTTACACAGCATGATATGACCAATACAATGGTTAAGAACACAAAACCTGATTAGATTGGCAACACCTGCCCACCCCTCAGTGACTCACTGACACATACACACACACACACACACACACACATACAAACTCTCTCTCTCTCTCTTTCCCTTCTGAGTTAACCAATAGGAGCTAATTTTTTTTCTATGAAAAGGACAGGAAAAGTTAGATGAATGTGTAAGTTGAACAAATATTAATGATAGAAACTAACAGCTCTGAAAACTCTGATTACACTTAATCCTTTGAAGATGATTTTCTGATATGCATAGCAGCGGGGACACAAGGCTGAGGAACAAGTTGTTAGTCACCCAATACTTTGACCAGTAGATATTATCTAAGTTTGAGTTGTTTCTCCAAAAACAACTGAATGACAATGAAGAAAGGGTATTTTGAGGATTAAACTTCCAAACTGACCCAGTTAAACTCAGAAGGCTATAAATAGGACATTCCCAAGGGAGAGCCTGCTTACCTGGCACATAAGCCAAAGAGCTGTAGCCATCTGGCAAAGGAAAGGTTAACTCTATTGGTTGTGAGCCCTCATTGCCTATGGCCAGTTGAACCAGTAGAACAGCCATGGACACCTGCAAGTTTAGGCAGTTTTGTAGCATTTGTGGCTCTGTCATGGCAGTCTTGGTAGAAAGATAGATAGTCATCAATCGTTCAAACTGCTCACGAAGATTGTCAGCAGCAGGGCTAGAACTTTGCTGAGCATCCCGCCACGCAACCTGCAGCCGATGCAGATTTTGGTTGATTTTTACCATCTGATCATGCAACCTGCCCCCAAGAAAGCAGAAGAGAGTGGGTCAGGGAAAACAGAAAGTCATACACACACACACACACACACACACAAAAACCAAATAAAAAATAAAAAAAAACCACCTCAATTATTTATCTAGTCTTCTCTTTAAGGATAGTAGGGAGTTGCAGTTGCAATGACACAGAAGGCACTCACAAAAGTTTTTGACAGGACACAGGCAGGGTGCACAGCAATGTATTCAACATAATCAAAGCTAATTGCAAATAGTTAGCAGGCTTCAGTTGAAATACACTATCCAAACAAAGGCAGCTTGGTTGAGTAGGGTGTAGAATGGGCTGTTACTACATAAAATAAATCAAAGTACAAGAAGCCCAGCAGGATAGTTTTACATCACATGAGGGCAATGATCATACTTTGATGCAATGATCATACTTTGATGGGGTTATATGGATAGTCTTTCTTCGGTTAGTAGAAAACTAAGCTGGTGAAAAGGGACTCTAGATTAGTAATGACCACATATAAACTAGTAGCCACCTGAGATGCAATCTAAGAGCAGCTTCCAGCACTCTGTTGTTCAATATTAAATTAAATTATTCTTCAGAAAAGGTCAGCCTAATATTCTCTACTGAAAGGAAGACACATAATTCAAAGTTATGGATAATAGTCCAAAATCATTTCCTTTGGCTCTGTAGATAATGTCTTGGCTAGTTAATATTGGGAAACTAGATGATACTCATTTTTTGTTTGAACCTAGGCAGTTGAGCAGGTTAAGCACATGCTGAACTTTTATCTACTGTCTTATTTAAAATGTCTATGATGGAGATTTCTCTCTAAAGATATAATTTCATTCCTCCAGCAATGTGTTGACTGAGTAGTTTTGAAAAATGCTCTGCCTCAATTCAGGTATCTTGAGAAGGTATTAAAAATTGCTATTCCTAGTGTCCCTTTCTATGACTGCGTTGCTGTTTTCTCCCTCTACTTATACATGTCATAATCAGCTAAATCAGAGGAAAACAAATTACAGAATAATGAACAGCCAGAACCAGAACTGTTTTTGGAAGTCATACATTCTAGTTCTAAAATCTTCACATATTCTAGAATCTTCTTTATCTAATGTCTTTTGTGGTCCTATTGATCTCATCAGACTCCCTTATAAACATTTCCTTAATTTTTGCCATTTTTGTCTCTCTATAGAGTTAGAACTTGGTCTTTTTTTTTTTAATTAATTAATTATTATTTTTTTTTTGAGACAGATTCCCGTTCTGTTGTCCAGGCTGGAGTGCAGTGGCATGATCTCGGCTCACTGCAACTTCCGCCTTCCAGGTTCAAGCAATTCTCCTTCTTCAACCCTAACCCTAACCCTAACCCTCCTGAGTAGCTGGGACTACAGGCACGTGCCACCAAGCCAGGCTAATTTTTTGTATTTTTAGTAGAGACGGGGTTTCACCGTGTTAGCCAGGATGGTCTTAATCTCCTGACTTTGTGATCTGCCCGCCTCGGCCTCCCAAAGTATTGGGATTACAGGCGTGAGCCACTGCGCCTGGCCAAACTTCATCTTTTATCACCAGGAGTAGTAATGAATTTTTTTTTTTTTTTTTTTTTTGAGACAGGGTTTCACTATGTTGCCTAGGCTGGAGCGCAGTGGTGCAATCTCAGCTCACTGCAGTCTCAACATTCCGGGCTCAAGAGATCCTCCCACCTCAGCCTCGCCATTAGCTGACACTACAGGCACATGCCACCATGCCCAGCTAATTCTTGTATATTTTGTAGAGACGGGGTTTTGCCATGTTGCCCAGGCTGCTCTCAAACTCCTGGGCTCAAGTGATTGGGCTGCCTCGGCCTCCCAAAGTGCTAAGGATTACAGGCATGAGCCACCACACCTGGCCAGTAATGAAAATCTAAGAGCAGAAAGTACAATATAAAATGAAAACAATTCCACTTTCCCAGATCATAACAGAAAGACAGCGATTTAATTTTTAAAGTTTAACAGGTCAAAAGTTAAAAACAGGTCAGGCACAGTGGCTCATGCCTATAATCCCAGCACTTTGGGAGGCCAAGGTGGGTGGATCATCTGAGGTCAGGAGTTCGAGACCAGCCTGGCCAACATGGCGAAACCCCATCTCTACTAAAAAAATACAAAATCAGCTGGGCATGGTGGTGCATGCCTGTAATCCCAGCTACTTGGGAGGACGAGGCAGAAGAATTGCTTGAACCCAGGAGGTGGAGGTTGCAGTGAGCAGAGAATGCGCCACAGCACTCCAACCAAGGTGATAAAAGCGAATATCTAACAATAAAAGTTAAAAACAAATTTAAGGAATCTGGACAAAGCTGATTCATGAAACACAAATAAATTCGTACAATGCCCCTTTTCTATTAGATTTTAATGTGAGCCTTTAGAATAAGCTCAGATTATATCTCTAAGACTCTCCCTCTCTTTTTTTTTTTAAGAGACAGGTTATCACTCTGTCACCCAGGATGGAGTACAGTTGCACAATCATAGCTCACTGTGGCCTCCATCTCCTCGGCTAGAGCAATCCTCCTGCCTCAACCTCTGGAGCAGCTAGGACTACAAGCATATGCCACCATGCCTGGCGATTTTTTTTTTTTTTTTGGTAGAGATGGGGGTCTTTTTTGCCCAGGTTGGTGGTCTTAAACTTCTGGCCTCAAGCAATCCTTCTGCCTTGGCCTCCCAAAATCCTGAGATTAAAGATGTGAGCTTCTGTGCCTGGCCAAAGACTCCATTTCTACCTTTCGGTTATCAACACAACTCAACTGTTTTTTCCTAATGACATCAGAGGAGTTACCTGTGAAATCCCAAGTACAAGGTGTACTCTGTCAGGGCAAGGTTCTCTGTTACAAGGTTGTAGTTCTGTGGAAACTTTGGCTCCTGTACAGCTGGGATCAAACAGGTTTCTTTGTCCAAACCTCAAAGAGGTTTAAAAAAAAAAAAAAAAGACAAAACAAGGGTAAATGTCTTGTCACAGACATCCATCTTGGTCTCCAGTCTTCTCTTACACTCATTCAATTTCCATACTGTTAGCAGTGATATCTTCTTAAAAACATATCTTGTCATACTAGTTCTTTGTCTAAATATATCTTTTGGCTTCTCACCGTCTACAGAAATACAGTTAAATCTTTTTCACTTGACCATGAAATCACCAAAAATTAACAGGAATAATACTATAGATTGTTTCAAGTGATAGGCAATAGATCATTTGTATTTATTTTGTGTTTTTCTGAATTTGATTATTTGCTTTTGAGCAGTTATCAAGTTTACAATTAGAATTATAAAACTGGAATGAAATATACCAAAATTAAGAGTGATTTCACTTAGAGGGGTAGGATTATGAGTCATTTCTTTTCTTTTCATTTCTCTGTACTGTTTTCTCCAATCCAGCCCCAACTACCTTCCTCCCTTGACCCATTTCCTCCCCAACTCAACCCCATCTACCCCTTGCCCTAGCCACACTGAGCCTCTCACCATTCCTTAGTCAAGACTTTCCATAGTTTTATACCTTTACACTTGCTTTTCTCTCTGTATAAAGGGACCCTCTTGCTTCTTTGCCTGGTAAAACATAACTTGTCTCTTAAGACTCAGCTATGAAGACCTCCAACTTCTGCAGAATTGATTGTTTACTCCCTCCTCTGTGCTCACACAGCTTAGCCCTATACCACATTATAATTATCTGTTAATATATCTGCCTTCTGGAGCCTGAGTTCAAAAAGGATGAGGACTCTGCTTTATTCATTTTTATGACATATGAATGAATGAACATGCAACACTGCCAAATCCAGAGAGAAGGTCTCACTAAAGTACAACATTTAAAAGCTACCAGGTGTTTTTTTTTTCCTCTCAAAAATCTGTCTTTAAAAAATTTCGGCTGGGCACATTGGCTCACGCCTGTAATCCCAGCACTTTGAGAGGCTGAGGCGGGTGGATCATGAGGTCAAGAGAGCGAGACTATCCTGGCCAACATGGTGAAACCCCATCTCTATTAAAAAAACAAAAAATTAGCTGGGTGTGGTGGCACGCACCTGTAGTCCCAGCTACTCAGAAGGCTGAGGCAGGAGAATTGCTTGAACACGGGAGGCAGAGATTGCAGTAAGCCGAGATAGCGCCACTGCACTACAGCCTAAGCGACAGAGTGAGACTCTATCTCAAAAAAAAAAAAAATCTAAATAGCTCTTGTTTCTGCCTCATCTTTTTTGAGAAAGGAACTCTATGAAAAAGGATAAGGGAGTGAATGCTTTACATGTTACACATACACACACACACACAGTTTTGAGAAGCCTGGTTCTCCCCTACCTCTCATGTGTACATTTTTAATTTTTCGTTCTTCATCATTCAACTCCTTGAGGGCACAGTATGTGGGATTAAAGGTGAGGAGCCGAGAGGATCTGGGTTTGCAAAATGGCTGGCACAGCTTCAGGAGAGCAGCACCCAGATTCAGAAAGAAGGCATCCGAGGCATACATTTGGAAAAAGATTTCTGGCATCTGATTGGCCCAAATCTTAGTGCGGCCTGCATTTGCATGCAAACAGTTTCCAAGCCAGGACAAGATACAGTGTTTGGTTTCTGGAGAGAGCTGGAGTAAGTTCTTCAGCATCTGGTAGATCTTTTCGTGGAACTGAGCCATGAACTGTTCAACCAGAAAACACAACCACAGAGCGTTCCAGTTTCACAATCCTAATATTTTTTATTCCCAAACCTTAGCAACTGGCAGTTTCTAAAAAGATGCTAATCCTAATCTTTCCCCTCACTCTCTGTGTCTTATCCCCTAATTTGATTTTAAAATATATTTCTGGGCACTTATAAGAGATTTTCTGATCGGCTGCCAAACTGTAGATGACATTACATAGTATTAGAGCATAGGTCTGTAAATTTTTTCTGCAAAGGGCTAGACGGTAAGGATTTCTGGCATTACTTGCCATACAGTGTCTGTAGCAATTATTCAACTCTATCACTGTAGCGTGAATTCAAACCACAAACAATACATATACTAATGGGCATGGCTATGTTCAATAAAACTTTATTTATAAAAACAGGTGGCAGGCCAGATTTGGCCACTGCTAGTTTGCCATGCCCTGCCTTAGAGAGTTGTAATGATTAATGAATAGGAGACTGAAACTAATAAATAAGAGACTTAAATCCCCAATTCAATCATTTAAATGCCTCATGTTGGCCAGACCTCTACTATAATTTATGTGAAGAAGCCCAAATAGAGAGGGCATAGGTTAGACAGGAAAAGGAAGAAAAACTGGGTTTATAAGCTAGAGTTCAGTCAAAAGGTTTTCAGAGCTAAAGGTATAGCTCAGTGAGAAAAATGAGCGTTGCGGGGAAGTAGCTGTAGCAGTGCTACAGCAAAGGGTAAGGAGTAGCAGCAGCTCATTCTTACCCCACACAAAGGTTTATCCTCTGTTCTTAGCATATGTTAAAAAGAGGGCTTTTTTTTTTTTTTTTTTTTGAGACAGAGTCTCATTCTGTCATCCAGGCTGGAGCGTGATGATGCAATCATGGCTTACTGAAGTCTTGACCTCCCAGGCTCAAGTGATCCTCCCACCTCAGCCTCCCGAGTAGCTGGGACGACAGATGCTTGCCACCACGCCCAGCTAAGTTTTGTATTTTTTTGCAGAGATGGGGGTCTCACTGTGTTGCCCAGGCTGGTTTCAAACTGAACTCCTAGGCTCAAGCAATCCTCCCACCTTGGCCTCCAAAGTGCTGGGATTACAGGCTTGAGCTACCACACCTAGCTTTAATTTATTTATGTGATGTAAAAGCCAACTAGATCAATTTGCTTTCCCAGAGAGGCTTAAGCAGCCTTATCTGTATCTGCTTTCTGAGAAAACTATTTTAAGATCAGGGGGCTGGGATACCCTGGTAAACAGTTCCACCTGATGGATGTTGGCCTCCTGTACTTTGATCTCCTGGGGGCTGGAACGAGATGGATTCAAAAGTAGCCATGATTTTCTACAACACCCGGAGTCTTTAATAAGCAGGAGATATTCAGAATTATTCCCAGCAAGGTCTTCTGGTACATTTGCCCATTGGTAGGGTCCTTGGGCTGAATGTATTCTACAAAAACCTGTAAGAGAAGACAAGTCCTGCTTATTCGTCTGCATGGTGAGATAAGGTGATGGGGTGGGAGGGCCTCAGAACAGTTAAGTTGATACAACAACCAAGCTATCTTTTTCTTATTTTATAGGTAATATTACAGTGTCTTCAGGATAGGGAAGCATAATGTATTACACATCTAGCTCAACTGAATATATATCATCTTTCAGACCTACCTTTGCCGTATCTTTTTGCCTAGTGAAATAGAGAAGAATATCCAGATACGCATACAAAAGGATCTGACAGAGCTCGAGATCTTTTATTCGGCCCAATAAAATATCAAACACTGGAATCATGACTTCTGGAAATGTTCGAACTTCCTCATCCAATATCAAGGCTTCAATGACCTCTTCCAGAAATTCAGTTACATCTTCAAAATCTAACAGAAGACAAATGAGAGAGAAAGGAGGGCACAAGATTTTTTATATGCCTTTACACGCTAGCTCTTTACTTTCAATAATTCTTTTTTTTTTTTTTTTTTAAGAGATGGGGGTCTTGCTTTTTTGCCCAGCCTGGATTGTAGTGGCTATTCACAGGTGTGATTATAGCACACTACAGCCTCAAACTCCTGGGCTCAAGGAATCCTTCTGCCTCAGCCTCCAAAGTAGATGGGACTACACGGGTGTCCTACCATGGCCGGCTTTATTCTACTGGTACTCAACCTCAAAGATCAAGATGCGAGCCCTCTTCCTTAATCTGTACCAGAACCATAATGGCTCTGAGACTTTCTAATGCAATTAGTGAAATTTTAAATCTGAAAATCAAAATGTAGAAGCTTACAGATTTTGCTCATGTACTCACGGGCTCCCTGGATGGCTTCTAACATCAAATCTACCAGTTGCTCATGGATGTTTTGGTCAACATAGATCTCCGGGGTGAGAAGAACTGTTCGGGTATTAGACACAGTGAGGTTTCTGCACTGCACTGCAAAGGGTAGCAGGTTCTCTGGAACTTTGGTAATCTGTAAACAGCATGAAGAAAAGAGCACATAGTCTAACTCTAATCTGGAATGAAAGTAGACATAGTGAATAGAATAGAAGAGACAGACTGGTCTCCTGTGGATGCTTGAAAATTACTTAGAGATTCAATCCTTGGCTTAAGGAATCATCTATCTGCCTATTTAAAATTCCAATCCTGGAAATGTCAGGCTTAGCCTACTCTAATATTTACATCTCAGTGGAAATGAATTCATGAATCCTTTTCTGTTTTTTGAGACAGAGTCTCGCTATGTCACCCAGGCTGGAGTGCAGTGGTGTGATCTCAGCTCACTGCATCCTCCACCTCCCAGGTTCAAGTGATTCTCCTGCCTCAGCCTCCTGAATAGCTGGGATTATAAACGTGTACCACCACGCCTGGCTACTTTTTGTATTTTTAGTAGAGAAAAGGTTTTGCCACATTGGCCAGGCTGATCTCGAACTCCTGGCCTCATGTGATCCGCCTGCCTTGGCCTCCCAAAGTGCTGGGATTACAGGAGTGAGCCACTGTGCCCAGCCTCATGAGACTTTTTTAAGGATGCGATTTCTAAGGAGGTTTTAAGAGAGAATAGGAGGCACTAGTTAACTGGGAAGAAGGGTGGACCCCAAGATACAGAAAGCAGAGACTAAAGCTTTAGTGCATCTGATATCCAGTGTTCTAAACATACTATGACATATATAAATTGATATAAAACCTTTACTGTCCCTGATATTCAGTTCTAGACATACTATGACATATATAAATTGATATAAAGACTGATCCAACTCTGGCCTACATGCTAAAGTCATACCCAAGAGGACAATATGGTATTCAATGGGGATTATTCCTTTACCTCTTCCTTGGCTCTCTGGAAGCAGGAGTAAAGGTAACAAAAAATGTGCCTCTCCCCTGCATCTCGATCAGCAGAGAGATTTAGCGTTGTAGAAGAAGTCATGTTAATTAAGTGGTTGCCTGGATCTTGAAGTAATAAGCGAGCGAAGAGGGCCTATAAAGAAAAACAAACAAAAATACTAAACTATTGCAAAATTAATCTTAGAACATTAAGATGTAAAAGGTAATTCTGATACAGGTTATTAGCAAGAATCACAGATTTGAATGTAGAGTGAAGGAGAAAAAAAGGGCCCTGTATCTTTTTACTTTAGAAAATATCAGAAAATTATGGTGTATATAAAGTTATCCTAAACCAAGCCTCAAGTGTCTAATATAGCCCCAGCATAGAGTAGGCATTAAAAGACTATTTGTTGAATGGTGCTGAGATCAGTGATTAAACTTAAATGTGAAATCTACTATTCTGTGTGATTGCTGATCTCATTCAGACTTATATAAAGATACTCTAAATGTGAAGTTAAACTGCAAGGTGTCAACTGTCTTTCCTACCAAACTTTTATTCTTTCAATGTTACTCAGGCACCTGCAAGGTACAACGCACTGTTTTTTTAAAGTGCTGTGGTTTACATGTTTGTCTCCAACAAAATTCATGTTGAAATTTGATCCCCATGTGGCACTGTTGGAGGTGGGGCTAGCGGGAGGTATCTGGGTATGGAAGCGGATCCCTCATGAACTGCTTGGTGCTATTCTCAAGGTGGTGAATGAGTTCTTGCTCTCACAAGACTGGATTAATTCTCATAGGAATGGATAAATTCCCTCCAGAGTGGGTTCTTATTAAGCCAGGACAACTCTCAGGTTTTCTCCTCTTTGCATGTGTCCTCATCGTATGTGTCCTTTGCTGACCTCCTCTACCACACTGTGAGGCAGCACAAAAGCCGTCACCAGCGGCCAGGGACATGCCCTGAAACTTCTCAGCCTGTAGAACTGTGAGCTAAAGAAACCTTTCTTTATAAATTACTGCTTCGGTGTTCTTTTTTGTTTTTTTTCTATAGACAAGTCTTTCTTGCTCTGTCGCTCAGGCTGGAGTGCAGTTGTGTGACTATGGCTCACTGCGGCCTCTGCCTCCCAGGCTCAAGCAATCCTCCCACCTCAGCCTCCTGAGTAGCTGGGACTTCAGGTACATGCCATCACAGCCAGTTAATTCTTTGTATTTTTTGTAGAAACATGGTCTTGTTGTGTTGCCAGGGCTGGTAACTCTTGGCCTGAAGAGATCCTCCCAAAGTGCTGGGATTACAGGTGTGAGCCACTGTGCCCAGTCACAGGTATTCTTTTATAGCAACACAAAACAGACTAAGATAGAAAGGATATAAAGAAGAAAAAGTGATGAGCCTTGTCCTTAAGAACTTAAGTTTAATAGGGGAGATAAGACAGGTACATAAGAAAGCTGCAACATGAGATAGAAAGTGACAATTCCATAAGAGATTCAGAGGCTGATTATTCTAGGTACCCAGAGAAGGGAGTAACACTTTTATTTGGCAAGGCTTTGTAATTTTTTTTTTTTTTTTGAGATAGAGTCTTGCTCTGTTGTCCAGGCTGGAGTGCAGTGGTGTGATCTCGGCTCATTGCAACCTCCACCTCCTGGGTTTAAACCATTCTCCTGCCTCAGCCTCCCAAGTAGCTGGGACTACAAGCACCTACCACCATGCCCAGCTAATTTTTTGTATTTTTAGTAGAGATGGGGTTTCACTGTGTTAGCCAGGATGGTCTCGATCTCCTGACCTCGTGATCCACCTGCCTCGGCCTCCCAAAGTGCTGGGATTACAGGCGTGAGTCAATGTGCCTGGCCAAGGTTTTGTAATTAAGAAGGCATTTTAACTGGTTCTTAGAGGATGGGTAGATTTGGACATGTGGCCATGGTAGATAAAAAGATTCCAAAAGAGGAACACCACAATGTTAGAGATGCACATCCAGGTTAATTGGCCTTCTACTGGTTAAAAAAAAAAAAAAGAGACATGGATGGACATATCGACACAAGCATAAGTTGGAGAACAGTGAGCAGAGTTCAGGTGCATAGCTAATTTTTGCTAAGGGTACACATTAGGAACATAAGAATATTACCTGCTCAACGTTGCTCATATCGAGCCAGTCTTGATCTTCTAGCTCTACTGCCATTTCTTCCAAATACACACAACGGCTGGGGATGCCATTCCCGCTTTTCAAGCTGGGATCACCTGGGAAATAGTTTCAATATGATAGGTTAAGGATTACGCTTTTGTCTTATACAGACAACTGATCTTGACAGCATCACTCTTGAACTGCAAATCTGACTCAGGAATACCAGAATGATCCTGATACACAAAGCAACATCTAAAGATTCAAATCTTTTTTTTTTTCCCCTCTAGTCATAGAGAATGGGATTTGTTATAAACCTAGCATCATGACATTTAAAGAGTAAATCCCAGACATCAGTACCAACCTTGGGGTTTAACCACAGACAGGGCACAGAGGGCAAACGCTCTCTGATGCCTCTGAGGGCTCCCATCTGAATATTCAGGTTACCTCTGAGAAGAAAATCAGTTTGGCTACCATTCCATGTCCCTTTTAAGGTAGTAAAGGCAAGTAGCTATATAGTGCAGTCAGTATTGAAACGGTAACAACAGATCTGTGTCTAAATACTGCTTTTAGGTCATACCAAAAGTTTCACTGAAATATAAAGCCTGAGTTTCAGGGAGTGCAGTGAGTAGGTTTGTATCTAACCATTAGCTGTGATCGGTTTCTAAGAGCAAGCCCCTAGCCCACGCTCAAATAGGAAGGGTAGAATCATGAAGAGATTGGCTACAAGTTTGTAACTCACTGTTGTCCAGAGTAATAAGGAAGATCCTTTGGATCATGTGATTGATGTTGAGTTGCTCACATATTTCTTGCTGTGATCGGAATGAGCGGCTAATCTCAGCCACAGAGTAATCGAATTCATCCAGGCTCTCTGACACGCTATTATCCGAGTCATCTGGACTAGCTGGGAGTTCATCTGCCAGAAAATGTATACTGTTAAATGTTACAACCCTTTCTTTAAGAGAGAATCAAGCATACTACCAAAAATAATAAATGTAACCAAGAGGATGATAATATTGGATGTAAAACAAGCTAATCATCTAATTAGTGAACATCTCAAGTCAGGGAAGTTAAGTACAGGGTTTTGAAATTCCTGGCTATAAATCCTACCACATTTTACAAAGCAAAAGTTTTATTTCTATCCATAATTATACTCCACACTGCCAGAAATAGCAATATGTTATCTTCTCTACAGAATCCTAGTGAACAAAGAATTGCCTAATAGATCAAAATGCCTTTAATTATTTTAAATGTATGGCTTTTCTCCCTGATTTTAAGAGATCACATTTGTTTTAATAGTTCTTAACTGTACAGAAAAATATAGTAGAGAAAGTCTCCTGAACCAATTCCCTAAAGACACTTAACAGTGTTCAGGAATTTTTTCTATTCTGGTGCTAATAGTCATTACTATCTTTTTAATTTTTTTTTAAAAATGGGATACTATACATAGCTCTTTTCAGCTTGCCTTTTAATCAGCACCAACGCCTTTCCCTGTTAGGCCATTTAGAGGCCTACCTCATTCTTTTTAATGGCTGTATTGTATCATATCTCTTGCATGCCCTGTGATTTATGTAGCTACTTTCCAACTGATGAACAATAGGGTTGTTTCTAATATTTCATGATTTTAAATCCTGCACTGAATACAACTTAACTCTTTTTGTTTACTTGTATGAGTATTTCTATAGGATAAATTCACAGTAGCAGAACTGCTGGATGAAAGAGCTTGAACATTTAAAAAGTTAACATTTACTGCCAGGCACAGTGGCTCACGCCTATAATCCCAGCACTTTGGGAGGCCAAGGCGGGCGGATCACGAGGTCAGGAGATTGAGACCATCCTGGTTAACATGGTGAAACGCCATCTCTACTAAAAAATACAAAAAATTAGCCAGGTATGGTGGCACACACCTGTAGTCCCAGCTACTAGGGAGGCTGAGGCAGCAGAATCGCTTAAACCTGGGCGGCAGAGGTTGCAGTGAGCCGAGATCGTGCCACTGCCTTCCAGCCTGGGTGACAGAGCGAGACTTCGTCTCAAAAAAAAAAAAAGTTAACATTTACTACCAAGTTACCCTCAAAGAAACTGTTCTGATTTGCATGCAAACCCAACAGTATATAAGAGAGTGCCTGTTTGAATCTTCACACATTTTATAGGTAAAAAAACTATTTTTTTTTTTTTTTGAGACGGAGTCTTGCTCTGTCGCCCGGGCTGGAGTGAGTGGCCGGATCTCAGCTCACTGCAAGCTCCGCCTCCCGGGTTTACGCCATTCTCCTGCCTCAGTCTCCCGAATAGCTGGGACTACAGGCGCCCGCCACCTCGCCCGGCTAGTTTTTGTATTTTTTTAGTAGAGACGAGGTTTCACCATGTCAGCCAGGATGGTCTCGTGATCCGCCTGTCTCGGCCTCCCAAAGTGCTGGGATTACAGGCTTGAGCCACCGCGCCCGGCCAAAAACTATTTAATGGTTGTTTTAATTGGCATTTCTCTAATGATTGATGATAATAAATTTTTTAATCATTTGGTTATAAGTTGTCTGTCACATCTTTTGTACCTTTTTTTCTTTCTTGTTCTTCTTTTCTTATTGATGAAATTCCTTCTATTTTTATTTTTTTAAAAAAACTTCTGTCCTCAAAATCTGCTTCCAT
>NW_016807677.1:487636-493678 GCF_001698545.2 Rhinopithecus bieti
CCAGGATGGTCTCGATCTCCTGACCTCGTGATCCGCCCGTCTCGGCCTCCCAAAGTGCTGGGATTACAGGCTTGAGCCACCGCGCCCGGCCAAAACTATTTAATGGTTGTTTTAATTGGCATTTCTCTAATGATTGATGATAATAAATTTTTTAATCATTTGGTTATAAGTTGTCTGTCACATCTTTTGTACCTTTTTTTCTTTCTTGTTCTTCTTTTCTTATTGATGAAATTCCTTCTATTTTTATTTTTTTAAAAAAACTTCTGTCCTCAAAATCTGCTTCCATCCTTTGAATTTTTTTTTTTTGAGATGGAGTCTCACTCTGTCGCCCAGGCTGGAGTGCAGTGGTGTGATCCTGGCTCGCTGCAACCTCCGCCTCCCAGGTTCAAGCGATTCTCCTGCCTCAGCCAAGTAGTTGGGTCTACAGGCACCCACCACCACATCTGGCTAATTTTAGTAATTTTAGCAGAGATGGGGTTTCACCATGTTGGCCAGCCTGATCTCAAACTCCTGACCTCAGGCGATCCGCCCACCTCGGCCTCCCAAAATGCTGGGATTACAGGCGCCTGCCATCACGCCTGGCTAATTTTTATTTTTAGTAGAGATGGGGTTTTGTCATGTTGGCCAGGCTGGTCTCGAACTCCTGACCTCCAGTGATCTGCCCACCTAGGCCTCCCAAAGAGCTGGGATTACAGGCGCGAGCCACTGTGCCCGGCCCCATCATTCATGTTGAATGACTACATAAAAGTAATGTGATTCACTATACGCCACATATAAGTCTATATCTACTTTTCTCTATTGACAGAATGGTTACTCTGAAAGTCCGTGTAAAACTCTCAAAGTAAGAGTTGTTTCAGTGTGGTGAGTATAAGCTCAATATAGGAAGCCAAAGGTTTTGGCAAAGTACTAATTGCTAGTGGAAACAGGTTGGCTCTGGTGGCATGATAAACTCAGTGTAAACAAACTAAGATGAAGAGGTGCCAAAATAGTAACAGAAGGGCATGTGCCTGCAATGCTTCCAACTCTAGCCAGATTTATGTCTGTTTATAGCCAGAAGGACAAGCGTTCTGTTGCTCAGCTGCTACACTGTTGAGTTCTTCTCTGACCTCCAATGGTGACAGAAGCTAAGAATCTGTTTGGCAAAATTTCCTTCAGCCACATACTCATAAATCATACTTTCTCATTCCTTATTTTTCCTATTTTTCACTCTGCTTTCTCCCCTACAATCTTCTAAACCAGTTTCCCATTCTGGGCCCGTATCATAGAATTCTGGGAGAGATTTCAGAGACTGAAAACATCATCTTAAAAAAAATCAACGCTGACTTTGTTTTTCCCTTGCATCCATCACTCATCTGTCTTGCCTTTACCTCTTTTTTCTTCAGCCCTTTCTGAAAGGCCAAAAGTCAGCTATGCACCTGAATGTTTTTTTAAAAAAATAAACAAAGGGAAAATGCAAACACTTCTCCTTCTCTCAAAAGAAAAACACTATTATTCTTTTCAGAGAGAGAAGGGGAGCAATTTCTGGTTTGAAAGATTGTGAGTATCTCCAGAAGACTAACATATTTGAGAAAAATCCTAATTCTTCTAGTGTATATGCTCCTTATAGGAGGAAGCTGGACTTGATTTTAAATTTGGTCCCAGAAAGAAAACCATTTTTTCTGATTAGTGAGATGTTATTCTGATTTTTTTCACAGTAAGGCTAAGGATCAGATTTTTTAAAAAGTCTGTCCTAACAGGACTAAGCTACAAACGATGCCACTCATTGGAATAGAAGAAGCACTTTGCTTGGGAGGGCCTTTGAAGTGCTGAGCTTAAGAACAAGTCTCATTTGCCTACAGGTCAAAAAAGCTTTTATAGTTCTTCCTTTTACATCTACTTTCTATAGCTACACATGACTTGCTTTCTACACCTACACTTACCACCTCAGTGTCCTATGTTAAAAACATTTATTTAAATAGCTTTTACTAGGTTATTTTTTTTTTTTCTTTTAAAGAAAACAGCCTGACAGCTTTGGGATCACAACTGGCATCTGTTACTATGGAACCACCTGTTATCTGGTCTCTTTTTGCACAGTGGAGAGGACAGGGGAGGGGAGGGACTCAAAATAAAACCAACAACAAAAACGAACAAACAAAAAACCCCAATTTCTGCTCTAAACAAACAAACAAAAACCAACTTTTGTCCCAAACTTAAATTCCAATTGCAATTAAGGACTCAAAGAAACTTAATTTGGGAAGACCCCATTCTAGGTCATCATATCTGCTGCTATTGGCTCCTCTACTTACCAGATTGTTGCTTCAGCTGCTCTTTTTGGATTGCCGCAAACTGTTTGGCATCAGCCAGGGAGCCAAAAAGAGCAGCAAAGGGGTTACTTGAGATGTTGTTGTTATTCTCCTGGTCTGTCATTTCACTTTAAGGTATCCTCCATCCAGACCTAGGGGGAGGGGCTGTTCAAAGGACAGGTATTAGACACAAGAGGGCAGATAACACAATAGCTGTAATATGCCCGTGATTGTTTCTTTTCCCATTTCTCAAATACAACACATTTAAAAAGACTTTGGGTTAAGATTTTCCAATTCCTGTCCCCAAACTCAAGACGTTTTTGGCAAAATGGTTACAAACCTACCAGCTGGATTCACTGGCTTGATTTGGGGATAGCTAAAACTAAAAAGTCTAAAACATTTCCAGCTGGAATGCATTTATCTGTTGACATGCTTTCATTTGCTATACCTTTAAGAAAATAGGTTAAGTGGAAAGAATTATTGAAGTCAAAGAGAGAACTCACCTACTAATCGTAATAACAATGTGGCACTGAAAAATAATAAGACAAGAATTATGGATTTCCCAAGAATTATTAAGCTGGCAGTCTAGTTCTCATTAACTGGGGCGAGGACAAGGCACTTCTATGACTTAGGGCTGGGGCTGGAAATTCCTCAGCTACATATAAATTAAGTAAAAACCATGTCTTAGATTTGGACTCTGGCAATCAGGTCTGGAAGCAGTTTAGCTGTATGTTGTGGGTTTTTAACATAGATTAAGCAATCTATTTATTTCTAGGCTTAAAAATACTGATATTTCTTCCATTAAAAATTAAATGGTCTTTGCTTCATGCTATATCTAACCTTCGCTGTTTACCTGATTTCTTGAAATAATACTGAAGAAACACAAATTTCAACGGTCAGGTCTACTGTGTAATATGAAATATATACACCTCAAAGGTGTTTAGTAGAGCTGACTGAGCCTGCATTCACACTCTTCTGATTACATTTCCTCATTCGAGACCAAGGGAACTCAGTGGCACAACAGAATAAGCAGGGCTCCCTGAAAGGCTTTCTCCCCTTTCTGAAATTTTAAAGCCATGACATAGAAATATTAAATACAAGCCGGGCGCGGTGGCTCATGCCTATAATCCCAGCACTTTGGGAGGCCGAGACGGGCGGATCATGAGGTCAGGAGATCGAGACCATCCTGACTAACACGATGAAACCCCGTCTCTACTAAAATACAAAATTAGCCGGGCGTGGTGGCAGGCGCCTGTAGTCCCAGCTACTCGGGAGGCTGAGGCAGGAGAATGGCGTGAACCCGGGAGGCGGAGCTTGCAGTGAGTGGAGATCGCGCCATTGCACTCCAGCCTGGGCGACAGAGCAAGACTCCGTCTCAAAAAAAAAAAAAAGAAAAAAAGAAATATTAAATACAACCCTGAAAAGGGTGGGAAGAGACAAAGGGCATGAATATTTTGCTCACAAGGATCTTGAATTGCTACAAGGACAGAGACCTTAGAAATAGTGGGGGTAGGGGTATAAAGGAAGAAAAAAAGAACATTTGATCTACCTTTAGTTTATTGAGGCAAGACTCCTCACAAGATCATATTAACAAAAGTTAATGTGGGTCAGGTGCAGTGGCTCATGCCTGCAATCCCAGTACCTTGGGAGGCTGAGGCAGGTGGATCACCTGAGGTCAGGAGTTCAAGACCAGCCTGGCCAACATGCTGAAACCCCATCTCTACTAAAACACGAAAATTAGCCAGGCGTGGTGGCTGGCAGGTGCCTGTAATCCCAGCCACTTGGGAGGTGGGAGGCTGAGGCAGGAGAATTGCTTGAACTTGGGAGGCGGAGGTTGCAGAGAGCCGAGATTGCACCACTGCACTTCAACCTGGGTGACAGAGCGAGACTTCGTCTCAAAAAAAAACCCAAAAAACCCAAAAACTAATGTGGTCGAAAAAGTTACCCTTATTTACCAGAGAAAGAGATGATTTATAACATTTCTTGACAATTCTGAGGCATCTTCAGCACTTGCTTCATGCTCCTCTGCCATTTTTTCCACACAAGAGCTAACGGCTAATTAGCTGTAATGACTTAGGCAGTCTAGTCTCCTCTCAGTGCAGCTCAAAGCTTTACTGCTTCAAGGAATTTAACTGTTATTTGGATTTTTAGTAGAGATGGAGGATCACCATGTTGGCCAGGCTGGTCTTGAACTCCTGACCTCAAGTGATCCTCCCACCTTGGCCTCCCAAAGTGCTGGGATTATAAGCATGAGTCACTGCACTTAGCCTTCTGTATTTTATTTTTTGCTATGTACATTTTATTTATTTATTTATTTGAGACAGAGTCCGCTTTATTTATTTATTTATTTATTTATTTATTTATTATTTGAGACGGAGTCTTGCTCTGTCACCCAGGCTGGAGTGCAGTGGCCAGATCTCAGCTCGCTGCAAGCTCCGCCTCCCGGGTTTACGCCATTCTCCTGCCTCAGCCTCCTGAGTAGCTGGGACTACAGGCGCCCGCCATCTCGCCCAGCTAGTTTTTTGTATTTTTTTAGTAGAGACTGGGTTTCACCATGTTAGCCAGGATGGTCTCGATCTCCTGACCTCGTGATCCGCCCGTCTTGGCCTCCCAAAGTGCTGGGATTACAGGCTTGAGCCACCGCGCCCAGCCTGCTCTGTATATTTTAGTCAAGCTTAATAATGCAAAAAGGGAAAGATACCATATTTAGTATTGAAATTAATGAGGGGGCTTTTCCCCATGTAATTACTGCATAAGTTTAATTATTTCCTCTAGTTAATGTAAAACCACCAAGAATTGTCTTATTGTTAGCTGACCACCCTTCTACTTCCATCCTAAAATACCTCAAATCCCAGAGGTATTTTTAAAAAGTATACTGAGCTCTTGTTATTTTTCTCTCTAAAACATCACATTCATTTTTTCCTTTGGGTATCCACTCCACTCAATCCAGAAGAGGTTGACCAGTTCAGAAGGGGTTGACTTCACCCACTAGTCCCAGGAATGAACATACAAGTCTGGCTGGGCTAAAAAGAATACAGCATTTTCCGGCCAAAGCAATTGATCCAGGAGTGGGCAAAAGACACCATGGATGCCTAACAGAGTCAGTGAATACCAGCTTCATGACTTCAGTTGAACCTACAGAAAAGTGAGCTTTTTCCTGCTTGAGATGCTAGGCCGGTAAGTTAGAGTTGCCATCTTTACACCATTTAGAAAAGGCCTAGCCTAAAACCAAGCCAACATACACTAGAAAATAGAATTGAGAGATGGAAAGAGAAGTCTGGACTTTTCAGTTATAAAAACCAATAAAATTTCCCTAAATGCCTAAACCAGTTTGATGTTTTTTAAAACACAACTGAAAAGTGGCCAGATTATTACAAAGGACATGGATCACCTGCAACACATAAGCAGAAAGAAAGCTGAAAGCCAGGAATACGGCATATATGACAGGGAAGCTCTTAAGACTATCAAGAAGGCCGGGCACGGTGGGTCATGCTTATAATCCCAGCACTTTGGGAGGCCAAGGCGGGCAGAACATGAGGTCAGGAGTTCGAGACCCGCCTGACCAACATGGTGAAACCCCATCTCTACTAAAAACACAAAAAAATGTAGCCAGGTGTGGTGGCGTGCACCTGTAATCCCAGCTACCCAGGAGGCTGAGGCAGGAGAATCGCTTGAACCTGGGAGGCAGAGGTTGCAGTGAGCCAAGATCATGCCACTGCATTCCAGCCTAGGCAACAGAGGGAAACTGTCTCAAAAAAAA
>NW_016807677.1:495998-525018 GCF_001698545.2 Rhinopithecus bieti
TAGCCAGGATGGTCTCGATCTCCTGACCTCGTGATCCGCCCGTCTCGGCCTCCCAAAGTGCTGGGATTACAGGCTTGAGCCACCGCGCCCAGCCTGTAGCTCTTATATTTTAGTCAAGCTTAATAATGCAAAAGGGAAAGATACCATATTTAGTATTGAAATTAATGAGGGGCTTTTCCCCATGTAATTACTGCATAAGTTTAATTATTTCCTCTAGTTAATGTAAAACCACCAAGAATTGTCTTATTGTTAGCTGACCACCCTTCTACTTCCATCCTAAAATACCTCAAATCCCAGAGGTATTTTAAAAGTATACTGAGCTCTTGTTATTTTCTCTCTAAAACATCACATTCATTTTTTCCTTTGGGTATCCACTCCACTCAATCCAGAAGAGGTTGACCAGTTCAGAAGGGGTTGACTTCACCCACTAGTCCCAGGAATGAACATACAAGTCTGGCTGGGCTAAAAGAATACAGCATTTTCCGGCCAAAGCAATTGATCCAGGAGTGGGCAAAAGACACCATGGATGCCTAACAGAGTCAGTGAATACCAGCTTCATGACTTCAGTTGAACCTACAGAAAAGTGAGCTTTTCCTGCTTGAGATGCTAGGCCGGTAAGTTAGAGTTGCCATCTTTACACCATTTAGAAAAGGCCTAGCCTAAAACCAAGCCAACATACACTAGAAAATAGAATTGAGAGATGGAAAGAGAAGTCTGGACTTTTCAGTTATAAAACCAATAAAATTTCCCTAAATGCCTAAACCAGTTTGATGTTTTTTAAAACACAACTGAAAAGTGGCCAGATTATTACAAAGGACATGGATCACCTGCAACACATAAGCAGAAAGAAAGCTGAAAGCCAGGAATACGGCATATATGACAGGGAAGCTCTTAAGACTATCAAGAAGGCCGGGCACGGTGGGTCATGCTTATAATCCCAGCACTTTGGGAGGCCAAGGCGGGCAGAACATGAGGTCAGGAGTTCGAGACCCGCCTGACCAACATGGTGAAACCCCATCTCTACTAAAACACAAAAAAATGTAGCCAGGTGTGGTGGCGTGCACCTGTAATCCCAGCTACCCAGGAGGCTGAGGCAGGAGAATCGCTTGAACCTGGGAGGCAGAGGTTGCAGTGAGCCAAGATCATGCCACTGCATTCCAGCCTAGGCAACAGAGGGAAACTGTCTCAAAAAAAAAAAAAAAAAAAGACTACCAAGATAAACAAGAAGAATTTATCACCATAAATTGCATTACTTCCTTCTTTCTCAATACTATACTGTTGTACTGTATAAAGAAGCTAGCTTTCTACATTTTACCTCTATTTTTACTAGGAGTTTAAACTTTCTGCATTGTATTTCTAAGCAGATCTTCTGTATTGCTAGGCTGTAAGCTCTTCTGATTACATGTTCATATCTGATTATTCTCTCTTCTGTGTCTAGCATTATACATCACAATCACACAATCCTAAATAAGTAGTTATTGAATGGCTTCAATCTTACACGTAGTTCTTTCTGAACTCCTTGTAATCAACAGCATCACCGTGACCATGATCCTACTTCAAGGTAAGGGCTTTACTACTTGTCTTAGGTTGCAGTGGAAGGTCAAGCTACCAGGCTAGACGCTGGTTCTTTGGTATCTTGGCATGTGTAGAATGGTGGATGGAAATAAGTCTCTGTTGTCATCTCTACTATCTGTGAAAAACAAAAAGGTTCTCACCTACCTTTCACTAAGCTCATCTTTTTCACAGGTACGTCAAATCTGTGTACAAACTTTAGATTTGTTCAATGGACTTACCAAAATAAATAAGAGTACCTAGATAATCACCCACTCTAAAGGTCTGATAAAATGAAACCTAAATATTTTGTTTAATATTCAATAATGTCACTCGGGATTTATAATCTCCTATTTTCAGGGCTGGGTGCAATATGTCACGCCTGTAATTCCAGCACTTTGGGAGGCCAAGGTGGACAGATTACTTGAAGTCAGGAGTTTGAGACCAGCCTGGCCAATGTGGTGAAATCCTACTAAAAGTGATTACAGGCGCACACCACCACGCCTTAGCCAGGCTGTAATCCCAGTTGCTTGGGAGGCTGAGGCAGGAGAATCACTTTAAACTGGGAGATGGAGGTTGCCATGAGCTGAGATCACGCCACTGCACTCCAGAGCAGAGCCTGGGCGACAGAGCCAGACTCTGTCCCCCAAAAAATATATATATATATATATATATACACACACACACACACACATATATATATGTGTGTGAATATATATACACACATATATGTGTATACATGTTTTTTCCTATTTTCAACACCATACAGAGATACAACACTATCCTGTTGTCAGACACTTTGGGATGGTACAACTACCAATCCTTAGAAGCTTTTGGATTTGATTCTTTTAAAATATGTCCTCCTTGAAAACAAGTTTCACTCTGATATACTTGCTGCAAAGATCTATATCTATAATAGCTGTCCTACAAAATTCTGTCACTTCCTCCTGATTCAAGCTTTTGTTTATGAATAGTACCACTAATCCTTTAAAGAGACCATTGTCAGCTCTCAAGAACACACAACTGTGTTAACATCAGACTTGGTATTTTTTTTTTTTTTTTGAGAAGGAATCTTGCTCTGTCACCCAGGCTGGAGTGCAGTGGCGCGATCTCGGCTCACTGCAAGCTCCGCCTCCCGGGTTCACGCCATTCTCCTGCCTCAGCCTCCCGAGTAGCTGGGACTACAGGCGTCCACCACCACGCCCGGCTAATTTTTTGTATTTTTAGTAGACACGAGGTTTCACCTTGTTAGCCAGGATGGTCTCGATCTCCTGACCTCGTGATCCGCCCGCCTTGGCCTCCCAAAGTGCTGGGATTACAGGCGTGAGCCACCGCGCCCGGCTGGTATTGTTTTTAAACAGAAATATCTGGAACACTTTGTAAAACTGGGATTGTCAAAATCAAGCTCTATCAAATCATATTCTCCCATAAGGTCTGTGCCCTGGTAAATAATACATCTATCAATTTAAAATATAAATTAAAATATCAATTTAAAATATAAATTAAAAAACAATTTTCGTTGTCATATGTTTCACCTAACACTATCAGGCCAGACGAATGTGGCAACAAAATTCCATCAACACATCTATCTGCAACCTAGAAGGATCTCAAGTCAAAAAGCAGACAGCAGTCCTTCTTGGATCCCATTTTATCGCAGGTGGGCTTCCACGTGAGGCCAAAACAGTAAATGACAGCGAGACTAAACATATGCTTGCTCTCAGGGCATACAACTGAACCTAAAGGGAAGGCTCATCAAATATAAGGTCATGAGGCATGGTCACTCAATTTTAGAAGTGTCTTCTAAACCCAAGGACACATGAAGCAGAATGATCCAAGATCTGAGGTGAACTCATCACCTGCCTTAAGAAATGTCAACACCCTGATGTATGCATCCAACTGGTTTGCTTACGACTCGCGATTAATCTTATCTTCTTGGCATCTGCCTATTTGTTATCTATTCTTCATATTTGATCCTTCCATGTTCCATAAGGGATTCGCAGGAAGGAGGGAGATCCACCCGCCTGGGGCACGTTCTAGAGAAATTAAGTCAAAAGATAATGCAATGATAGCGCTCCGGCCTGTCCAGGAGTGGCTTGGTAAAGATGGGGACAGAAATGTACAGAGAGACATCAGAAGCTGGGGCACTGTAAGGGGTTCCAAATCAGAAAGGGTCGAAGTTCAAGAAAGAGAAGGTGCCTGGTTAGGAAAGCACAGGAGAAGGAATTTGGAGAAGATAAGAGTGAACAGGCATGAATTGGCATTGGACTAGCAGAAAATATCACAACGCAAAGTCAATGATCCCGTCCCCTGAAGCTATCGTCTGTCTTACCAGAGCCTGAAGGACCAGCAGCGACGACACGACAGAATCTTAGTGGCCGAAGGGTTCCCACTTCCGACTCAGCGCAGCAACCGGAAGTTACATCATCAACAAGCGCCGGGGCTCGTGGGAGTTTATCTCCGCGCCGGAAGCACCGTGTGCAGGCTCACCCGGGGGGGGACTGGTGTGCAAATCCTCCTACAGCGCATGCGCTAGCTGTATAGCTGCGGACTGGAGGCGGGGCGGAAGTGGCAGGAAGTAGCCTTGAGGTAGGATTGTGGGGACGGGAGTGGGTCCACCTGGCAGTGCGCTTTGGAGTGTGGAATATGAGGCTGGGTTTTGGAAACCAGCGTACCGAGGGCAGATAAAACTCTGTGATTCCTGGCTCCGCTCGCAACCTCTGTTGGGGGTCTGCTGTCTTATTTTCCCACCAGTCCTATACCTTTTTGAAGCAGCTTCTGTTACTCTCTGTTATTCAAAGGGATGACACTAACAGCAATAACAACTAAAAGTTTGTTATTGTGCTGTCTTCGGAGCAATCTTTGGAGTGTGCTATCTTTGATTGGATTTCAGTTTTCTCCTCTGTGGAGATGGTATACATCCTACAAGGTTGTTTTTGAAATACACATAAATGGCCGGGCACAGTGGCTCACGCCTGTAATCCCAGCACTTTGGGAGGCCGAGATGGGTGGATCACGAGGGCAAGAGATCAGGATACACATAAATAATAAAGGAAATAATTTTCAAGAGTTAAAAGGGCTGTGCAAGTGAAAATTCACAGAATGAGAGAAAATAGTTGCAACTCATATATCTGATAAATGATTAGTATCTAAAATATATAATGAACAAAAAAACCCCAAGCAGTTCAGTTCAAAAAAGGGCAAAGGACTTGAATAGACATTTCTCCAAAGAAGATACATTCCAAGAGAATAACTATCCACTTGGTACCTGTGGGGATTTGTTTCAGGACCCCCTGGATACCAAAATCCATGGATGCTCAAGTTCCTTATATAAAATGATGCAGTATTTGCATATAAACTATGCACATCCTCCTGTGTCATCCTAGAGATGACCAAGTCATCTCTAGATCACTTATGATACCTAATACAATGTAAATCTAAATAGTGTTGTATTGTTTAAGGAATAATGACAAAAAGTCTGTACATGCTCAGTACAGATGAAATTTGTTTTGGAATATTTCCAATTCATGGTTGGTTGAATCCATAGATGCAGAGTCCACAGATATGGAAGGCCAACTGTACAAATTGTGGATAAGCATATGAAAGAGTGCTCAACATCGCTAGTCTTTAGGGAAATGAGAATAAAAATCATGAGATACCACTTAATACCTACTAGGATAGCTATTATATATAAAAAAAAGGAAAGTAATTGTTGGCAGATGTGGAGAAATTGAAACCCTATGCATTGCTCATGGCAATGTTGAATAGTCCAGACTTTTTGGAAAAACAGTTTGATGATTCCTCAAAAAGTTAAACATAGTATAACCATATGATCAAGCAATTCCGCTTTGACATAGATGTTCAAAATAACTGAAAGAAGGAACTCAGATACTTGTATACCTATGTTTACAGTAGCATTATTCATAATAACCAAAAGGTGGAAACAACCCAGAATGTCCATCAACAGATGAATGCATAAACAAAATATGGTATATAGCTACAGATGACTTATTCAGCCTTGAAAAAGAATGAAGTTCTGATACATGCTGAAACATTGATGAACCTTGAAAATGTTATGCTAAGTGAAATGAGCCAGACAGAAAGGACTAAATACTGTTTGATTCAATTTATATGTGGTACCCAGAATAGGCACATTCCTTGAGTGAGAAAGTATAATAGAGGTCACCAGGGATTGGAGGGAGAGGGGAATGTGAGTTATTGTCTAATGGGTACCAAGTTTCTGTTTGGGATGAGGAAAAAGTTCTGAAATGGGTAGTGATGATGGCTACACATTGTGGATATATTTAATACCATTGAATGGTATACTTAAAAATAGTTAAAATGGGTTTGGGTGCAGTGGCTCATGCCTGTAATTCCAGCACTATGGGAAGCCGAGGTGGGCAGATCACTTGAAGTCAGGAGTTCGAGACCAGCCTGGCCAACGTAGTGAAACGCTGTCTCTACTAAAAATACAAAAATTAGCTGAGCGTGTTGATGTGCGCCTGTAATCTCAGCTACTTGGGAGACTGAGGCAGGAGAATCACTTGAACTCGGGAGGCAGAGGTTGCAGTGAGCTGAGATCGTGCCACTGCACTAGAGTGCCTGGATGACAGAGTGAGACTCTGTCTCAAAAAAAAAAAAAAAAAAAGAAAAAAAAAAAAAAAAAAAAAGGAAAAGATTAAAATGGTAAATTTTAGGTTATATATCTTTTACTACACACACACAAAAAGCCCTGGGCAGTCTTAATGTGCCTACCACTGTTCTAGTTCCTAAAGATACCGTAGTGAAAAAGTATAAGTCTTTTCCTTCTTGGAGCTATAATCTGGTAAGTTGGGTTGTAACAGCATTTAAAATTGATGGACACAACATGAATCATTCAATAATATTTCTGGAATAACTGGGTAACTATCTGTATTTAAAGTTGGTTACTACATTAGATCTGATGCTAACATCAATTCAAGATGGGTCAAAGATATAAATGCATAAAATAAAACCATAAAAATGCTAGAGGAATTCATGGGGGAACTTTTAAAAAAGGATAATTTTAAAATGGAGGAAGACTTTCTAAATATTAAACATAACCTAGAGGTCATAAGAGACCAGTGAATTCTACTACATGCAAATAATTATAAAGTGTGCATGAAAAACTAACCATAAGCAAAGTTAAAAAACACATAAAGTTGGAAAAAGACTTGCAACTAATATCACAAAAGACCTAGTTTCCCAAATATGTAAGGGGTTAGTGTAAGTCAGTAAGAAAAAGACCAAAGATGTGAACTTATATATCATGAGAAGGAAAAACAAATGGTTTACTCCAGTTTTTTTTTGAAATGGAGTTTCACTCTTATTGCCCAGGCTAGAGTGCAAATGGTGCAATCTTGGCTCACTGCAGCCTCCACCTCCCAGGTTCAAACAATTCTCCTGCCTCAGCCTCCTGAGTAACTGGGATTACAGGTACCCACCACCACACCCAGCTTATTTTTTGTATTTTTAGTAGAGACAGGGTTTCGCCATGTTGGCTAGGCTGGTCTCGAACTACTGGCCTCAGGTGATCCGCCTGCCTTGGCCTCCCAAAGTGCTGGGATTACAGGTGTGAGCCACCACACCCAGCCTCCAATTTTAATAAGAAAATGTAAACTGAAATTATAGTGAGAGGCCATTCAGGTTGGCATGTTTCAAAAGGTTAATAATACACTGTTGGAACATGTATGGAGTAACTGGCACTTTTGTTTATTGTTATTGGTAGTATATATTGGTACAACCTGGCTGGGCACAGTAGCTCACACCTGTAATCCCAGCACTTTGGGAGGATGAGGTGGGAGGATCACTTGACCCCAAGAGTTTGAGACTGGCCTGAACAACATAGTGAGACCCTGTCTCTATATAAAAAAAATTAAACAATTAGCTGGATATAGTGGCACACGCCTGAAATCTCAGCTACTCAGGAGGCTGAAGTAGGAGAATTGCTTGAGCCTGGGCAGTCGAGGCTGCAGTGAGCCAATGTCATGCCACTGCACTCCAGCCTGAGCAACAGAGCAAGACCCTATCATATATGTGTGTATATATATATATATATATACACACACACACACTTGTGTCATATATATACACTTGTGTGTATGTGTATTGTGTGTTTACAACTGCTATAAAGTGAAATTTGGCAATAGATAATAAAATTAAAAATGCAAATACAAGTGTCCAACAATTCAATTTATTTGTATTTGTTACAAATAGACTTATGTATGTTCAAAATGACTTATTGTTAGAGCTAAAACCATAAAACTGTAAAAGTATAAAAAGAAGACAGGAGAAAATATTTGTAACTGTGGGTTTGGTAAAAATTTATTAGACATGATACCAAAAGCACAATATATAGAAGAAAAAAATCGATAAAATGTACTTCAAAATTCAAACCTTTTGCTCTTCAAAAGACACCATTAACAAAAACAAACCACAGATTGGTAGAAAATATTTCCAAATCATATATCTGATAAAGGACTTATATCAAAAATATATGCAAAAAAAGAAGACAAATAAGCCAACTTAAAAGTGGGCAAAAGATTTGGATAGACATTTCACTAAAAATATATGAATGGTTAATAAACACATGAAAGGATACTCAGCATGGTTAGTCTCTAGGGAAATGCAAATTAAGACCATAATAAAATACCATATTAAAACCATAGAATGGCTATATTAAAATACAGTTACGGGCCCGGCGCGGTGGCTCACGCCTGTAATCCCAGCACTTTGGGAGGCCGAGGGAGGCAGATCATTTGAGGTCAGGAATTCGAGACCAGCCTGGCCAACATGGTGAAACCCTGTCTCTACTAAATACACAAAAAAATTAGCTGGGCCAGGTGGCGCGTGCCTGTAGTCTTAGCTACTGGGGAGTCTGAGACAAGAGAATTGCTTGAACCTGGGAGGTGGAGGTTGCAGTGAGCTGAGATCGTGCCACTGCACTCCAGCCTGGGCCACAGAGCAAGACTCCATCTCAAAAAAAAAAAAAAAAGAAAAGAAAATGTCCTAAAGCCGGATTATGGTAATGGTTGTACAGTTACTTAAATTTACTAAAAATTTATGAGAACAGGTGAAATCACTTAAGATGAGTGGATTTAATGGCATGTAAATTATGCTTCAATGCAATTATTTTTAAAAATGATATTTCACAAGGTTAGTCATTGCAGAATTGTTGTAAGAGCAAAAGATTGGAACCAACTTAAATATCCATTGATAGATAATGGGTTAAATAAATCATAGTCTATTTGTACAATATGGCTGTATTAAAAAGGAGTTCTTCATATAATGGTATGCAATAATCTCACAAGATGTATAATTTGATATCATTTGTCTAAAAGATAGGGGAAGGGAGGACAGTATGTATTTGAGAATGTGCTCATATATGCCTAGAAAACCTCCAGAGAGATATATAAGGAGCTAGTTTTATGATCGGGCATGGTGGCTCACACCTGTAATCCCAGCACTTCGGGAGGCTGAGGTGGGCGGATCACTTGAGGTCAGGAGTTCCAGACCAGCCTGGCCAACAGGGCGAAACCCTGGCTCTACTAAAAATGCAAAAATTAGCCGGGTGTGATGGTGGTGCCTGTAATCCCAGCTGCCCGGGAGGCTGAGGCGGGAGAATCGCTTGAACCCAGGAGGCAGAGGTTGCAGTGAGCCCAGATGGTGCCACTGCACTTCAGCAGCCTGGGCGACAGAGCAAGACTGTCTCAAAAAAAAAAAAAGAAAAATAGTATGTCTCTGAAGAGGGCAACTAGGTCGCAGGGGATGGTGGTGGAGGGAGATCTTTCACTGAATATTTGAGCCATGTGAATTATGGTCTATACAAAATGAAATAAAATCACAACACAAAAAATTGTATTCAAATCGAGGGGGGTTATTTGATCTCTTCATTTTTCTTTTACAATTTTCTCCAATAGGTGGCGCTTCTGAAACACCATACTTGTTTTATTTTATTTGAGAAACCCCAAATGTGCTCTGATGGCTTTTCTTCTCCATTTGTCACCTCTGGGAACCTTGAGTCTAGATTTAGGGCTGAAAGTCTCTCTGCTAGGAGCTTTCCAAAATGCATTGCTTTGATTCTGGGAACTCAATAGAAGGAGAACACCTGGATTAAAAAAAGAAAAATTGCAATTGGTTCAAAAAAACCAAATAATGCTTTCCACCCTGTCTTCCTGATAGAAACTTCAGGAAGATTAATTGAATCGTAACTTCTGACAGATTGACTTGTTGATTGGAAGGTTAATATAGGTTAGTGGTTCTTAACCAGGGGTGATTTTGCCCTGAAGGTGATGTTTGGACACATTTGGTAATGTCTGGACACATTTTTGATTGTCACACTGGACAATCTACCAGCATCTGGTGGAGAGAGGCCAGGGATGCTTCCATAACTCCTACAATGCACAGGTTAGCCCCTCATCACAAATAATTATTAGCCCAAAATGTTAATGGTATAGATAATGAGAAATAAATTCTAATGTAGGTTAAGATTAATATTCAGCATCTCTATGGCTTGAGGCCCTGCTCTGACAGGATTTACAGATACATAAAATTCATATTTTCCTAGGCCAAGACAATCAGTATGGCCCCAGAATTTTTAGAAAAGAGTACCCCAAACCACCTCCCAATCCCTGATCCCCAGAGTCTGATCCTTATAGCTGCTTAGGGAAGGGAGCTAGACTTAGAAGCAATTGGGAGGGCAGTTGATGCAAGGGTCCTTTATTAGAACTGGCATTGAAGAACCCACCTACTCTGAGTCCTGAGTTCAATTCCTCCTCAACTGGTTTCCTTGAAGGTGACTGTACTGGTCATCTTCTCGATCCTTGAGGGGCTGGAAAGGACAGCACAGTCATAAGGTCATTTTTTCCATCCTCTATTATTTAATTTGATGCATGTTTATTGAATGTTTTTATATGTGAGAGTTTGGAGTGGGTAGTACTTCATGGTCCTGAGGATGGAAAGAGGAAAATGAGATGGAGGCTCTTTTTTCTTTTCTTTTTCTTTTTCTTTTTTTTTTTTGAGATGGAGTCTTACTCCGTTGCCCATGCTGGAGTGCAGTGGCGCAACCGCAGCTCACTGCAACCTCGACCTCCTGGGTTCAAGTGGTCCTCTTGCCTCAGCCTCCTGAGTAGCTGGGGCTACAAGTGTGCATCACCACGCCCAGTTAATTTTTTTTGTGTTTTTAGTAGAGACAGAGTTTCGTCAGGTTGGCCAGGCTTGTCTCGAATTCCTGACCTCAGGTGATTCGCCTGTTTCGGCTTCCCAAAGTACTGGAATTATAGGCGTGAGCCATGGCCTGTCTATAGTGAGTGCCCGGCCTGTCGAGAGTTTCTTTGTGTGTCCCTCTCAGTGTGTTCTTCAACTTGTGCTCACTAGATCCTGACCTCAGTCTCTGTCAGTCCTTCTCTTTAGTTCATCTATTCTACCCAAAGTGATCTCATCATCTGGTATGCTGTTAGCAGTTTCTTACCTGTATAGGATCTTCCAAATAACATGCCCCTCTAATTACAGCAATGTCTCTTTTGTTCTTCATCCCCTTACCTGGTAGAGCTGGTCATTGGGCAACAGAGTCTGCTTGTCTGAAGCTGCACAAAAAAGAAACAGAATCCACACAAGGTAGAATGCATAATAAATTGGGTTATATTCACAAAATAGAATACTGAATAACAATAAGAGTTTTATATACACACAAGAGTATGGATAAAGCACATAAGCATGTTGTTGAGTGAAAGAAGCTACTCACAAGAATACTTAGTATATGAGTCCACTTACATAAAGAACAAAAACAAAAACAAGCAAAGTTAATCCTTGTTGTTAGAAGTCAGGACAGTGCTCACTCTTGAGGATGGTTAGTGGCTGGAGTGACCACAGGAGGGGCTTCCATGGCATTGGTAATATTGTCTTTCTTAAATTATGTGCTGACTGCATGGGTGTTTTTGCTCTGTGAATTTTTTTTTTTTTTTTTTTTTGAGCTGTATGCTTGTGATTCACTTTTCTGTATGTAAGGGTTTACTTAAAATAGGTTTTTTTTTTTGTTTTTTTTTTTTGAGACGGAGTCTTGCTGCCTTGGTCGCCCAGGCTGGGAGGTGCAGTTGGCACGATCTTGCTTCATGGCAGCTTTTACTTTCCGGTTATGCCATTCTCCTGCCTCAGGCCTCCCAAGTAGCGGGGACTTAAGGCACCCCACCACCATGCCCAGCTAATTTTTGGTATTTTTAGAAAAGGAACAGGGTTACACCATGTTAGCCCCAGGATGGTCTCGATCGCCTGACCTTCATGATCGCCCGCCTCGGCCCTCCCAAAGTGGGGTACCGCGCATGAGCCACCGTGCCCAAGCCAAGTTTTTGTTTTTTTTTTTTTTTTACACCCAGAGGATAAATCAGAGGGAGTTGTATCTTGAGACAGGTGAACATGCTGTGATAACACCAAGTATCCTTTTCTCCTGTCTCAAAGAAATACAGCCTCACCCAACTATGCACATTAGCAAGAGGCACCAACTCAGTCTCTTCTATTGGGTATGTAATGTTAGGAGGAAAGCTGAGGGTCTCAGGTGGTCCCATCTCTCATCTGAGAGCATTCTTTTACCTCTTGACTGGCGAACTCCATCCTGTCCAGCAATGAAGTAGACCCCAACAGCAAGGAAGAAAATGCTGATGATTTCGGCAAAGACAAAGCCCAATATGGTGGCTGCATTTAGTTCAATGCAGTTCTGACACACTGTGGGGAAAAGGAGAGAAAAACCTTCAGGGTGTGAAAGTTGTTTTTCCTGGATCTTTTTCTCCTGCCTATCAGCAATAATGCCCCTGTGGAGGGCAGCAGGCTATTCCTTTGTGGGTGGCAGGGCAAGGGAAGGTCCTTGCACCAAAACTCAATGCATCTTGATGTTCCTCAGTTCCCCAGGATTCCTGGGGAAGCCCATGGAGTATGTGGAACAAAGATTAGATGCTCTTCATGCTCCACTGTGCTCTAGTCCTCACTGCTGCTCACCTCATGATCGCCCCTGTCTCCCCAACCCCTTCATTCAACTCAGTTTATAGAAGGTGCTGAATTGCTCGAATGCATGGAGCCCATCCAAAGATAAAAAAGTTTTACAGGACTGGCTGTGCTTTTTCAAATAGGGTGAGGGAAGTATCTTATAGTATTTTAAAAGAGGCAAGCTGAAATTAAGAGAGCCGGTGATAATCTCACTGTTGAGGATCTATTTCCACTTTCACTCCAGACAAAAAGCTCACCAGAGCAGCAAATACTGATTAATTTCACGACGAACAGACCAAAGGGGATTACATACTTCTGTAATACACTTGGAGTGTTTTTGACTTGTCCTGTGATCCTTTACACTGATACACCCCTCGAGGGTCCTTGGCATTACTTCCCAGATTCCATTTATTTTTATGTGCAGTTAGAATGTCTACCATCTTCCCTTCTTTAAACCATGTGATATTTGTGTTTTTCACATGACAAGTCAGAAGTACCGAACCATCTTCTTGGTTATACACCTTAAGCTTGCGGTTTTCTGAAATGAGAAAAGCCATGGTTCTATTAAGGATCTTGCCTCTGAAATTCTCCCTGCTTCTGCCTACCAGGAGATCATTAGAGTAACGTTTCACAAACTTTGATGTGCGCATGAATCACATGGGGATCTTGTTAAAATTTCAGGTGCTATTTAGTAGTTCTGGGGAGGGGAGATTCTGCATTACTAACATGCTCTCAGGTGACGCCAATATCTGCATCAGGGGATGAAGAATAAAAGAGACATTGCTGTAATTAGCAGGGGTAAAACTTTGGGATTTGGGGGCATGTTATTTGGAAGGTACTATACAGGTAAGAAACTGCTAACAGCATACCAGATGATGAGATCACTTTAGGTAGAATAGATGAACTAAAGAGAAGGATTGACAGAGACTGAGGTCAGGATCCCAAGTGACACCAAAACCTGATGGTTCATGGGTCACAGTTTGAGATGTGTCTAGCTACTAGGGTCCTGTTTCTCCTGTAAGAGACCAGTTAAATGCTTAGCTACAGGCAAGCTGCCCAGAGAAGGTTATGTCAGGTCACTGATTTGGTTGACAATAGTGACATCACCTATCTATCCTCATCCTTTCATTCATTCTAAACTGTTCGCTCATGTAGGACTACTCTTGTAGGAAGCCAAATTTCCATCAATATTCTGAGTCTGAGTATAGAAAGAAGCCATGTCTCCTACCTTCAAATGATTGGGCCAAAGTACCTGTAAAGACAGAAGAGAGATAGAGTATTAGCTGGGCATGGAGTTGTTCAGATGCCCTGAAGTATTTCCATGGTTATTTAACGCCAACATGAAGAAAGATCCAAATCCATGAAAATGATAGTATCTATACTTAGTTATCTGGATTGTAGACTAGATCACCCAACTGAATTCAAGGTGATAATAAATAATTTGTCTCATCTTTGTCCTGGTATCCTGGGAGGGTGTTTCTAACCCTTGGAATTTCATGAGTGACAGGAGTGGCTTTGTTATCTGTGGTGGACCCTTAGACCATACCTGAGTTTATGCCATGGCAATGACTCAGGATAGTGCTGGTCAAGACCAACCATATGGTAAGAGGATTGCAGCTTGGAAACTAGTGGTATCAGCCCCAGGAAGGGAACCTAGAGATTGAGATCAGTCAAGTGGTCAATGATTTAATCAATCATGCCTATGTAAAGATACCTCAGTACAAACTTGGTGGAGCTTCCTGGTTGGTGAACCCAACAATGTGCTGGCAGAGTGTGGGAGAGTGCTGGGGGTGATGTGTTCTAATTCCATGGGGAGAAAGCATGGAGGCTCTGTGTTCGGGACCCTCCTGGACCTTGCCCTTTTCATTTAGCTGGTTCTGATTTTATTTTTTAGTAAAACTGAAATAGGAAGTACAGCACTTTCTTAAGTTCTGTGAGTTATTCTATCAAATTATCAATGAGAAGGGTCATGGGGATCCTTAAGATTGTAGGCAGTTTGTCAGAAGTGTGAGTGGTCTGGGGTCCCCTGAACTTGTAGCTGGCATTTAAAGTGAGGGCAATCTGGTTGGGAACCATGCTCTTAACCTGTAGGGTCTGACACTAATTTGGGGGGTTAGCATCAGAATTGTATTGTAATATATGTAAGTAAGGATATTGCCTATCCAGTCGAGAACACTCTGCTCCTTGAGAAGCTAATGCCCTGGCAAGGAGTGGGTGTGCACTATCCAAAGCCTTTAGGCTGAGTTCCTTATAAAATCTTCAGCTTTGGTGATCCTTTTTTTGTAGAAACCCTGGATGTCCCAGGGAAGTTAGCTATTCAATTAGTCCTCAAATCTGTCTCAAAACTCAGAGTTGACTGGGAGCAGCGGCTCATGCCTGTAATCCCAGCACTTTGGGACACTGAGGTGGGCAGATTGCTTGAGCCTAGGAGTTAGAGACCAGCCTGGGCAACATGGTGAAACCCTGTCTCTACAAAGAAATACAAAAAAATTAGCCTGGCATAGTGGTATGCACCTGTAGTCCCGGCTACTCAGGAGGCTAAAGTGGAAGCAACAGTTGAGCCTGGGAAGTGGAGGTTGCAGTGAGCCGAGATTGCACCACTGCACTCCAGCCTAGGTGTCAAAGCAAGACTCTGTCTCGAAAAAACAAAAACAAACAAACAAAACCTTAGGGTAGTAGAGTTGCGTGGTAGACATACTACAGAGATCTGGCACTTGGATTCAATTCGATTAGATTTAATCCAAACATTTAACGAGCACTATTATGACCTAAAATTAGATATTATGAAAGAAAAGAGTGCTGATATGAAGAATCAACCGCTGCTTCCAAAGTTTATGACGAAGTGAAAAAATTAAAACATATATGCAATTAATTTAATAGAACATATACATTATCTTTTAGTGCTTATATGACTGCATATGAAAAAAGGGTAGAAGCTATTAATTTTGACCAAGGGTGAGGGTCAGGGAAAGCTTAAGAGAGGAAATGACATTTGTCTGGGCCCTGAAGAGTAAGCAGGAATATACCAGACAGAGAAAGGCATTCTGAGTAGAAAGAATAGCTGAATAAGATACAGCTTTGAAAAAGGACAAGAGAGGTAGTGTGGCTAGTCATGGAGTGTGTGTGATAGGGAGAGGTGGTCATGAGTCAAAGTATAATGGAAATAAAAGAAGTGAACTGTCTTAGAACCTCATGCAGGGCTGGATTATCTTTGAACAGTATCCAATGCAGTGCCTGGAACATGGTAGGAACTTTATTTGTTGAATGAATGTGCAAATGAATAAATGAGCAAATGGGAGAAAAAGCAAGACAAACAGATAAAGAAGTTTCTAACTAGTTATTCTCCTGACCACCTGGTTAGAAGACTGAGAGAAGACAGATATCCCCCATTCTAAATTGGATTCAGGAAAGGAGATTGCACTGATCGTTGACATAGTTTTTTAAATTTTTTTCGAGACATCTTTTTTTTTTTTTCTTGCTCTGTCACTCAGGCTGAAGTACAGTAGTGCGATCATGACTCACTGCAGCCTCGAGCTCCTGGGCTCAAGCAATCCTCCCACTTCAGTTTCCCAAGTAGCTGGCATAAGTGCATGCCACCATGCCTGGCTAATTTTTGTAGTTTTTGTAGACACAGGGTATCCCTCTTTTGCCCAGGTTGGTCTTAAACTCCTGGTCTCAAATGATCCTCCCTCCCTGGCCTCCCAAAGTGTTGGGATTATAGCCTTGAGCCACTGTGCCTGGCCCATTGACATCTTTTAATGTTGCATATCTGAGTGAGGTTTCCTTTTAGGACTTAAGATGTCATATAGCCACATTTCTTTTTTTTGTTTGTTTGTTTGTTTGTTTTTTTGAGACAGAGTCTCATGCTGTCGCAGAAGCTGGAGTGCAGTGGGCACCGTGTTGGATCACTGCAACCTCCATCTCCTGGGTTCAAGCAATTCTCCTGCCTCAGCCTCCTGACCAGCTGGGATTACAGGCGCCCACCACTACGCCCAGCTAATTTTAAAAATATTTTTAGTAGAGATGGGGTTTTACCATTTTGACCAGGATGGTCTCGAACTCCTGACCTCAGGTGATCCATCCGCCTCAACCTCCCAAAGTGCTGGGATTACAGGCGTGAGCCACCACGCCCATCCCTGCCACATTTCTGGATTGGCTGACATGAGAACTCCCAGACAGTGGAGGAGTTGTTCAAGTACACATAGCTCATTATGTGTCCAAGCTGGATCCACAGCTCAGGTTTTCTACTGCTCAACTCTATGCTCTTTCCACGATATGCAGCCACCTCACCCAGGCTTGAGAGTTGCTCCTCAACCTGTGTTGTCTTTAGCTGACTTTTCATCCCATTTCTCTCAGAAATAATTCTATTCTAAACTCTCACTGTCCTCTTCAAGTCTCCCAACCGGCCATCACCCAGCTCAGTTTCTGCAGGTGGGATTGCCTCCCACCTGGATTTTTTTAGAACACGGAAGCTGTTATTGTCCTTTCTCCTTTAGCTTCCTTTCCCTTTATAAACCTATCTGTGGCCAGCGCCGTTTGCACTTCCTTTCTCCTGGTCTTAGAGGGTGACGTTGCCTTCCCCTCTGTGCTCTTGACCCCACTCTTTGTTTTTTTTTTTTTTTTTTGAGACGGAGTCTCGCTCTGCTGCCCAGGCTGGAGTGCAGTGGCCGGATCTCAGCTCACTGCAAGCTCCACCTCCTGGGTTTATGCCATTCTCCTGCCTCAGCCTCTGGAGTAGCTGGAACTACAGGCGCCCGCCACGTCGCCCGGCTAGTTTTTTGTATTTTTTAGTAGAGACGGGGTTTCACCGTGTTAGCCAGGATGGTCTCGATCTCCTGACCTCGTGATCCACCCGTCTCGGCCTCCCAAAGTGCTGGGATTACAGGCTTGAGCCACCGTGCCCGGCCTTGACCCCACTCTTGCCACTGTCCTTCCACCATCAACTCCAGGACCCTGCTCTACTCATCATCTTCTCCTTTAGCTTAGAAATGTGCTCAAGTTTCTCTCACCCTCAGAAACATTTATTCTTAGACTCTACTTCCTCCTCGACCTACCACCCAGTCTTTTCTCCCTCCTCATCCAAATTTCTTTAAAGAATAGTCTACTCTTGCTGACCTCATCACCTGACCTTCACCTTCTACCAATTTTCACTTGGCTTCCACTCTCAATACCCCACTGAAACTGTGCTAAATCACCCATGATGCATATTCTGCCACATCCCACAGACTTAAACTTTTAAATATATTCTTATATTAGTGGGCTTTCTTTAACATTTTATACTCTTGGTAATTCTCTCCTTCTAGAAGCTCTCTACTCCCTTGGTTTCCAAGGTAGTGCATACATTTGATTATTTCAGCTCTTTGATTCTCCTTTTATCTCTTTCCTGGAATTTTTTTTTTCTCTAACTGCCCCTTAAAATTGGTGCCCGCACTGTTCCATCTTCAGTCACCTCTTCCTCGTATAGTACTTATGTGACTTCAGCAAATTCTATGGTTTTAACTTTCCCAGTATGTCCAGACTCCAGGCATCAACCCAGTTCATCCACTTCCTGTTGGATATTTCCAACGGAGTATTCATGCAGGCACCTATGCTGTACCATACACTCAGTCTGGCACCATGAAAACTAATCTCTCCAATGAGACTGTGGTTCTGTGGAGCATAAGTGTTTTATTCATTTTTATTTCCTCATGGCATATCACATATTAGGATCTCACCCATCTTTGTTGACCAGTTGGCCAACTGCCCAACTGAGTGAATGGACGTTTCATAGGTCGACTGCTAACCCCCGGCTCTGAAGTAGGGAACATATACTTTTTCCTTTTAGTTTCCTGGCCTATGCCCTTTTGGGCTGCGTTCAAATCTAAGATGGCGGTAACAGGGTCCTCTCTTTAGCCAGTGAAGTACTCTGTTTGCATTTTTCAGAGACAAGGATTCCTTCTCCTCCGTGGGACACTGTTTCTCTCTAGCAGAGAACAGTTAAGAGGCTCCATTTTGCCCTTCTTTGAACTCTAAGGTGACAGCAGAAGTAGGCTCAAGGTTAGGGATCCCAATATTCCTGTCTCAGTAGTGATGGGTTCTTCCCTTGAGCCCTTCCCCAGGCTGCCAGACCCCTAGTAGGCCCTTACCTTGAAGAAGAATGATAGCCAGGATGAAGCCAGTCAGGCCCTTCCCCTGTTCCATGTCAGTCTCTGTCCTCTGGCAAAAATACAGAGCAGCCCTTAGCAGCCAGCCTGTGCAGCAGCTAGACTGGCTCCGCCCATCACCGTTCGGGCTGGGGCCCTTGAGAGAAGGCAAGAACCCAGAGCCTCCACCCTCTGCTGCAAGTGTGGGTAGCAGGGGCCTCAGCAGGGCTGCAGGTGCAGATGCCTTTTATTTTTCCGTTAAAGAGGGTGGAGGTGGTGGGGAAGGAGAGGGAGAGAGTGCTGGATTCCCACTCAGAGACTCATCTTGCACAGGGAACTGCAATGGATTCTGGGTGGGAGATGGTACTGGGACCATTTCTTCATGAGGGGGATAAATGTCCCTGTCATTAGTTGTTAGGATTGTAGCCAGTTGTTACTCGTTGTTAGTTGTTATTGCTATAGGTAATGAATTTAGGAGGAACTCTCACCTTCTTGGGGCTGGACCTCCGAATGGAAAGCCACCTCAGTCCAGGCCTTCATTCGGGAATTTTTTTCACTTTTTTTTTTTTCTTTTTTAAGATAGAGTTTCACTTTGTTGCCCAGGCTGGAGTGCAGTGGCACTGTCTCAGCTCACTGCAACCTCCACCTCCTGGGATCAAGCGATTCTCCTGCCTCAGCCTCCTGAGTAACTGGGATTACAGGCACGTGCCACCAAATTTTTGTATTTTTAGTAGAGACGGGGTTTCACCATGTTGGTCAGGCTGGTCTCAAACTCCTGACCTTGTGATCCGCCTGCCTCAGCCTCCCAAAGTGTTGGGATTATAGGCGTGAGACACGGCACCTGGCTTCACTGTTCTTTTGAGATCATGGAATAGGTGCCTGGAAGGGAATAGGTGGAACAATTCTGAGGACAGGCCAGCACATTTTCAGGGGCCAGAGCCCGGACTGAATGTCTAGGATCTCAGGCCCCTGTCTCCCTCAGCTAGTCAGTCAGTGAGCCAACAAAAATGTGCAGAGCTCCCATTATGTGCCAGGCATAAGATATAGCAGTGAGCAAGACAGGCATGACTCTGTTCCCAGGTAAGTGACAGTCTAACTGCAGTAGTGTGAAGAGTTTCAGATCCTCGTAGGCCACAGGGGAAAAACGTCCATTTGTCTCCCCAGGAGGCTCAATATTGCCTGTGAGTCAATTATATTATTATTAATAACTACCCCTTATTGAGCACATATGATGTGTGAGGCACCATGCAAACATCTTGTTTGAATCCTTATAATGGTGCTAATGGAATAAGACTCTGAAAAATTTCATGGGTGGCCCAGGCCCCACAGGTAGGCAGTATTGGACCCAGGATTCAAATCTCTGGCTGGGGTCCCTAAAGCCCAGCCTCCCACTGACAAGAAGCTGCTAGAGCTGGTGTCCCTGGCTGCCTAGTGAAGGGTCCTGAGAAAGATCAACCTCCATGAGAAGTATAGCTGCTACGGCTTGCGCTATGGGGCCGATGGCTTCTCTCAAGGGACTTCGAGATGCGGCGGTTTTTAGGTGGTGCGTAAATGTAGTTGCATTGTCAATAGGGACGCTAAAGTTCATGCTACCTTTTCCATGTTCTCTACCAGCTCCCTGCTCAGAGATAGAGCAATTTACACCTGCTTCCTTCCTACCCTACCCCTAGCCCACCCCCACCCTGACAATTTCCCATCATCAAGGGCAGAAAGTAGAGAAGCAGACATCTTCTAGTTCCTCCCCCACTCTTCTCTTTCCGGTACCTGTGAGTCAGCTGGGGGAGGGCAGCTCTCACCAAGGCTGATAGTTCGGTGACCTGGCTTTATCTACTGGATGAGTTCCACTGGGAGATGGAACATAGCATGTTTCTGTCTGGCCTGGTACTGGCTACCCTTCTCTCCCAAGGTAAGGCTACTCCAGGTGGGTGGGGGAAGGGACCTGAGAGGGACATTACTGTTGGGAGTGAGGCCCACTTGAAAGTGTTTCTTGCCAGGCACGGTGGCTCACACCAGTAATCCCAGAACTTTGGGAGGCTGAAGTGGGAGGATCCCTTGAGGCCAGGAGTTTGAGACCAGTCTGAGCAACACGATGAGACTCTATCTTTACAAAAAACAAAAGAATGAGCCAGGCGTGGTGGTGCACAGCTGTGGTCCCAGCTACTTGAGAGGCTGAGGCAGGAGGGTCACTTGAGTCTGGGATTTCAAGGCTTCAGTGAGATGTGATCATGCCACTGCCCTCCAACTTGGGCAACCCCACGAGACCTTATCTCAAAAAAAAAAAAAAAAAAAAGTGCTTCTCGGTGCTAGCTTCAATTCACCAGGCACCCCAGGGTGTCAGGAGGGCAGGGCCAGGATGTAGCATAGAGTCTGGGAAACAGGTTCTTGGCTTTGACTGACTCCGGCCACGGGTGCATGTGGGCCTAGAATGTCTCTCAGAAGGCCTTAGGCCAGAGATTTGTAGGAAATAGCTCAATATGTATGTACCTGAATCTGGGACTGGCCATGGGAGCACAACTTCCTGCACTACTCCTTTTAGGGCTGATGGCCTCTGGAATCAGGACTCTTGTTCGTTTGGCCATGATTATGTCACCCCTGGAGGCATGTCCTAGCACTCATGGGACTGCTTTAAGACAGAAGTTAACTTTAGGTTGAGCAGGAGGGAGGGAAGATTTGAGGGGTTGTTACATGGGAGGATTTTAACTCATCTCAGTTTGCCAATTTCAGTTTTAAAATGGAAAGTCCCATGTCCCAGAAACCCCTTCAATGCTAAGCAAACTGGGTCCAATGGTCACCTGATAGTCGACTGCACTAGGACACTCAGGATTTCCACTGGAGACAGATCCCTGAAGAGGACGTGACTGTAGGATGTGAAACATTTGATGTGCTTGTGTCTCCCTGAGCATACATGCATACTCTTCCAACCTGCTTCAGAAGTGTGAGCAGCAGCTATTTCAGGGTTTTCTAGAAGATGCTCTTGTATCCAAATTTGTGACTGAGTGTGAAGCCCAGGATGAATGAATGTAGACTCCACTTTTCCGTGTTTGGAGGCGTAGACTGTAGTGCCTCTGTGGCCTGTGGAGATGTGCTCAGGCTTTCAAAGGAACTCACTGCATCTGGAATGTTGCTACACCCACCTCCAGCCCTAAAAGTCTCCCACAACACGTGACTTGTGAGGAGCTCTAGGGATGGATTCAATAAAAATTTTTTTCCTGTTCTCCTCCTTCTAACCAAGGGTGGAAAACTGTACATGAGATTTGCCCTGGTCCCCTTCTGGACCACTGGGCTGGTAATTCAGGAACTGGTAAACCAGCTGGTCTCCATCCACAGCCATCCCTGACCCTGGGAAAGCCTTCAGTATTGAGAGCCCCACTTTCTTGGTTGTCAATGGAGCAGGGGCAGTGAGGAACGATGAGGACAAGAAGCTGAAGTGGGAGTGTTGTAGATGGCTGGAAAGTAGAATTAGATGTTTCCTTGAAGAAAAAATGCAGACGTTTCCAACCAAAGAATGTTCTTCTGTCTTTCCATATGTTCCGGGTGCTTCAGTGGTCCGTGCTCCCCCTACTCCTCATCAGCGGTCTGGATTCCTTTCCAGGAAAGTGCTTGGATCAACCCTGCTCTGAGGGGTCCTCTTTTGCACCAAGGCCCCAAGACCTGTCCTCTGCTTGAATGGCATCCTCATGTCCCTCTTGACCCCTGCAGTTGGTGGGAAACTTTCTGAAGGCTTTTTCTTGTGACTTCCGTCTCTCTTGATAGAAACCATAAACGGTCCTGGACCAGGAAAATGGTCTCTGTTAAGTATGAGCTTCCGCAGAACAAAGGGCTTGGTGCAGACCAAAGAGCTATCTCCAATTGTGATATTTTTTCCCCTTTAGTGAGCCCCTTCAAGATACCTGTAGAGGAACTTGAGGACAGAGTGTTTGTGAGATGCAATACCAGCGTCACATGGGTAGAGGGAACGGTGGGAACACTCCTCACAAATAATACAAGACTGGACCTGGGAAAACGCATCCTGGACCCACGAGGAATATATAGGTGTAATGGGACAGATATATACAAGGACAAAGAATCTACTGTGCAAGTTCATTATCGAAGTATGTGCTCCCTGAACCTTTTGGGTTGGAATGGGTGGGGCTTCTGGACGTGAGAACTTTCTGGCTAGAGAGGGTTGTGGTGAGCCCATCTGTTCTCTAAACAAAGTGAGGCCACTCTTGTAATGGTACGGAGCCAGATTTGGGGACCTTCAAAGTGGAAGAGAGAGTTTAACACAGCAAGACAGAGCAGTAGGGGTCATGTTACTGCAGTCTCGGTTGGGTGAGAGGTTTGGCCCACCACCTTGTTCAAGGTCCCCCACAAAGCTGAGATTGTTTCTTGGCTCTTCTCAGGGATTCCTTGGGATGCAGGGTGGAGGAAGGTGTGGCAAGGCCATCACCAGGCCTTTCTCCCAGAGTCTTATTGAAGTTTGGGTTTTAGCATGAGAGATCTAAGTGTTGCCCTAGGAGGCAGAGATGATTCCCTGATCTTAAAGGCTCTCAACCTCTCCTCTCTCCTCCCTTCCCCCACAGTGTGCCAGAACTGTGTGGAGCTGGATCCAGCCACCCTGGCTGGCATCATTGTCACTGATGTCATTGCCACTCTGCTCCTTGCTTTGGGAGTCTTCTGCTTTGCTGGACATGAGACTGGAAGGCTCTCTGGGGGTTAGTGGAAGAGCTGAGCGCGCGTGTGTGTGTGTGTACCAGTGAACTTATGCACCAGTTAAGGAATGGGGCTGGTGGTAGGTTTAGTCTCAGCTGGGAGTTACTCTTGCAATCTTCTAAAGACTCCTAGAACTTTGACTGTTGAGAGAACTTGTGTGTTCATATCACTAATGCAGACTTCTGAGGGTGTGGGAGGGTGGATCTCACTGTCCCATCTGCTAGGCCGTTGATGTCTCTCTCTGGTTCTTCTAGCTGCCGACACACAAGCTCTGTTGAGGAATGACCAGGTCTATCAGGTGAGCCTTGAGGGGAAGGAGGGCTGACACTGAATGCTGTTTGCACGTGGGAAGGGTCCTACTGTGGAGTTCATCGCTGGGTGTGACTGGAGAGGTCAGACAGGAACTCTCATCGTCGGGGCCTGCTGGGGCCCTTCCTCGAAGAGTTCTAACCCTGCCTCCTGACCGTTTGCTCTTCTCCTCTCTTAGCCCCTCCGAGATCGAGATGATGCTCAGTACAGCCATCTTGGAGGAAACTGGGCTCGGAACAAGTGACCCTGAGACTGGTGGCTTCTAGAAGCATCCATTACCAACTGTACCTTCCCTTCTTGCTCAGCCAATAAATATATCCTCTTTCACTCATCAGGTGCCTGGACTTCTTAAGGCTCCTGGGCAAGGCATGGGAGTTGTCCTGATTTGTCTGGGATCTCGCCCTCCTACCTTTCTGTTCCTTCCTTCATCTCCTTCCTTCCTCTGCCCCACACACACAGTGTGTTGGGCGACTCTCGCCACATCCTGGCTGTCTGGTGTTTCTAGCTCACAGGGCTCCCTGGGTGAAGGGTCTGCGCCACCACATTCCCACAGTTACTTGTTGACTCCAGTCCCTATCACAACCCTTTTTGGGTTTTGGCTGCCTCATTCAGCTGAGGGTAGGCTGCTGTGTTGAGGAGCCCAGGCACACAGAATTTTCCATGACGTCATGAACGGGGGTGGCAGAGACAACAAGAGGCCCTGGGACTAGTTTCTCACCAAGACTCAGAGGGTGTGTGTGACAAAGTCCCACTGCTGCTAAGGGGATGACCTCAACTCTATGGCCCTGCTGACCAGGTGCCACTAGCTGTAAGGAGGTCTTACCTAAGCCCCTTTCGTATCCCCTTCCTCTGTATCATAGGCACCATTTTAGCTTCCTTTCTCCAGGACCTGTTGCTGGCTTACTCCTGCCTTCTGCATTATAAACTGGGATCAGAAACCGTTCACCAATTAAAGCACATTATCCTGCTCCATCTACCTGGAAAACAGGAGTTTGAGACAGTTTTTTTGTTTTGTTTTGTTTTTGTTTTTTGAGATGGAGTCTCACTCTGTTGTTCAGGCTGGAGTGCCGTGGCATGATCTCGGCTCACTGTAACCTCTGTCTCCTGGTGTCAAGTGATTCTCCTGCCTCAGCCTCCCGAGTAGCTGGGATTACAGGCATGTGCCACCAAGTTCAGCTAATTTTTGTATTTTTAGTAGAGACAGGGTTTCATCATGTTGGCCAGGCTGGTCTCAAACTCTTGACCTCAAATGACCCACCCACTCAGCCTCCAAAAGTGCTGGGATTACAGGCATGAGCCACTGCACCTGGCTGAGACAGGGATATTTTCAATAGATGCCATCTTCTATTACTTCTAATAGTAGTGGTTCTAGGCTGGGCACAGTGGCTTATGCATATAATCCCAGCACTTTAGGAGACAGAGGCAGGGGGATCACTTGAGCCTAGGAGTTCAAAACCAGCCTGGGCAACATAGCAACATCTTGTCTCGACCAATAAATAAATAAATAAATAAATAAATAAATAAATAAATAAATAAATCAGCTGGGTGCAGTGGTGGGCACCTGTAGTTGTAGCTATTTGGGAGGCTGAGGTGGGAGGATTGCATGAGGCCAGGAATTGGAGGCTGCAGTGAGCTATGATTGTGCCACTGCACTCTGGCCTGGGCTACAGAGTGAGACTCTATCTTAAAAAAAAACAGCCGTGGTTCTGAAACTTTGGAGGCCTGAGGGATTTATTAAAAATATAAACGTGGCTGGGCGTGGTGGCTCACACCTGTAATCCCAGCACTTTGGGAGGTTGAGGTGGGCAGATCACAAGGTCAGGAGATTGAGATCATCCTGGCCAACATGGTGAAACGCTGTTTCTACTAAAAATACAAAAATTAGCTGGGCATAGTGATGCACGCCTGTTATCCCAGCTACTTGGGAGGCTGAGGCAGGAGAATTGCTTGAACCCGGGAGGCAGAGGTTGCAGTGAGTTGAGATTTCGCCACCGCACTCCAGCCTGGTGACAGAGTGAGACTCGGTCTCAAAAAAAAAAATTTATTTTTTAAAAACATAAATTTTAAAAGTGCTAGAGATGCACTCTAGGCAGGGTGTTTCCAGATGATTCTGAAACAGCCCAAATTCAAAGAGTCTCTGGTTTAGAGGAAGAATTGAGGCCACTTTCTCTCCTATGTCCTTTATGCCTGTTCCTGGATCCCAGAGCAGGGGATTCCTTCTTTTGTTCTCTGATTACACAAATAATTTAAAGAGCTTCTGGAAAGTTTAATGACTGAGAATTTCCTAGACCTGGGTTCCCAAAGGAGAAAAGAATTAGTAACCACGTAGCCAGAGAATTGGATGATTCTGCCCACCATCTTCTCAAGATACATAGAGACCCTAATTTCGTGAGAGACAGAACGAATGTCTAATTCACATGTTTCATTCATAGTTCTGAGTTATCCCTATCCTTTTTATCCCTATTCCTGCAGTTGTCCTAACCCAAGATCCTACTTTCCCATTGGATTCTCTACCTTGATCATCCCTTCCATGGCTTGTATCTAACCAACACTCTGGATCCTTCCCACGTTCCACACACTCATAATACCTTGTATTCCTCAAATTCTTTTACATCCCTCATTCCCCAGTTCTCAACACTGGCTGCACACTGGAATCTCCTGGGAGCTTTAAAAACACTGGTGCCTGGTCAGGTGCAGTGGCTCATGTCTGTAATCCCGGTACTTTAGGAGGCTGAGGTGGGTGGATCACTTGGGCTCAGGAGTTCGAGACCAGCCTGGGCAATACTGGAGAAACTCCATCTCTACAAAAATACACAAAAAAATTAGCTGGTGTGGTGATGCGCACCTGTAGTCCCAGACACTTAGGACACTGAGGTGGGAGGATCAGCTGAGCCTGGGGAGGTCAAGGCTGCAGTGGGCCATGATTTCACCACTGCACTCCAGCCTGGGCAACAGAGTCAGACCCTGTCTCAAAAAAGAAAACAGAAACAAAAAACAGTCATGCTAGCTGAGTGTGCTAGTGTGCACCTGTAATCCTAGCTACTCGGGAGGCTGAGGCCAGAGGATTGTTTGAGTCCAGGAGTTCAAAGATGGAGTAGTGATCTCCACACCTGGCAAATTTTTAAGTTTTTTTTTGGTAGAAACAGGATCTTGTTTTGTTACCCAGACTGGTCTTGAGTTCCTGGGTTTGATAGATTTCACCAGTGATGTTACCTACGTCTGAAGTGATCCTTCCTCTTCAGCCTCCTAAAGTGCTGGGATTTACGGGCATGAACCATCACACCGGGCAAGGTGAAACTTTTTTTTTTTTTTTTTTGATGGAATCTTACTCTGTCACCCAGGTTGAAGTGCAATGGCCTGATCTTGGCTTACTGCAACCTCTGCCTCCCAGGTTCAAGTGATTCTCCTGCCTCAGCATCCTGAGTAGCTGGGATAACAGGTGCCCACCACCATACCTGGCTAATTTTTGTATTTTTAGTAGAGAAAGGGTTCTACCACATTGGCCATGCTGGTCTTAAACCCCTGACTTCAGGTGGATCTGCCGGCCTTGGCCTCCCAAACTGCTGAGATTACAGGCATGAGCCACCGTGCCTGGCCCCAAACGTTTAAAGGGAGTTGTTTTAGCTACTCTAAGTCCATTTTAATTGGCTCCTCAGTTACTACAAAAATGCCTGCTGGGATTTTGATCAAGATTCTAGATCAATTTGGGGAGAATTAACATCTTAACAATATTGAGTCTTTTCATACATGAACATATATTTTGCCAGATTATTCCTAAATACTTTATATTTTTGATGCTGTTGTATGTGCTTTTTTGTTTGTTTGTTTGTTTGTTTGTTTGTTTTTTTGAGACGGAGTCTTGCTCTGTCGCCCAGGCTGGAGTGCAGTGGCCGGATCTCAGCTCACTGCAAGCTCCGCCTCCCAGGTTCATGCCATTCTCCTGCCTCAGCCTCCCGAGTAGCTGGGACTACAGGCGCCCGCCACTGCACCCGGCTAGCTTTTGTATTTTTTAGTAGAGACGGGGTTTCACCGTGTTAGCCAGGATGGTCTCGATCTCCTGACCTCGTGATCCGCCCGTCTCGGCCTCCCAAAGTGCTGGGATTACAGGCTTGAGCCACCGCGCCCGGCCACATGTTTGTTTGTTTTTTTAGAGGCAGGGTTTTGCTCTGTCACTCAGGCTGAAGTACAGTGGCATGATCACAACTCACTGCAGCCTTGAACTTCTGGACTCAAGTGATCCTCCCACCTCAGCTTCTCAAGTAGCTCTGGCACTACAGACATGTGCCACTATGCCTGGATATTTTTATTTTTGTGTAGACACGGGATCTCACTATGTTGCCTAGGCTGGCCTTGGACTTCTGTACTGAAGCGATCCTCCTACCTTGACCTCCCAAAGTGCTGGGATTATAGGTGTAAGCCACTGTACCAGACTATATATGGTATTAAAATTTTTTAAATCTCCAATTGTTTATTGCTATATATAAAAATACAATTAATTTTTGTATATTAATCAAAACAAAAGGCAAAACTGCTATACTCACTTATTAATTCTAGTAACTTCTTTTGTAAGACCGTTGAATATTCTACATAGACAATCATGTTGTCTGTGAACAAAAACAGTTTGTTTCCTTTCCTATCTGGGTGCTTTTTGTTTCTATTACTTGGCTTATTGCACTGGCTAGAACCTCCAGTACAATGTTGAATAGAAGTGGAGAGAGGACATCCTTGCCTTGTTCATGATCTTAGGAGGAAAGCATTGTCTTTCATCTTTAAGTATGTTAGCTGTGGTTTTTCTTAGATGTCCTTTAGCAGGTTGAGGAAGTTCTTTTGTTTCTAGTTTGCTGAGAATTTGTATCAAAAATAGGTGTTGGGTATTGTCAAGCACTTACCCTGCATCCATTGAGATGATAATATGGTTTTACTTTTTTAGTCTGTTAATATGGTAAATTACATTGATGGCACGGTATGGTTAAACTAACCTTGTATTCCTGAAAAAAACTCTAGTCATTTTGTATTATTCTTTTGGTATGTTATTAGATTACATTTATTAAAATTTTGTTAAGAAGTTTTACCTCTATATCATAAGAGAATTTGTCTATAGTTTTCTTTTCTTGTAATGTCTTTGTTTTTGGTATCAGTATCTTAGGGGTCTCCAGAGAGACAGAATCAATGTGATATGTATAATATATAATCCATACGTGTGTGTGTGTGTATCCCATTTTGCTATTGTGAATAGTAATCTTTATTATTTCTTTGTCTACTTTAAATATATAAATAAATATATATAAATATATATTCATGTATGTGTGTATATACATACACACACACACACACATTCTGGGGTAAGATATATATTA
>NW_016807677.1:526773-535293 GCF_001698545.2 Rhinopithecus bieti
TTTTTTTGTATTTTTTAGTAGAGACGGGATTTCACGGTGTTAGGCCAGGATGGTCTCGATCTCCTGACCTCGTGACCGTCTCGGCCTCCCAAAGTGCTGGGATTACAGGCTTGAGCCACCGCGCCCGGCCAAAAATGCTTTCATAACAACATACTGATGTATTAAGCCAAATATCCGGGCCTAGCTAAGTTGACACATAAAATTAACCAGGGTAATCAACACAGGTTAAATCTGGTCTCCAGAGAACGAGTTGAAATAATTCCTCCTTCAATTTTCTTGAAGTGTTTGTGTAGAATTGGTATTATTTCTTCTTTAAATGTCTGGTAGATTTCACCAGTGATGCTACCTAGGTCTGAATTTTTTTTAAAACTACAAATTGAATTTATTTAATAGATAAAGAGCTATTTGGGATATCTGTTTCATCATCAGTGAGCTTTTTCAAGGACTGTGTCCATTTTATCCGAGTTGTGAAATTTATTGGCACGATTATTCATAACTGTTATGGGCTGAATGTTTGTGTTCCCCCGGAATTCCTATGTTGAATTCCTAACCTTGAATTGTGATGTTGATAGAAGGTGGGGCCTTTGGGAGAAGGTGGGGCATGGTGGCTCACGCCTGTGATCCCAGCACTTTGGGAGACCGAGGTGGGCAGATCACTTGACGTCAGGAATTTGAGACTATCCTGGACAACAGGATGAAAGCCTGTCTCTACTAAAAATACAAAAATTAGCTGAGTGTGGTGGTGTGCACTTGTAATCCCAGCTATTCAGGATGCTGAGGCAGGAGAATCTCTTGAACCCAGGAGGCGGGGATTGTGGTGAGCCGAGATCGTACCACTGTACTCCAGCCTGGGTGACAGAGCAAGTCTCAAAAAAAAAAAAAAAGAAGGTGGAGCCTTTGGAAGGTGATTAGCTCATGAGGGTGGAGCACTCATGAATGGCATTAGTACCCTTACAAAAGAGGCCCCAGAGAGCGCCTTCTACCATTTGAGGATATGGTGAGAAGGTATGAACCAGGAAGTGGGTCTTTACCAGATACTAAATCTGGGAAATCTTGGATTTCCCAGCCTCCAGAACTGAGAAATAAATGTTGTTCAAGCCACCCATTCTATGATATTTTTGTTACAGCAGGGTGAATGGACTAAGACAATAACATTCCTTTCTTATTCTTTTTTTTTTTTTTGAGACAGAGTCTTACTATGTTGCCTGGGCTGGAGTGCAGCGGCGTGATCTCAGCTTAGCGCAACCTCCACCTCTCAGGTTCAAGCTATTCCCCTGCCTCAGCCTCCTGAGTAGTTGGGATTACAGGCATGAGCCACCTGGTTGGACTAAGTTTTGTGTTTTAGTACACGGGGTTTTGTCATGTTGGCCAGGCTGGTCTCAAACTCTGACCTCAGGTGATCTGCCTGCCTCAGCCTCCTAAAGTGCTGGGATTACAGGCGTGAGCCACAGTGCCTGACTTCTTATTCTTTTAATACCTGTAGGAACAGTGATGTTATTTCTCATTCCTAATATTAATAATTTATATATTTTCTGCTTTTTCCTGATCAATCTGGCTAGAAATTTATCAGTTTTATTCGTCTCTGGACCATCGTTTGGTCTCATTGATTTTTTTTTTACTTATGGATTATTTATTTCTGAAATGTTTCATTGCTTTTTCTGTTGCTTTTCTGTTTCCTATTTTATTGATGTCAGCTCTGATCTTTATTTTATTTTATTTTCATGGTTATTCTCATATTGTTTATTTTGTTTAAACTTTGTTTGTAATTGTTTAAAATTATTTTTCATTTATATGTGGTTTTGTTTTATTTAAAAAAAATTTTAACTTTTATTTTAGGTTCAGGGGTACATGTCCAGGTTTGTTATATAGGTTAACTTGTGACTTGGGGTTTGGTGTACAGATGATTTCATTACCCAGGTACTAAGCATAGTACCCAATAGATTTTTTTCTGAACCTCTCCCTCTTCCCACCCTCCACCCTGAAATAGGCCCCAGTGTCTGTTGTTCCCTTGTTTGTGTCCATGTGTTCTCATTATCTAGCTCCCACTTATAAGTGAGAACATGAAGTATTTGGTTTTCTGTTCCTGCATTAGTTTGCTAAGGATGATGGCCTCCAGTTCCATCCATGTTGCTGGAAAGTACATGATCTCATTCTTTTTTTATGGCTGCATAGTATTCCCTGGTGTGTTTGTACCTCATTTTCTTTGTCCAGTCTACTGTTGATGGCCATTTAGGTTGATTTCACGTCTTTGCTATTGTGAACAGTAATCTTCACTATTTCTTTCTTTCTTTTTTGGGGGGGTTTACTTTGAGTTAATTTGCTCTTCTTTTTCTAGTTCCTTAAGGTGGAAGCTGTGCTTATTGTTTTAAGACCTTTGTTCTTTTCTAAGATACATTTAATTCTGTCTGTACGTTTCCTTCTAAATACTGCTTTAGCAGGAACCCCCAGATTTTGATACCTTTTGTTCTCATTATCATTCAGTTTAAATACTTTCCATTTTTCCATTGATTTGATTTTTGTCCATGGGCTACTTAGAAGTGTGTTATTTGCTTTCCAAATATTTTGAGAGTTCCCAGTGTATTTGTTTTCTATTACTGCCGTAACGAATTACCATAGATTTAGTGGCTGAAAACTATACAAGTTTATTATCTTACAGTTCTATAGGTCAGAAGTAGAGTATGGATCTCACTGAGCTAAAACTCAGGTGTCAACAGGTTGCATTCCTTTTTGGAGGCTTTAGAGGAGACTCCATTTCCTGCCCAGTTGAGTTGTTGGCAGAATTCAGCTCATCGTGGTTGTATGGCTGAAGTCCCTGTTTTCTCAATGGCTGTAAAATGAGAACTATTTTTAGTTTCTAGAGGCCACCCACATTCCTTGGCCTCATGGCCTCCTCCCTCCATCTTCAAGGCCAGAAATGGTGAGTTGATGCCTTCTTACACTTTGTGTCTTTTCTTTTTCTTCTTTTGTTTCTTCTCTGCAACTCACGCTTGTGTCTTCCTCTTCCACTTTTAAAGACTCATATGATTATATTGGGTGCACCCAGATAATCCAGGATAATATTCCTATCACAGGGTCTCTAACTTTAATTACGTCTGTAAAGTCCCTTCAGTCATGTAAGGTGACCTCTTGTTAGGTCTAGGGAGTAGGATGTGGACATACTTGGGGGAAGCATTATTCTGGCTAACATCCCTAGTTTATCTTTCTGTTATTTGTTTCTTATTTAATTCCATTATGTGGCTAACCTTTTAAAATATATTGAGATTTGTTTTATGACCCCAAATATCATCAATTTTGATAAATGTTCTGTATGTACTTCAAAAGGCTGTGTATTCTATTGGTGGTGGGTGTGGGGTTTTATAAACGTTAATCAAGTGAATTTGGTTTACGTATCTTACTGATTTTTGGTCTATGGTGGTACCATGGTATTCACAGGAGATTGGATCTAGAATCCTCCTCAGATACCAAAATCCATGGATGTTCAAGTCTCTTATACAAAATGGCATAGTATTTGCATATAACCTATGCACATTCTCTCGTACTTTAAATCGTCTCTACATCATTTATAACACCTAATACAATGTAAATGCCATGTAAATAACTATTATACTGTATTGTTTAGGAAAAAATGACAAAAATGTTCATAAACATTCAGTGCAGATGTAACCATCCACTTTTGTCCTGAGTATTTTTGATTGATGGTTGATTAAATCCATGGATGTGAAACCCTCAGATAGAGAGGGCTGATTTTACTTGTTTTACTACCTTTTGAAAAAGGGATGTTGAAATCTGTAACTACAATTGTGATTTTTGTATATGATTCCTTGAAGTTTCATTAGTTTCTGCTTCAATTTTTTTTTTTTTTTGAGATGGAGTCTCGCTCTTGTTGTACAGGCTGGAGTGCAATGGCATGATCTCAGCTCATTGCAGCCTCCGACTCTAGGGTTCAAGCAATTCTCCTGCCTCAGCCTCCAGAGTAGCTGGGATTACAGGTGCCCGCCATCATGCTTGGCTAATTTTTGTACTTTTAGTAGAGATGGGGCTTCACCATGTTGGCCAGGCTAGTCTCAAACTCCTGACCTAAGGTGATCTGCCCACCTCGGCCTCCCAAAGTGCTGGGATTGCTTCAATTTTTAAATTGTGTAATTGGGGTTTTTTATTTTAAAGATTTATTATTTATTTAATTTTAACAAGCTAATATAAATTGTATACATTTAAGGTGTGCAGCATGATGATGTTTTGAAATATGTATATCGTGTGGAGTGGCTAGATCAAGCTAATTAATATAAACATTACCTCAAATACTTATCATTGATTTGTGGTGAGTTGCTTTAATTTTTTTTTTTTTTTTTTTTTTTTTTGATGACAGAATCTTGCTCTGTCGCTCAGGCTGGAGAGCAGTAGTGTGATCTCGGCTTACCGCAACCTCCACCTCCTGGGCTCAAGTGATTCTTCTGCCTCAGACTCCCAAGTAGCTGGGATTACAGATGTCCATCACTCCATCTGGCTAATTTTTGTATTTTTTGTAGAGACGGGGTTTCACCATGTTGGTCAGTCTGGTCTTGAACTCCTGGCCTCAAGTGATCTGCCTACCTCGGCCTCATAAAGTTTTGGGATTACAGGTGTGAGCCACCATGCCTGCCAATTTTGTATCCCTGTTATTAGGTGCATAAACATTTAGAATTGCTATATTCTCTTGACTCCTTTGTCATTGTTACATGACATGATATTTGTCTTCATTCCAGGTAACATTCTTTGGTCTTTGAAGTATGTCTTTGTCTGATGTTAATATATGGTTTTCTTTTGATTAGTGTTAGCATGGTATGTTCTTTTCTATTCTTTTATTTTTTTCTTTGTGTTTCATTTTATCTTTGTGTTTTTATTGTTATATCTTCAAGCCCACTAATCTAATCTTTTCTTCTGTAATATCAAATCTGCTGTTAGATATAGCCAATGCATTTTTTTCTTTTCTTTTTTTCTTGAGACAGTCTCCCTCTGTGGCCGAGGCTGGAGTGCAGTGGAGCAATCTTGGATCACTGCAACATCCGCCTACCAAGTTCAAGCAATTCTCCTGCCTCAGCCTGCAGAGTAGCTGGGATTACAGGCACTCACCACCACACCCAGCTAATTTTTGTATTTTTTAGTAGAGATGGGGTTTTGCCATGTTGGCCAGGCTGGTCTTGAACTCCTGATTTCAGAACTCCAGAACTCCTGATCTGCCTGCCTTGGCCTCCCAAAGTGCTGGGATTACAGGCATGAGCCACCATGCCCGGCCAGATATGGCCAATGCATTTTTTCCCCCTCTCAGATATCATAGTTTTCATCTCTACAAGTTTGACTTGGGCCTTTTAAAAAAATGTTATTCATGTTGCTATTTAACATGTTCAATGTTTCCTTTACAGTAGTGCTCCTTTATCTGCTGTTTTGCTTTCTTTGGTTTTAGTTACCCATGGTCGACTGAGGTCTGAAAATATTAAATGAAAAACTCCAGAAACAAACAATTTGTAAGTTTTAAGTTGTATGCCACTTGGAGTAGCATGATGAAATCTCCCATTGCCCTGTTTTGTCCCACCTAGGAAGTGAATCATCCTCTTTTCCAGTATATCCACACTGTCTATGCTACCTTCCCTTATTCACTTAGTAGCTGTCTCGGTTATCAGATTAGCTGTTGTGCTGTGACAGTGCTGTGCTCATATAATCCTTATTTTACTTAATAATGACCCTAGAGTGCAGGAGTAGTGATGCTGTCATATGATCACAATTATTCTGTTTTATTATTATTGTTGTTAATCCCTTACTGTTCTTAATTTATAAATTAAACTTTACTGTATGTATGTATGTATAGGAAAATCATAGTATATGATGGAGTTTGCTATAATCTGATTTCAGGCATACACTGAAGGTCTTGGAATGTATCCCCCATAGATAAGGGAGGACTACTGTAGCTTCTTCAACATATAGAATCACTTGTTTAATGTCTTTGCCTAGTAATTCTGTCATCTATATTATTTCTGGATTGGTTTTGATGAATTGATTTTTCTCCCTCATTCCAAGTCCCATTTTCTGGTTTCTTTGCCTGTCTGGTAAGTTTTGGTTAAATGCCAGAAATCATAAAATTAAGATGCTACATATTTTTGTGTTCCTATACATTTCCTTGAGCTTTGTTCTAAGATGCAATTACTCACTTGGAAAGAGTTTGATCTTTTGGGCCTTGTCTTTAAGCTTCCTTAGGTAGGACCAGCACAACGTTTATGCAGGGTTCATTTGTCCTCATTATTGAGGCAAAACCCTTCTGAACGTTCTTCCCCACACTCCCTGAATTATGAGGGCACAGGAGCTTTTATTATTACTATTTTTTGAGACAGAGTCTTGCTCTGTCACTCAGGTTGGAGTGCAGTGGTACGGCTCACTGCAACCTCCGCCTCCTGGGTTCAAGCGATTCTCCTGCCTCAGCCTCCCAAGTAGCTGGGATTACAGGCACCTGCCACCACGCCTGGCTAATTTTTGTATTTTTTGTAGAGACAGGGTTTTGTCATGTTGGCCAGGCTGGGCTTGAACTCCTGACCTCAGGTGATCCGCCTGCCTCAGCCTCCCAAAGTGCTGGGATTACAGGTGTGAGTCACTGCGCCTGGCCACACAGGAACTCTTTCTGGCCTTGTGTGAGCTCCAAGGACTATTCTCTCTAATCTTTTCAAGTGGTTTTTGAATTTGGCATCTTGTACTTTTTTCATATGCACACACTGCTCACTACTCAGCTGAAGATTTGAGGGGCCTCTGCAGATCTCTGGAGTTGTCTCTGAGGGCGTCTCTGTCCTCTATTGTACTCTTATAAACTCTAGAAACCTTGGCCTGTAATCTCTGTCTCTTCACCTCAGTACTCTGCTCATCTCTGCTCTGCTTGGGTTCTCCTGCCATGAACCATAGGCTGGGAACTCTCTCCAGGCTGTAAGCTGGGGCAACCCTAGGGCTTCCCTTGTTTTTTTCCCACCTCTCAGAGATCACTGTCTATTTTTGCCTGAAATCCAATGTCTTAAAACCTATTATTTTCATCTATTTTATCTCGTCTTTATTGTTTCGTGCAGAAGGGTAAATTCAATTCCTGATACTCCAACTAGGCCAGAGGCTGAAATTGAGCTCCTCTTCTATACTCTTAATCTTTCCTTTATTCTATATTCCTCCTTTCCACTGTTTCCCCCCTATACACTGCATTCAACTGCAATGTGGTGTTCCTTCTATAATGTGTATCCCTCCTGTCCTCTGCATCCCGTATGTAATCTACAGCCTCCTCATCCGCTTATTTTTCTCACTTCAGCATCTACATTTATCCTGCACTACTCTGCCTCTGTCCAAGTAGGAAACCTTCTCAGGATTTCGACTCCACTTCCAACTCTTCCACCTGTCATGCCAAGGATATTTGCTAGGACATCTCTGCCCATGATGTCAGTAAGCAACAGGTACCTGTGGGATCGGACTTCATAAATAAAACCAATGTTCAGGGCTAGAAATTCTTTACTTAAATTTTTTTAATTTCCATAGGTTATTGGGGAACAGGTGGTGTTTGGCTACATGAGTAAGTTCTTTTTTTTTTTTTTTTTTTTGAGACGGACTCTGTTGCCCAGGCTGGAGTGTAGTGGCATGATCTCAGCTCACTGCAACCTCCACCCTCTGAGTTCAAGCGATTCTCCTGCCTCAGCCTCCCAAGTAGCTGGGATTATAGGCGCCTGCCACCGCACCTAGCTAATTTTTTGTAGTTTTAGTAGAGACGGGGTTTCATCATCTTCACCAGGCTGGTCTTGAACTCCTGACTTCATGATCCACTCCCAAAGTGCTGGGATTACAGGCGTGAGCCATCATGCCGGGCTATGAGTAAGTTCTTTAGTGGTGATTTGTGAGATTTTGGTGCACCCATCATCTGAGCAGTACACACTGTACCCAATTTGTGGTCTTTTTATCCCCAACCCTGAGTCTCCAAAGTCCATTGTGTCATTCTTATGCCTTCTTATCCTAATAGCTTAGCTCCCACTTATGAGAGAGAACATATGATGTTTGGTTTTCCATTCCTGAGTTACTTCACTTAGAATAATAGTCTCCAATCTCATCGAGTAGAATAATAGTCTCCAATCTCATCGAGGTCGCTGTGAATGCCATTAATTCATAATTCATTTTTTTTAGGGCTGAGTAGTATTCCATCATATATATGTATGTGTGTGTGTACATATATACATGTATATATATGTATACGTGTATATGTGTGTGTGTATGTATGTATATACATACACACACACACATACACACATACATACACACATACTCCACAGTTTATCCACTCATTAATTGATGGGCATTTGCGTTGCCTCCATGTTTTTGCAGTTGCTAATTGTGCGGCTATAAACATGCGTGTGCAAGTATCTTTTTCATATAATGACTTCTTTTCCTCTGCATAGATACCCAGTAGAGGGATTGCTGGATCAAATGGTAGTTCTACTTTTAGTTCTTTTTTTTTTTTTTTTTTTTTTTTTTTTT
>NW_016807677.1:535447-573000 GCF_001698545.2 Rhinopithecus bieti
CGCCCGCCTCGGCCTCCCAAAGTGCTGGGATTACAGGCTTGAGCCACCGCACCCGGCCTACTTTTAGTTCTTTAAGGAATCTCCATGCTCTTTTCCATAGTGGTTGTACTAGTTTACATTCCCACCAGCAGTGTAGAAGTGTTCCCTGTTCACCACATCCACTCCAACATCTTTTTTTTTTTTTTTAATTTTTCGATTATGGTCATTCTTGCAGGAGTAAGGTGGTAATGCATTGTGGTTTTGCTTTGCATTTCTCAGGGCTAGAAATTCTTAGCTAAAGAGGGAATTAAGAGACCTGTTGTTCTGGTCGGCTCTAAATTTGGGAGGAGGAATATGGGATTAGGGTAAATAGAACCCCTGAGTCTATAGCCTGTTGAGTGAACAGGGTGTGATGATGCAGTGATAGTTATACTGCATTGTTGGAATTGTCTCTGAGTTATTAGGGTTTCCCTGGCTTCTCAGCATCACCTCCAATTCTTCCATTTTGAGGTATTCTTAAATAAAATAAGTGTTCAGGGTTAAATAGCTCGAGAACTTATTGAGAAAAGTTGGGAAACATTTTTGTCATTATATCTAGTTGCTTGTACTTTACAGGACCAAGGAATGGGCAAATGCCAGGAGGGCAAATCTCTGTCTCCTAATCATGTCCCAGCTCTGGGATGGGGCCAAGACTTGTACCAGGGATGTCTGAAGGAACTAAGAGTCAACATATCTGAAAAGGGACGCTTGGTTTTCAGACAGCATCCCTTTCTGAATAATCTATAACTATGGATTCGCCCAGTAAAGAAAGCTCTTACCTCTTCTCTTTCCACACCAAACTTTTTCTCTTATTCTCTACTGCAAATCAAAGTACCTTTACCTAGGATGAGGTTGATTTTAGCTGGCTGTTCCTAGACATCAATCCAAGCCAAACAGTTGGAGGAATAGTAGGTTCCTTTGAGTAGGGACGCTGTGCTTGCAAGTTTTCAGTATGTTCATTTTGATTATTTTTCTATCTATGTTAGTAATATCTGTATTTCCCATCGATATCTTATTGGTCTTCTGTGGAAGTTCCATCAGCATCATCTTCAAGGTCAGTTCATGTCAACATTTATTGAGGATATATTATGAACTAGGCTCTGAACTATGTAGGAGCTAGTACATCAAAGAAAAATGCAGATTCTGTCCTCATATCTAGTAGTGAAAAAATTCATCCATCCATCATCTATTCATCCATTCATCCACTCATCATCCATCCATCCATTCACCCATCCAGCCATCCATTATCATCCATCCTTTCAATGAACATACAGATACATCTAATATGATGGTAGGAATATGACAGAGTTATAAACAGAGTTACAGAGTTGTTTGGCACCAAGAAGTAGTAGCTTTTAGCCTCATCTGAGAGGGATTTTGAAAGCTTCCTGGAGGAAATCATCATCTGTTTAGTTTTGATGCGTGAATAGAAGTCATGTGAGAAGTGGAGGCAAGGTGAGTCACGCCACAGCTCAAGGCCTGGATCCACAACATCACCCATAGATCAGGGATAGGCTGGCCACTTGAGGCCTTCTAGACTTTGTCTAGGAATGAGCTCAACGTCTCCCAGGCCCGGCGTCACGCGCTGCCCTTCACCAAGGTCTTTGCCACCTACTGCCCTTTGCGCATACAGTATGTATGTGGCAGCGTGCTGCAGCTGCAGGGCTACTGGCCTATGTACTCTGAGGACCAGCAGCGTGACCTCGCCCTGGATCTGGTGCTGCCACAAGGCCCAGACCACTTCAGCTGGGCATCATCTGACTTTGTGAACTCTGGGCCTTAGAGGAGGCCCAAAGTTGTGGTCGCCAGGCCCGGGAAGCAACAGCACAGTGGAGAGGGAGCCGGGGTGCACAGGGAAGTAGGTCCCTACTATTAACCAGGAGTTTGGGGTCCTCTCCTGAAGTAGGCAAGAACTGCACTTCTCTTTCTCTCCTGATTCTTGGTTTTCCTTTGAGTCATCTGGAGCTGCCTTCTCATCAGGTGCACTCTTCATGGGAAGCAACTCTTGCCCCCACTTCCTCTGGGCACAAGAAGTAAGTTCTGCTAAATTAAATTAAATGTGTTCCAGGCTGGGCGCGGTGGCTCATGTCTGTAATCCCAGCACTTTCGGAGGCTGAGGTGGGCAGATCACCTGAGGTCAGGAGTTTGAGACCAGCCTGACCAACATGGTGAAACCCCATCTCTAGTAAAAATACAAAAATCAGCTGGGCATGGTGGGTGCCTGTAGTCCTAGCTACTTGGGAGGCTGAAGGGGGAGAATCACTTGAACCTGGGAGGTGGAGGTTGCAGTGAGCCGAGACTGTGCCACTGCACTCCAGCCTGGGTGACAGAGCAAGACCCTGTCCAAAAAAAAAAAAATTAAATTTGCTTCAAAATGCTGTAATTTAGTGAACTGCAACCTCCTTTTTTCTTTTCTTCTTCTTCTTTTTTTTAATTGTGTGATTCCGTTTATTTAAAGCTGTAAAACTAGCAAAACTAGTCTATGGTGATAGAGGTCAGAATAGGGGATACTTTGTAGGGAGGATTTGACTGGGATGTAACCTCATTTAATATGTAAACAAACTACAACCTGACCTGAGAGTATATTTTTGTAAGAAGAAAGGAAGTCTCCTCCAATCATAGCAGCCAGCTTTCAGTCAGGGGCAGACTGTAGACTGATCAGATGTGTCTAAATTAGACAAAGGCTGATCTATAACCGATCAGGCTATATCCAATACCATTTCCTTTTTCTGTTTATAAACACTACTTGTCCACTGTTGCTGGGTGGAGGTCTCTGAGACTCTCTAATATAGCTCTCTCATTTAATGAGGTGAGTTTAAATCAGGTCTTTTTGTAGTGAACTGTACCCCTAATCAACATCATCTCCTGAACCAAGACCGACCAGCTGGACTCAAATGCTATTGAACTATGCTTATTGCATGGACTTTGAGTTGTTTGATTTTGACTAGTTGTTTGTGGAAACTCCTGATAAGGAGTGTACTTCAGTTTCTTGGCATTGTCCACTCATAGTCATCAAAATAGTCTCCCTGACTGGGTGCGGTGGCTCACCCCTGTAATTCCAGCACTTTGGGAGGCCGAGGCAGGCAGATCACTTGAGGACAAGAGTTCAAGACCAGATTGACCAACATGGTGAAACCCCAACTCTACTAAAAATACAAAAATTAGCCGGTTGTGGTGGTGGGTGCCTGTAATCCCAGCTACTTAGGAGGTTGAGGCAGGAGAATTGCTTGAACCTAGGAAGTGGAGGTTGCAGGGAGCCAAGATTGTACCACTGCATTCCAGCCTGGGTGACAGAGCGAGACTCCATCTTAAAAATAATAAAAAATAATAATAACAATAATAGTCTCTCTGATGTGTTGCTTCCCCTGGGAAGTCTTAAGTGCTCCTATGCAGTCATTCTTTATACATCAACTGGTCTATTAGGGTTAGAATAACAAAAACATGAAGAAAGCAGCACAAAGAATCATCCAACTAAGGTGAAGTTGTGAATTGTGAGTTCAATATTGAAACAAAACAAGTCCATTATGATGGTGATGGAAAATGGGGTCAAGGGCCAAAGTTTTGGTCAATCTCTCAAAATTGAGATGCTGACCAAAAGGCAGAAATGTTTAAATTAAATTTGGCCCAAAGCTGCTGGCGTATCTGTTGAACTGCAACCCAACTTAGTATTTAAGTCAGCTACCTCCCAACTGAGACCATATTCTTGTAACAAACAGCTGAATCTCAGCAAGTCACAGCTGCTGTACTTTAACCAGTCACAGGCTGCCAACTGATCAGACCATGTCCATATAAGGCAAATGCTGAGCTGTACCCCATCAAACTGTTTGTGTGTATTACTTCCAATAAATTCGGCCTGCCCATGTTGCTGGGTGAAGCACTCTGAACCTTTACTGGTTCAGGGTGCTGCCCGATTCATAAATTTTCTTTGCTCAAATAAAGTCTGCTTAATTAAAAAAAAAAGAAAAGAAAAGAAAAAGAAAAAAAAAGAAAAGTGAGGCAAGGAAAGAATAGTCCAGGCAGAGAAGGAAGCATGAGCAAAGACACGGAGGTGGAGAGCAGGGAGAATTTCAAGAGATTTAGTTTTACTAGAGCATGACGTTCAAGTTGCAGAGTGTTAGCAATAAGGGAGAGGTGGTAAGGATCCAAAGGCAGAAGACCTGGAGTGTAAGGCTAAGTAGGGGGTATGGGCTTTTTCCTGTATGAGGTTACGCATCCTTGAAGAGCTTCAAGCAGGAAGTGATATGGCACACATAATTCTGGAGGCAGAAACAGAGAGAAATCAGTTTGAAGAGCTATTTAGGGAGTGCCATTTGGTGACTAATTGGATGTGGAAAATGAGGGTGCAAGAGGCATCCAGGCCAATTCCAGGGTTTCTGATCCAGCAGCACTGTGTAGATGGTGGTACCCTTCGCTGGGGACAGACAGGCAGGTGGAGGAGATGGTTTGAGGGATTGAGGGTGGGTGGGGGTGGAATGGTGACTTCAATTTTGAACATCTTGAATTTGAAATGTCTGTGAAGTCTGTGGGCTCCCAAATGAATACATCCAGAATATGTCTAAAGCCTAAGAGGATATCTGATCTGGTCAGGTCTGGGGATAGATATGGGAAAGTAAGAAAAATAGGTGAAGTGTGAAGGGTATTGGAATGAGAACAGAACCTCCAGGAACACCAATGTTTAAGGAGCAGGTGGAGGAGGAATTTCAAGAGAGGTAAGGAGGGGCAGATGATGTCATGGAAGCCAAGGAAGTGAGCAGTCAATCTTTCACATACCTCTGAGAGGTCTGCTCTTAAAAGGCTCATGGAATGCTTCTTTGATTTGGCAAGAAGGAGGGCACTGTGATGTTTTGAGAGTTTCTGGAGTGGTAGAGGAGGAAGCCTGACTGTAGAGGGCTGAGGATCGGAGGGAAATGAGGAAGTTGGCCTAGTAGACTTCTCTTTGGGGCTTACAAAGGCAGAGAGAGAAAGGGAAGTGTCTGGGGAGGAGGCATGCAGGGTCAAGGGAGAGCTTATCTTAGCGTGGGAGAGACGAGTAATTGGGACTACAAGCACATGCCACCATGCCCGGCCAATTTTTGTATTTTTAGTAGACATGAGGTTTCACTATGTTGATCAGGCTGGTCTTGAACTCCTGACCTCATGATCCACTTGCCTTGGCCTCCCAAAGTGCTGGGATTACAGGTGTGAGCCACCATGCCCGGCCTGGAGTGCCTTCTTTATCTCCAAGTTCTATTCGTCCTTCCCTTCAAGGCCTAGATAAAGTCTTTCCTCCATGGAGCTTTCTCTGCCTCTGAATACCTGCAACACTGTCTGTAGCACGCATGAGTGATTAATCGCATCATCTGTTCTTGTGTTGCTGTTTAACTTTTTGCATGCTTGACTACTCTTATATAATTGCAAGCTCCTTGAAGACAGGAACTGTTTATTGATATCCTCCTAGCAGTTAGCATAGTGCTGATAGCCACATGAGTGATTAGAAAAGCACTAATTGAATGAATGCATAAACAAATACAGAGCTTTTAAGTCACGACAGAGAAACATTCCTTTTTTTTTTTTTTTGAGACGGAGTCTTGCACTGTCACCTGGCCTGGAGTGCAATGGCATGATCTGCGCTCACTGCAACTTCTGCCTCATGGGTTCAAGTGATTCTCCTGCCTCAGCCTCCCAAACAGCTGGGATTATAGGCACCCACCACCATGCCTGGCTAATTTTTTGTATTTTTAGTAGAGACAGTGTTTCACTATGTTGGCCAGCTGGTCTCAAACTCCTGACCTCGTGATCCGCCTGCCTTGGCCTCCCAAAGTGCTGGGATTATATGCGTGAGCCACCGTGCCCGACACATTCTTCTTTAAAATTTTTATTTTTAAATTTTACTTTAAGTTCTGGGATGCATGTGCAGAACGTGCAGATTTGTTACATAGATATACATGTGTCATGGTGATCTGCTGCACCTATCAACCCATCATCTAGGTTTTAAGCCCCTCGTGCATTGGGTATTTGTCCTAATGCTCTTCCTTCCCTTGCCCCCCATGCCCCTGACAGGCCCCAGTGTGTGACAATGGGGAGCATTCTTTATGATCACAGTCAGTAATGAATAGATGCTCTGACCATTAGAATTGGCTGCTAGTTCCAGCTCTGCCCCACCCCATCTGTGACTTGGGCAATGACTTGACCTCTCGGAGCCTCAGTGTCCTCATCTGTAAAGTGAGCTGACATCTAACTTGCTGTGTCAACATAAAGATTAAATGAGATAATGCAGGTAAAGTGCTAAGTACAATTTCTGAAGCCTGTATTGAGTAAATGCTCAATACATGTTAGCTGTGATTGCCTGTATTACACTGAGCCATGCCTCCCCTTGACAGGGCACAATCAAGTATACTTGGGACAAAACTGCCATCCCTGGGCTAGCCTGCTGATCAGAAGCTAGTGATGGACAACATCATGGAGGCGTCTTCTGAGCCTAAGTGTTGATGCTTAGAGTGAAGGAAGTGACTCTTCAACAGGGACCAAAAACAAATAGAAGCTGTAGCTATAGCTCATAGTTGTAGCTATGTTCCCCATACTGAGGGGGAACAGTATGTGGAGGCTGCTGGTCACAAACGGCCTTTTTAGTGGTGGTCGCACTCATAAATAGCCCTGCTGTCAGTGCAGAGAGGGAGAGAATAGAGCCCGCTGGTTTGAGCTGGATTAGGACAGTTCCTGGATGCTCCGGCCTCCTCTCTCTGCAAGCAGAGTGTGCTGTGGGAGACTGAGAACAAAGCACTCCCACACTGGCCTCCGCCCAGCTGCCGCTGTACCTCTCCCACCCTCACTCCCAGGAGCCACGCTTAGCAGTGCAGCCCACATCCTGCGCTGCTTAACCACAGCCCGCCTCTGGCTGCAGGCGGCTGCCTTAGGGTGGGGGTGTGCCTGCTTGAGACACCTCCCTTCTTCGCTTCCCCAGCCCTGGCTCCGCAGCTTTTCCTGGCAGCTTGTGGAAATCTGTGTCCCATCCCCAAGCTGGGCTTCCACCGCCACCGTCTTCTTCCGTAACTTCATCTGTTTTTCAAGGCCTGGTTCTGTCTTGCCCATTTTCTACCAACCACTCCATCAGGGAGCCATCAGTCATTCTCTGCCACCTTTGATGTCTTCCTCTGAGAGAAGTTGGTGAAACTTTCTTTCTTTCTCTCCCTCCCATCCTCTTTCTTTCTTCCCTTCCTCAATCCCTCCCTTCTTTCCCTTTCCTTTTATTTTCTTTCTGTCTCTTTTTCTTTTCTCTCCCCTCCCTTTACTCTTTCTTTCTTTTTTCTCTTTTTCTTTGTTTTTGAGATGGAGTCTCGCTCTGTTGCCCAGGCTGGAGTGCAGTGGCGTGATCTCAGCTCACTCCCGGCTTCACGCCATTCTCCTGCCTCAGCCTCCCAAGTAGCTGAGACCACAGGCACCCGCCACCACGCCCGGCTAATTTTTTGTATTTTTAGTAGAGACGGGGTTTCACTGTGTTAGCCAGGATGGGGATGTTCTCAGTCTCCTGATCTCGTGATCCGCCCGCCTCAGCCTCCCAAAATGCTGGGATTACAGGCGTGAGCCACTGCGCCCGGGCTTTTTTTCTTTTTTCTTATTCCCTTATGCCCTCTCTAAAGAGAGCTTCAGGTAACGGCCCTACCAGCTGTGGAAACAGAGAGTGTTCGCATCTGGGGTCATAGCTGAGAATTTAGTCAAAGGTAGTGAGAACCTGAATGGTCTTGGGAATTAAGGCAGCCTCTCAGGGCTTCTCAGAAAAGAGGGACAGCAACCCTTTCAGCCAAATACAATTTATTTTTTCTCTCTCAGCTGAGAGGAGCCGAGCACATTTAAGGAGATGCAAATGACCATCCAGTGGCCTACAGTGGAGACAAGGCGGGGAGGTGGGGATGTGGAGGGCTAGGGGTTGAGGGGTTGGTGGGGAGTGTGGGGGGAGGGAGGAGCACAGGGCTGGCTCAGAGCCAGGATCTGTGAATGGGGCAGGGCCTCTGTCAATATTTACCAGTCCATCCCCAGAGAGGGTTGCAAAAGGGACAGAGATAGAAAAGTAGATGGAATACTTTGGGATGGGGGACAACTTACATGCAAGAAAAGGGAACTGAACGGAGAAGTTACATCCAAGGGGAAGGGAGTGAATAGCAGAAATAAATATCCTGGCAAGAGAGCAGGCCAGCTGTGAGGATGTGACTACTAATGATGTTTCAAAGGAAGAAGCAGCAGCAGTGTCTTAGGACTGGGTACCAGCAGAGAAGGCAGGAAGGAGGGAGCTGGGGATCAGGCTGGAGGGCGTGAGTTCACCATGAGGCTGAGGAACGATTCTCTCGTGGGGTCCAAGACTAGCCCAGGAAACAGGGAGTCGCAGGGGGACTGGAGAGGAGCCAGACCTGGGCCAGTGGGAGGCAGTGTTCTCCAGAGGGTCAGATGCGTCTCTGATTCAGGCCAGAATACAGATCCCGCTGGCCTTTCCGGATGGGCTGGGAGTGAAGTCGAGAGGGGGTGGTCAGTGGTGCGGGAGGAAGTACCTCCTAAGAAAGGATGCTGAAGATCTAGCTTTAGTGCATAGAAAGAGCTTTGGACTTGAAGTCAGGAGGCAGGCTGGAATTCTAATTTGGCTCGGATGGTAGGAGACTTCAACTGATCACCTCCTTCCGTGAGCCTCAACTTTCCCATCTCAAAAATAGGAACTTAAAGACCCACCTTCCAGGGCTTCTGTCAGGGCTAAATAATTCACTTATGCTAAAGTAAATACTACGTGCTTGGCTGGTGCTCAACAAATATTTGTTGAGTATATCCAGGTGTGAGGGTAAAAATATTTAACAACTGGTAGTGCACACATACCAATCAACAAGAACAATCCTGGTGATCCTCTGGCATGCCAGGCATTAACTCTTTTTTTTTTTTTTGAGACGGAGTCTCGCTCTGTCGCCCAGGCTGGAGTGCAGTGGCCGGATCTCAGCTCACTGCAAGCTCCGTCTCCCGGGTTTACGCCATTCTCCTGCCTCAGCCTCCCGAGTAGCTGGGACTACAGGCGCCCGCCACGTCGCCCGGCTAGTTTTTTGTGTTTTTTAGTAGAGACGGGGTTTCACCGTGTTAGCCAGGATGGTCTCGATCTCCTGACCTCGTGATCCGCCCATCTCGGCCTCCCAAAGTGCTGGGATTACAGGCTTGAGCCACCGCGCCCGGCCGGCATTAACTCTTTAGTTACCCCCACTCAAGAGACAGCCTGGTAGGGGAGGGACTGGGATGCCTGGCCATGTGTGTGTGTGTGTGTGTGTGTGTGTGTGTAAGCGTGGGTTGGGGTGAGCAAAGTTTGGGGCCATTTTCCAATGAAGTATTTTAATATTTCAATAGCTTTTATATAATATTTATATAATTTTCATATTTCAATAACTCGTTTGGCTATACTGGTACATGCTGGTGGAATATCAGCCTTGAATTTATTGTGTTAGAATTTGCACATATGATATTCTCCATGGCTGTATCCCAGATAATGAAGAAGCCAGAGAAAGAGGCGTATATCTCTCGCAAGCTTCCTCCTCTCCATGGTTATGGAAGCCATGCAGCCTTTGAGACAGTCCTGTTTTACCATGAAGGAGGCAGAGGTGGCACATAGAGGGTCATCATGGAAGCCCTGAGTGAGGGGCTTTGAAGCATCTGGCAGACAAGATGGGCCATCCCATCTGTTCCCTTTCCCCCCGGAGGGGCATCCCCTCCAGCCTCCTGGCCCATTTCTATCCCCCGTTACCTCATAGTCTGGGTTGGGAACAGGTGGTGGCCTCTCCTTGTTTTGTCCTGCAGAGGAAGGAGGGGAAACGTTTCATTCCCATGAGGGAACCAATCTTGCAGCACTGTCTGTGCCAGTGAGACCCAGATAGAGAATGGCAAACCCCGTTGTTCTCTCCTCGACCACTTCCCTTTTACGTTCTTTCTCTTTTTGTTTTCTTTCATTTATCTCTTCTCATCATTTTGTGACTTTCCTCAGCTCAAGGTCCTCCCATTGTTTCTCTCCACGGGGAAGGGAAAGGAAAAGGCAGGAGCTAATATATCAAAGTCTCTCTTCCCACAGCTTAGGGACAGAATCGGATGACTGCAGGCGTTGACAGGCATGTGAGGAAGCCCGTCACGTTCATCAACATTTTTGCACTTTTATAGGATGGAAGGAGGGGAGTGACATGAGATTTGAAACCCTCTGTTGAGATCTTGTCATCACAGTACTGGAAGCTGTGCATAGAAGCTCTAGAGAAGCTGTTCTGACCTAGCTGTGGACTTGCCACCCACCCTGGCCCAGGCTGGTCGTCCCCCTTGGCAGGAATCTCCTCTGACCGGACTCCACAGCCTTACCCCTTTGCCTGCCGCCAGCACCTGCTCCTCGTGTCACAGGCTTGGCCTTGGCCTTTCTATTCTTGCTCCAGTAGTAAACCAGCAGCAGCAAGCCCAGAGTGATGCAGATGTCCACTATGACAATTGTGGCCACCGCCATCACATCCATCTCCATGCAGTTCTCACACACTGTGAGGGACGGGGTGGGGAGAGGGGAAATCACTAAGCAAGGAAAACACAAGGCACTGGAAGTGAGGAGGGAGCGCATGAAGGCCATTCTCCCCTTACTACTCACACACTTGCCACGGCCAGAGCCCCCCCTTCAATATGTTTAGAACAACATCGACAAGCAAAGAGTGGTGGCTGTGGGTAGAGGCACTGGAGTCAAACAGCCCTGGGTTTGAGTACCAGTTTTATTACTCACTAGCTGTGAGAAGCGTGAAATGTGTTTTCAATTCACAGACGCTCTGTTTCCTCATCCCTTTACTCATGGGAATAAAATGGTATTTAACCCATATGGTTGTTGAGAGGATTATATGAAAAAAAATCCTTGGTAAGTGTTGGATATAGACAGTGCTTGAGTGATACTTAATAAGCACTCAATAAATGTTAGCTAATGTTATTATTTTATTATTATACCTTAGCTTATGCCATTTTATCAGAGTAGACTTGAGTCTTTTTTGCAAACTTTTCTGAAAAATTTATCTCTGGAGGAAGCATTAGATAAACTCATGTTGGTATGCCATGAACCTGGGTGTGATGCAGTGCAAATGACCCAGTCCTGTCTCTTAGGGAGTTGCTATTTTAGATCTTGCACAGACTGGGGTTACCCCAAAGCCTCATATTTGTGTTTAATCTATATTCCAGAAAACACTGATGCTGTGTGGTACCAGAGAGTCCAGGACTGAGTGTGGGAGGAAGCACAAAGACACCAGGGCACTGTGAGCTGGGTTAGGGGAAATCATTGAGAATGCCCTTTTGAATGGTCCTCCCTAAAGAGCCGGTGGTGCCTGCTCTGGAGACCTGGGTTACCTCTTGCCTTCAGGTAGAGATGATGGCTCGCGTCCTCTGCATTGCTTCCTCTGGGGTAGCAGACATAATAACCACTTTGCTCCATTTCTGAAAATTCCCTCAGAAACAGCTGATCCCCAGAATCTTCTTTGTTTTTACCATTGTGTTGCCATTGTATTTCAGATCCAAGATGCTGAGAGCATGTCAGTATCACTGTGGTTCCAGAGATGGAGACTTTATATGCTGGGGAGAAAGAAGGGAAATTGATGGAAGAAACCAGGACAATTTTTAGTAAAGGCAAATTAGTGACAAAAGAAACACCCAAATGCAGGAAGTCATCTGTCATCTAGGTCTTAGATTTGCTTGTCAAAAGGGAGCTCTACTGGCTGGAGGGTGTGGAAGAGGAGATACGTGGAATGAAGGGAACTGGAGAACCTGAAGGGAACTAGAGAACCTTTTGAGAGGTGGCTTTAGGGTTTACGCAGGGACATGGGGACTTGGGAAAGGTTAGATGGATGTAAAGAAAAACCCATAAAAGTCCCTATTTGGAACCTTTCTAAAATGGGGTTGAGAATGCAATGCTGGGAAGATTCTTGGGGTTAATTTCTCTCAATCAGTTCCTTCTTGTCTACCCACCAATCTGCATCCTCAGACAGGGCATAAATAAAAGACCAATAAACTCACGTGTCTGTGTAATACTACCTGAAAATGAAAAAAGGAAACAGCAGTAAGAAAACATCTTGGTTTAAGTTGAAATTGTAGGTAAAAGTTTTCTAGTGGAATTAGACACTGCCCACAAGACTTCCCAAAGAGGGTCTCGTCCACTTGGAAGCCCTGAGTCTTGGAGGTGAGGTTCATGCTTAGCCTATGAGATTTAGCTCGTAGATATATTTTTTAAATAGCTCATAGATGTAACCCAGATACATTGGATTCAGAATATACCAGCGTGTGCTCCTAGATCCAGATCTACTGAAGCTCAGAAAGCCTTAAAGTCCTAAAGCCAAAAAATTCCAGAGATCTTCAAGCTTATCCTCTTATATTAGCCAGAACTGTATTACAGATAGGTATGAATGACAAACGAACCACCCAAATGTAGGAAGTCATCTGTCATCCAGGCCTTAGATTTGCTTGTCAGAAGGGAGCAATACTGGCTTTCTCAGAAATAAAGCTCTACACCGAATCACTGATTCGTGGACTTACCTATTTCTTACAATTCAGAAATTCTTTCTCAGAACTGAGTCCTCATTTAGAGAAGAAACACCTTTATTCTTATTCCATATATTTTTCTCTCTGTTTGTCTTTAAATAATGTGAAATACTCTACACATTTTGAGGGAATGTTTCTTCCAATAAAAAGTGGTTTCACTTTACTTTGTATCTGAGCATAATCAGCTCTCAATTATTTTTGTTAGAGAGAGGCCCATCAGTGTGGACAACTGAAATCAACTAATAAACCACTAATGCCATTCGCAGGTCCAGCCATGTTTCCCACAGCAGCCATTTTTGCCCTGGGAGGTGGAGCTAGGAGTCCTTTCTTATTTCCTGGAAAACTTGTGGCTGGAACACTGGGTTCTGTTACAGCCTGGACATGACAGCTGGAGGAGAGGAGAGGCGGTGGTGCGGCTATTAGGGACAGAGCTCTGGACTGAAGCGTCAGAAGCCCTGTGTTTGAATCCTAGATCTGCCCTAGTCTGTGTGACCCAGGACAAGTCCTTTAACTTCGCTGAACCTCAACTTCTTTATCAGGGAAATGGAGATAAAACAGCAACCTCACAAGGTCTTTGTGCAAATTAAACGGATTATGAAGGTGGAAGTGGATGACACATAGCAGGTGCTCAAGAAAAAGTTACTTCCTTTCCTCCTTTCCTTCTTGAGGTCCCGCTGCTCCCAGCACAGAACTGAACTCTGACCCAGTTGCTCAGGCAGCCCTCTGACAAAGACTGCACAGAATGTAAACAAATCATTCTCCAGGTTTTTCCACCTGCTTATAATTGGGAGCTGAGTAAAAGGACAGTAAATAGTTTATATTATTTTAATTTATAAATAATTTTTCAACAGATGTTTCTTAGACATGTTAAATGAACTAGAAGTCATTAATAAAGTACATAGACATTATACTTTGCTGGGTGTGTTTGTTTGAAAAAATGTAAAGAAAATTGCTCACAACTTTTATTGGCACAAATTCAGTAGCAGAGCTTAGACTTAACTCATGCTCACACAAGGGTCTAGATGTCTATGCTTAGAAATGTGCTCTGCGTATGTTCATTGTGCACTATTCACAATAGCAAAGACATGGAATCAACCTAAATGCCTGTCAATGGTAGAGTGGATAAAGAAAATGTGCTGCATATACACCATGGAATACTATGCAGCCATAAAAAAGAATGAGATCACACACGTCCTTTGCAGGAACATGGATGGGACTGGAGGCCATTATCTTTAGCAAACAAACACAGTGACAGAAAACCAAATACCACATGTTCTCATTTAGAAGTGGGAGCTAAATGATGAGAACACATGAACACAGAGGGAAACGACACACACTGGGACCTCTCAGAAGGTGGAGGGTGGGAGGAGGGAGAGGATCAGGAAAAATAACTAATAGGTACTAGGCTTAATGCCTGGGGGATGAAATAATCTGTACAACAAATCCCCATGACACAAGTTTACCTATAAAACAAACCTGCACATGTACCCCTGAATTTAAAATGCAAGTTAAATTAAAAAAAGATATGTGTGCTCACAAAGATTTTATACACATCCAGAGATAGTATTTCATAATGGTTAAGAAAATGAACTTCAGTGTCATCTAAATCTGCATTAAAACTTTTTTATTTTTAAATTGCTATTTATTAATTTTTTCAGAGACAGTGTCTTTCTCTGCCACAGAGGCTGGAGTACAGTGGCACAGTCTTGGCTTAATGCAGCCTCAACCTTCTGAGCTTAAGTGAGTCTCCTGCCTTGGCCTCCCAGTGTTGGGATTATAGGCATGAACCACGGCACCTGGCCTAAATCTGCATTTATATCTCTAGGACTGGACTGTTTATTTATTTTTGTATTTATTTGAGCCTTTGTTTCCTTCACTGCACAATAGGAGTGTTAGAAGAATTAAATGAGGATATTCAAGTAAAGTATTTAGAGCAATGCCTAAAACATACGTGCTCAGTAAACTTTAATGCTTATCATCTATAGTCAGTGTGCTTTTCATGTATTAATAGCTAAAATTCACCTACTGCCTGTTTTTTGTTTGTTTGTTTGTTTGTTTTGAGACAGAGTCTCGCTCTGTCACCCAGGCTGGAGTGCAATGGCACAATCTCAGCTCACTGCAACCTCCGCCTCCCAGGTTCAAGCAATTCTCTTGCCTCAGCCTCCTGAGTAGCTGAGATTACAGGCACCTGCCACCACGCCTGGCTAATTTTTGTATTTTTAGTAGAGATGGAGTTTCACCATGTTGGCCAGGCTGGTCTTGAACTCCTGACCTCAGGTGATCCTCCCACCTCGGCTTCCCAAAGTGCTGGGATTACAGGCGTGAGCCACCATGCCCGGCCCACCTACTGCCTTTTGTGTCAGATAATGTTCTAAGCGCCTTAAATAAATTACTCATTTGGTCCTCATCATAACCCTACAAGTTAGGTAGCACTATTATTTCCATCATACCATGATGATGCTATGGCACAGAAAAGTTAGGTAAATTACTCAAACACACCCAGCAAGTAGAGAGTTGAGCCAAGATTCAAACATTCTGGTCTAGCTCAGTTAGACTCTTACCCTCATACTATAGAGCTTTATCTCTTCTGCATAAAATATTTTTCTTCCCTAAAACAAAAGCTTATCCTTTAAAATTCAGCTCAAGGATCACCTCCCCCAGGGAATCTTTCCCAACGACACTCGGTAGAGTTGATCACTCCCCTCTTTACACTTCATTTTACTCTGTATCTACCCATATTATAACATGCAACTCACTATATTTTCAATTATTTGTGTCTCACACAAGACCATCAGCTTCTTGAGGGGAGGTAATTAGCAATGTGTTCATACGTTTGTTCATTTATTCATTCAAAAAATATTTATTGAGCACCTACTATGTGCCAGACGCTGGGCTAGGTAAATGAGACACTTCTGCCTTGAAAGATTTCAAAAACGTATACACAAACACATGGTAGCTCCAACCCACACCCATAAGTGTATGATCAGAGATACATATATGCACAGCTATAATCTGACATGACAGCTAGCAACAAATACAGGCACGTTTCATACAGATCTCATTGAAAGATACTTGTATTTTCCCTTTAATAGTTTTAGTTCTCAGTGTTTGTTAATGGTGATTGTACTCTATGACCATTTCATTCCACATTTGAAAACTTTTGCTAGATAGAGTGGAAATCCTCTTACCCATTTCTTCATAACCTGAAAAGAAAACGGTAAGAAGCCATTAGTAATGTTTCTATTGGCAACGAAGATCAGACCCTGCTCCTGTGGGTTGGGACTCTTCCCTCAACCCTTAGGAAACAATGGAACTTCCAATTTCCTTGGCTGCATATAAAAAGCTGCTTTGGGCCTTACGTCTTATCTGACGACTGTTTACAAAAATGGCTCCTAAGGACACTACAAATTAGGCAGCATGGCGGAATCTAGGCTGGCATAGTGGTTGCCTTTATTTTAATTTTTATTTTTGAGACAGTCTCAATCTGTTGCCCAGGCTAGAGTGCAGTGGTGCAATCTTGGCTCACTACAACCTCTGCCTCCCAGGTTCAAGTGATTCTCTTGCCTCCGCCTCTCGAGTAGCTAGGACTACAGGTGTGCACCACCATGTCTGGCTAATTTTGGTATTTTTAGTAGAGACAGGGTTTCGCCATGTTGGCCAGGCTGGTCTCAAACTCCTGGCCTCAAGTGATCTGCCCGCCTCGGCCTCCCAAAGTGCTGGGATTACAGGTGTGAGCCACGATGTCCAGCCACATTTAATGGCAATTTAATGGTTGCCATTAAATACAACATTGGTTCACTCCGTTTGGAAGAGCTGATTGAATAGAGGGGCTTCCAATGTTGGAAGACTTCTGACTCTACTGCTGTGATTGAGAGAGTAAGTTCAGGCTGCGCACACTCATATGCACGTGCACTCACATAAACACACGTGTACACACATGTATTCAGACATGTGATTCTGAACACACACCCAGATGTTGCCCCAGCAGCTTATCCAGAGTAACCCTGTGCATGCATTCTGGCTACATCTCCTCTGCAGAATCTCACATCAAATATGAGATGCAAACAAAAGAAAACTGTTCGTGCTTTCAACTTCATTTAAGCCTCAATTTTTCTTTTGTATAGTTAAGACTCATTATTTTCTCCCTCTGTTACTTCCCCCTTCTGGGCTAGAAATATCTCCAGACTTGTGAGGAAAGTCAAAGGGGTAGATGGCAGAAACTCCTTTTCCTGACCTCCGTGGAAGTTCTGTGGGAGGCCTAAGAGAAAGCTCCACTCATAACTACAAACAATGATGGGGTGATTTCATAAAAAAGAAAGAAAGCATATCTCACCATCTTGCCCCCAAACGCCAACTAGAAAATAAATAAGAAAAAAAAAGTGTTAGTAAATGTTGTGGGTACCTGCATTCCTAAACAGAAAAAGGGCTGTGTTGCAGTATGACCACTGACGACATCTGATGTCCTTCCCAGTTGCTATAGAACAGTAGAACTTATTGCTGGTATTGACCAGGGGTTCCCAGGAAATTTGGGAGGAAATAGAGGAAGGAAGCATCTAGCATTAACTATGAGTCCACAATTTCTGACAAGTGGGAGTCAGAAAGAGTTAGGACCATAATTTTGGATGACTAGAGACATAGCAAAAGAATTTTGCCCTCAAGCCTCCATTTTGAACATTGGTCTCTGTGGAAGAAAAACACACTCTTGGTTGGGTACAAACACTGGGATTCTTGTTCCATCTCTGGCTCTGCTTTTCTGGTGGTTCAGTTTTTCCATTTGTTTTCTGCTTGAGACAGAGATGGAAATATTTGAAATCCTGATTACTCATCATCTAGGGCCTGTGCGTTGAAGAGCCTGACCACATTTCCACCGGGCCCTCCAGGATGCCCTCACTCAGCAATACCCTGGATTCATTACAATGATCAGTTTCCCTGGCATTGCCTGAAAGCTTTCTGCACACCTAGGCCTTTCTTTTACTGAAACCTCTACACAGGGGGAGATAGGATTCCCACTTTCCTATCCCCAGAGCAGATTGGACACATTCCTATGATGCCAGACGTCTAGGGGTGATTGGGTCTTTGATACTCTCTTTTATTTTCTATTTATTTATTTATTTGTTTGTTTATTTATATATATTCTTTGAGACACTCCAGGCTGGAGTGCAGTGGCTTGATCATGGCTCACTGAAGCCTTGACCTCCTGGGCTCAAGTGATCCTTCTGCCTCAGCCTCCCAAGTAGCGGGACTATAGGCGTATGCCACCACACCTGGCTAATTTTTAATTTTTTGTAGAGATGGGGTTTCGCTATGTTGCCCAGGCTAGTCTTGAACTCCTGAGCTCAAGTGATCTTCCCACTTTGGTCTCCCAAAATGCTGGGATTACAGGCGTGAGCCACTGCACCTGGCCCCCCTCCTCCTCCTCCTCCTTCTCCTCCTCCTCCTCCTCCTCCTTCTATTTTTAAGGAAAAGCATACTTTATAACACAGATCTCTAAGAATATGCCTGGCCATTCCCTACAGGAGTCACATCCTGCCACTTGCTACTCAATGTGTTCCTAGGACCAGTTAGCAGATTAATAAACTTGAGAGCGTACTAGACATGTGGAATCTCAGTCTCCAGTCCGGGTCTTTTGAAACAGAAGCTGCATTTTTAACAAGATCCCCAGGTGATTTGTGTGCACATTCAAGATGTGAGAAACCTAAGATGAAGCAGGAAGTGGAGACATCATGGCTGTGGCTCTGAGACGGGGCACCAGCTGTGATAGCGTTTTCTAGGTCTTTGAAATAAAACCATCACGAGCCATTTTGCCTCATGTGGTGCAGCCATTTAGAGCACAAACAGTCCTGGTCTCACAGATCAGCTTCATCACTTACTATATTCTTTAAAACAAGTTACTTAACTTTTTTGAGTATCAATTTCTTAATCTGTAAAGTAGAGGACTTATCAGTTTACATAGTAAAAGTTAAAAAGAATTTTAAAAAGAGGATATAATACCTTTCTTCCCAGGTGGAAGTAGGATTAAACCAGTTAACACGTCTAAATAATTTTTTCTTTACATAGTATCTGACATTCAATAAATGGCAACTTTTTTTGTATTATTTATTTCATATGAGATATATAAATGCTCTTGGTTATATATCAATTCATAATCCATCTTGCTTCAAAAAAACTAAATAAACTGAAAATTGTTGGTTACTTGAAAAGGACTAAAAATTACGAGCCGTTTTATGGTCTCAAAGACAGTGAACTTGCTATATATGCCCTGTGCAGAGTTTGGGTGCAACTATCGAGTCTCCCCAAAACAAGGAGTGGAGCTTTGCTCTTCTAGTCTCTTTTGGGTTAGTTCTGGAGAGCTGGGTAAGTTGGAATGAGCTCGTTCTTAGAGGTAGCGAGACCTCTCTGCTCGCAATAGCTATGATCACCCCAACTGCTCTTTGCCTGCTCCCCGAACGCTCTCCCAGGCACCCGTGGCCTATCTTTTTCTTTAGTCCCCAGCTCTCATCCCCCACCCTAACATAGCACAAACAGTTCCTTACATCTGGTAAATGAGGCTCCTTGGTGCCACTGAGCAGTGCCAGGTAAGGCTGTAAGCCTTCCAGTGGTCTGGAGACACACCACCCTTTCCACTCCACCCTACTCACTTGATAAGAGGCAGAGGCCCAGAACTCTCCAGCGAGTGCCCGACTGCATCTTTCTTTCATGGGACGGTTACTTTACTAAGATGGCGGAGGCCAGCAAACTTACTACTTCTGGAAGAAAAGCAAAACAGATGACTTTTTCAAAACATCTGCTAGAGATAAGGACCCTGGGGCCATTGTTCCCAATGCTAGGATGAAAAAGGAGGGCTTTGTAAGAGAGAGACTCACCATTTTCTGAAGCAGGCACCTGAGGCTGGGAGGGGAGGAGGGTTTCTGAACCCCACACAGGAAGTAGAGGGGCCTCTGGGCCTGCGGGTTTTACCTCACTTGGAAACGTTCAAGGCAGAGGCCTCCACCTGGATTGGTTGAAGAAAGCTGGGTCCCACAGCCTTCCTAGAAGGTCAAACAAAAGGACTCTGACAAAACCTGAAGAGGCCATGAAAAATACATGACATTTAGCTGTCCAGACCATGTAGTAGGTTGGCACAAAAGTAATTGCAGTTTTTGCCATTGAAAGTAATAGTAATACAATATGCCTCCACATTGTGGGGTCCTCCTTCCCCTATAAGCTCTGACAGGAAGAGGGAGATGCACTGAACATTTGCTTTCTTTATGGTGGATCGGGCATGGAGCAGCACGGTGCAGCCATCTTATTGACAAAACTTGTTGGCTTGAAAATACATGTTGACTTAAATCTGTAAGATGCCATTTTTTTGCCTGTAATTTTATAAAAATATTTAAAAACACAAGACTCAATGTTGAACAGGGAGTGATAGTGTCAAAGTCTGCTGGTATGAGTGTGAATTGATGTAACTTTTCTTTATGTTTAAGCACGTGTCAATCAAATGCTTACTATATCCAAGCACTGTTCTAAGAGCTTTTCTGACATATTTAATCCTCAAAACGACCCTCGAAGGTAAGTATTATTTTTGTTTTTATTTCCATTTTATACTTGAGTAAACTAAGGCTCAGGCAGGTTATCTAAGTTGCAGATTACGGAGCTGGGACTCTAGAAATCATTTTGATGAAATTCACTTAATACACATTTTCTGTCTACTGTACTGTAGTTACATGCTGGGTGCTAGTAATACAGGAGTAACAAGATAAATCGTTCTCTTGGATAAAAAAGGAAATGTGGAGATTAAACAGATAACTTCACAACCAATAACCATGCCCCGCATGATGGTGTACACCTGTATTTCCAGCTACTCAGGAGGCTGAGGCAGGAGGATTGCTTGAGTCCAGGGGTTCGAGACTGTAGTGAGTGTGACTGTGCCTGTGAATAGCCACTGCACTCCAGCCTAGGCAACATAATGAGACTCTAGCTCTAAAAAAACTCCCAGATAACTTCAGGAGATTGATGCTAAGAAAGAAGACGTTCAGGTGCTATGGGAGTGATAGAAGGGAACTAAGATAGTCTGGGGTGGGGTGGGGAAGAGAAGGTCCCCCTGAGCAGGTGACATCTAAGCTGAAGTCTGATGGAGGAACAGCAATGAACCAGGTGGAGTAGAAAGCATTCCAGACAGAGGGAGCAGCATGTTTGAAGCCCAGAGATGAGGAAGATAAATGGAAAGTCCAGAACAGCAGGTAACAGGGAGAATGAGGAATGTAAGAAATGATACAGGAAATTAACCAGATGTGGTACTTTGGGAGGCCAAAGCAGGCAGATTGCTTGAGGCCAGGAGTTCAAGACCAGCCTGAGCAACATGGTGAAACCCTATCTCTACAAAAAAAAAAAAAACAAAACAAAACAAAAAATTAGCCAGGTGTGATGGTGCTCACCTGTAGTCCCACTTACTCGGGAGGCTGAAGTGAGAGGATCACTTGAGCTCAGGAGGTTGAGGCTGCAGTCAGCTATGATTATGCCACTACGCTCCAGCCTGGGTGATAAAGGGAGACCCTGTAAAGAAAAAAAAAAGAGAGAGAGAGAGATAGGAAACTCAGCAGGGGCCAGATGGGAAGGGATTTGCAAGCTATGTTAGGGGTTCTTAAGGATTTTCTTAGGGCTGTAGGAAGTATTCAAATAGTGACAGTATCAAATTGTTATAATATTCAAATGGAAAAAGTTGGTTTTTTTTTTAGACGAAGTCTCACTCTGTTGCTCAGGCTGGAATGCAATCATGCGATCTTGGCTTACTGCAACCTCCCCCTCCTGGGCTCAAGCGATCCTCCTGTCTCATCCTCCCAGGTAGCTGGAATTGCAGGTGCCCGCCTCCATGCCCAACTAATTTTTGTATTTTTGGTAGAGACAGAGTTTCACCATGTTGCTCAGGCTGATTTTGAACTCCTGAGCTCAAGCGATCTGCCCACCTTGGCCTCCCAAATTGCTGGGATTACAGGCGTGAGCCACCACACCTGGCCAAAACGAAAAAAGTTTTAATGACGGAAGTAATACGTGCGTGTTAAAAACCATGAATATAGAAGGGCTGTATAACAATAGTCCCCTGTTCTACCTTACTTCACCCCTACACTTCTCCCTAGGGAAAACAACTTTCAAGTTTCTCAACTTTTTTTTTTTCTGGTGGTTACCTTCGTGTCTGTAAATGTGCATTGCTATCCATCAGGTTCTCTGGGAAACAACGATGGAGATTTGTGCAGGTGGCTCTCTGAGGAAGCACAGGAGCATTATCTGTAAGGGAGAGAGAGGCCGCATCGGGCAGAGAGAGGTGAACTGCAATGAGACATATCAGGAGCCTCAGCCAGAGCCGTGGGGAGTTCTCAGCCTGGGATCACCTTCCCAAGTTATCCTGTATTGAGCAAAGGGGCCATGAAAAATACCTGAACTGGTATTTAGGTATTATGAATTGAGGGTCTGTGAAGTTGGGTGAGGCAGCTGCTTTTGCTGAGGGCAATGCATTTGAAAGACCTCAACTGTGAGTCCTCAAGTACAAGAATCCCAGCAGCTGGGGGAGGGAGCAGCCCTGGGGTGGTGACCTGGGTGCAGCCACAGTATCCATGCAGTTTAACCCTTGCACTGCTTGGATCCATTTGCTTCATATAATAATTTCATCCCATCCTTAAACAGCCTTTTCAGGATTCTGGTTATCTGTTTTCTTGGAGAAGCTTTAAAAAGGAAAGTTTCCTAACAGGACAAATTACAGCCCCATTAGCACGGTTGTCCCAGGGCACATCTGATAGGCAACCCTTGTTGCCTACTCTGGATTGCTCCTAGCCTCAGCTAGCACCTCTGCTGACCTCAGGGAAGACACAGCTTGAGGAGTCTGAGCCCCTGGCCGTGTGGTCTTTTCAGGCTGTGTCTGCTGCACTTGCCCATTTACCATCAAAATTGCACTAAAAGATGCCCCAGGGGATCCCTTGGATTCTATCTGAGTTGTCTCTGCAGCCCTGCCTCCTCCTTATCATCAGATATGGAGAGATTCACTCTGCTGGGGGAGCAGATCTTTTTTTTTTTTTGCATGCTGGTCTCTTGGCAGTGGTGTAGCTTAAAGTTTAATGGGTGCTGTGGTGAAAGTGTTCTGCCTCTGGAAACCATGGCCCCTGGAAACTCAGAGCCTAGTGTTAGCGGGACAGGAAGCACAAATTTCCTAAGTGGGTCACTGGAAGTAATGGTAAGCATGAATGTCCCTACTTCTAACCTTTAGCTCTTGGACACATGCATTTTACCTTTTGGAGACATAGTATCATATAACAGTCATTGGCTTAATATGTATATCACACGTCCTGAAGGATAGCGCCCAATCCTAGCAGGGTGTCATCTCTAAGTTGATACCTTAGCTATGTCTTCAAAAGACTATTCCACGGATCCATCAGGCTGGCAGCTTCTGGGTGGTGTGGTATATGATAGGGGCCAGTGGATCCCATGGTCATATGTCCACCGACACATCTTTCCTTTAAAGTGGGTCCCATGGTCTGTTGTGATGCTATGGAAGATCCAATGCTGACGGGTCACACACTATGTGAACTCTTGGATAGTACGGCTAGCTCAGGCACTGCGGGTAAGAGAATCAAACTCATACCCAGAATATGTCAAATGAATTGATCTGTCCTGTCAATGAATGAGCCCTTTCCAGATTTTGGTTTGAAAAGGGTCCAATGTAATCCACTTGCCAAGAAATGACTGGTTGGTTTCCTTTAATGATGATGCCAAATTGGAGGCTCAGCACTGAACTCTGTTTTGGCAGTGGCAGTAGCTGGATCAAGCTTTGTGAGTGGGAGCCCACACTGTTGTGCCCAGGTCTAGCATTTACCATTGCCACCATAGCTACTACATTCATAACCCCACTGTTTGAGTGCTGGGATGGCCATGGACAGAGGCTAATTGACTTTAACTGGCCAAGTCATTTTCTTCTACTTTGCGTTGTGGTGCCTCTTCCATGACGGATGTTCTCTGCTTGGTGTTCACTGCGACACAAAGATCTTTACACCTGGTAATGACTCCCGTGGGTCCATACGCATGCCTCTTCCCCAGACTTTCTGTCCCCAATCTTCTATTCTCACTTGTTCCAGGCCTCTGATCAATAAATCAAGCCACTCACCCCTGCCCATGGATCTCTATATATTCTGATATTAGGCCAGTTCTCTTTCCACATAAAGCGAATGACCATGTACAGTGGCAGAAGCTCTGCCCTTTGAGAGGATTTCCCTTTACTACTCTTTCTTTTTCTTTTTTTTCTTTTTTGAGACGGAGTCTCACTCTGTTGCCCAGGCTGGAGTGCTGTGGCACCATCTTGGCTCATTGCAACCTCTGCTTCTGGTGCTCAAGCAATTCTTGTGCCTCAGCCTCACGAGTAGCTGGGACTACAGGCACGTGCCACCACGCCCAGCTATTTTTTTTGTATTTTAGTAGAGACCGGGTTTCACCATGTTGCCCAGGGTGGTCTTGAACTCCCGAGCTCAGGCGATCCACCGCCTTGGCCTCCAAAAGTGCTGGGATTATAGACATGAGCCACCACACCCGGTTCCCTTTACTACTCTTTCAAGGTCATCCCCTAGTGGGAATGCAGGACTGCAGGACTGCAGCATTCCATTTTTGGCTTGCATCCACATACTAAGATGACATCTGTCAAGGAAGCTCAGGCTTTATTCTCCTCTGTCTGCTGTCTTCAAGAATAGCCCACCAGGCAGCCACAGGTTGAACTGAAGGTGAAGTATTAGTGTAGTAGTGGTGGATGATGGAGGAGTCTGGGCCCTGTGCTCTTGCAGTTGCTGTTTGTGTCCTCTGTCACTGTTCATGCCTCAACCAGACTGCATTCCTTCCATCTTGCAGTGGATTGTTGCACCCACCCAGCCTCATGACTTGGAGGGTCTGATACTGCTTAACTTATAATGGGCAGATAAAGTTTAATGGTCAGTTGATGTCCCATTGTCAGTTACTCAACTTCTTCCTGTGTATCTACTCTAGTAGCATGCCAAGAGCTGCTTTTCAAATGGCATATAATTCTCTGCTGCAGGTAGAGTGGCCTTGTTCCTGAACCCTAGGTATCAACATTGTGATTCTCCTACTAGAACTTGCCATAAATTCCAAAAGCCATCTTTTCCCACCACAGATACTTCTAACTGCCATCAGGGTTGCTGGTATGTGGCCCAAATTGCAGAGCTGCTTGTACCACAGCATGGACTTGCTGCAGAGCGCTTTACTGCTCTGGGCTCCATTCAAAGCTGTAAGAGCTTTATGTCACTTGGAAATGAAGAGGCCTATAAGGCATTGTCTTTCTTAATGGTGGGGATGGTGCAAGGTACAATAACATAGCCTCTACTTTGGAAGAAATGGCCTGGATGGTCCAAGACCTTGCACTCTTAAAAAGGACACCTGGCCGGGCGTGATGGCTCATGCCTGCAATCCCAACACTTTGGGAGGCCGAGGTGGGTGGATCACCTGAGGTCAAGAGTTCAAGACCAGCCTGGCTAACATGGTGAAACCCTGTCTCTACTAAAAATACAAAAGTTAGCCGGGCATGGCAGTGGGCACCTGTAATCCCAGTTACTTGGGGGGCTGAGGCAGGAGAATCGCTTGGGTCCGGGTGGCAGAAGTTGCAGTGAGCTGAGAGCATGCCATTGCACTCCAGCCTGGGCAACAGAGTGAGACGCCGTCTCAAAAAAACAAAACAAAACCAAAAGCAGAAACGTAAAGAGTATAATTGAAATGCTTGCAACGCATGGATAAATGCTTGAGGGAATGGATACCCCATTCTTCAGGCTGTGCTTATTTCACACGGATGTCTTTATCAAAACATCTCATGTGCCCCATAAACATATACCTTACTATGTGCCCACAAAAATTAAAAAAAAAAACTTAAAAAAATAATGCTGGTGCTCATTTATTAGAATGCATTGGCAAATCCTCTAGGCCCTCCTGACGGACAGAGTCAGCTGGTGGGTTTTCTGGTATTTGAGAGTAGATTCATTCTAGCATGCTCACTCTCTGATCCTTTTCAGTCCTTTCTCCATAGTCTGCCACAGCATTTCAGACACTCTACTTCATTTAATGTGGGCCACCACTTTTACCAAACTTTCAAGAGCCTTCCTAGCAGCAGATTAAATCAGTCTCCTCGGGCGCATACCAGGTATTAAATCTCATGTCATGAGAGTGCCCCCACATTGACAAAGCCTCTTCCATTCAGCTTTACATTCTACCCCACTTGATCCACATGCCGCCCACAGGCAAATGCCCCAGGTCTTGCCAGTCCACATCAGTGGGGTCCTGCAGTGGTCTTGGCATATCAATCTCTCTCTTCTCTCAGCAGCCCCAGCACTTCCTCAGTTGGGTCATCTTGAGAATTAACTAGTGATTGAGCTGATGGCCAGGAGGGGAGGTGAGGGCAGATTCTGAGACAGGCTAATAATGTTGTCTTGTAAGGTACCTTCTTATATGAAGCCTAGGTCCAGCAGGTTCAGGGGAAACTGGAAGTTCAGTGGTCTTGATCACATTTGCTCAGCCTCAGGGTCCCATATCTTCCTTATCATGGCCCTGATTTTGGCGTAAGCAACTTACCTAGGCTAAGAATTCCTCCTCTGAAATTCTTCCACTTTTATGGAGAGTGGCCTCTAGCTGCAGGAGATGAGGTCCTCTTTAAATCCTGCTAAGGAAGCCAGCCTCTGACTCACTTTGTTTTATTTTATTTTATTTTTTGAGACAGAGTCTCGCTCTGTCCCCCAGGCCGGAGTATAGTGGCCGGATCTCAACTCACTGCAAGCTCTGCCTCCCGGGTTCACACCATTCTCCTGCCTCAGCCTCCCGAGTAGCTGGGACTACAGGCGCCCGCCACCTCGCCCGGCTAGTTTTTTGTATTTTTTAGTAGAGATGGGGTTTCACCATGTTCGCCAGGATGGTCTCGATCTCCTGACCTCGTGATCCACCCGTCTCGGCCTCCCAAAGTGCTGGGATTACAGGCTTGAGCCACCGCACCCGGCTCACTTTGTTTTAAATTGGTGATTAATTGATATGAGCTTGTCATTTTCTCTCTTTAACATGTCAGTGGTTCTAAGCAATGGCCACCCAATTTCAGAATCTTAATAGTTACTATTTACCTGAACTTCTCCCATACCAGGGGCATTTCATAAGCCAGTGTATTCCTTCCACCTTAATCTTGGCCCAGTTCACCACAGGGACTGTAGCTACTCCTACCATTGATGATGGGGTCTTCATTGCCATCTGATATTCAACTCCAGAATCCCATCTTTAAAATCTACTTTTAAGGACCACTTCTAGAACCAACTAGTTTAGGATTGGTCCCCCAGCAGCAGAGTTTGGGATTGCAGTTCTTGTTCAAGTGATTTGGTGAGGGAGCGCCCTCAGGTGAGTTCTGTAAGGGAGTAAGGATGGCACTGGATGGCACGTTAGAAGAGGAGAAAAAGCTAGTTCAAAATGTGGGTTGAGCTGAGGTCTAGCCCTAATCTGATCTCCAGGGGAGCTCTGGAGCAAGAATGCCCCCACTGAGTTGTCCCACCTAGAGGCAGGAGACTGAAAATCTGTATTCCCCTATCTGTCAGTCATTGGCTGCAGGATGCCAGGTAAGGCAGCTTCCTGGAGGTGGAGGGCAATTCTCAGGTGAAGAGTGCTGCTGTGAAGCTATTAGCAGTCAATACTCACAGAAGCCAGGGGATGGGTGCACTGAGCAGGTGAAGGGGATGCGATGGGGCGCCAACAACATCTGCTACAGCATGCAGGTGCTACAGCATGCATCTCTAAACACTGATTTCCATTTCCTATTTGGTGAGTTTTATGTAAATGAAATCACTCATACTTTGTGTTTGGTGTCTTTTGGTCAACATTAGGTGTCTGCAAATCTTATACTTTGTTGTTTGGGTTGTGTTCCACAAATTTTAATATGTTGTATTTTACTTATTCCGTTAAAATACATTCTAATTTCCATTGATTTATCTTTGACTCTTGGGATATTTTGAAGTGTATTGCTGGAATTGGCATTAAGGATAGACATAATTCAATAAAACACAGTAGATAGCACAGAAAAAGACCCTAACATATATAAACAATTGATTTTCAAGGAAAGTGCTAGGATAATACAATGGGAGAAATGGTAGTCTTTTCAACAAATGGTTTAGGAAAAGCTAGATAGAAATCCGTAAGGAAAATAATGAATTTCAATCCTTACCTCAAACTATGCGGAAAGAGAGAGAGAGAGAGAGAGAGAGAGAGAGAGAGAGAGAGAGAGAGAGAACTTGAAATAAGGACCTAAATGTAAAAGCTAAAACTATAAAACTTGTGGAAGAAAACATAGGATAATATCACTATAGCTTTGGAGTAGGCAAAGATATTTTGGGATACAAAAATAGTAATCATAAAAGGAAAAAAAGAATAAGTTATACTTTGTCAAAATTAAAAACTTTTCTGTCTTTTGAAAGACTCTATTAAAATGAAAAGGTAAGTCACAGACTAGGAGAAATAATTTACAATATGTGTATCTGACAGGGGACTTGCATTCAAAATATATAAGTACCTCTTACAACTTAGTAAGAAGAAGGCAGCCTGATAAAAAATTGGGCAAAGGATATAAGTAGGCACTTCATAAAAGAAGACATACAAATAGCCAAGAAGCACTTGAAAATATTCTCAACATCATTAGTTGTCAGGGAAATGCAAATTCAAAACACAATGAGATACTACTATACACACTCTGAAATGGCTAAAATTAGGATGACTGACAATAGTAAGTGTTGAGGAGGATGTGGAACAATTGGAGCTTTTTTACTTTGCTGGTAGGAGTGTAGAATGGTAAAACCACTTGAAATAACAATGGAAAAATGGTTTGTCAGTTTCTTATAAAGTTAATATACTTTTATGTTATGACTCAGCAATACCATACCCAGGTTATTTACCCGAGATAAATGAAAACATGTGTCCACAAAAAGATATGTATATGAATGATCACAGCAGTTTTAAAAAAATAATAATGGCAAAAACCTGGAAACAGCCCAAATGTTCAACAAGAGATGAATGAATAAATAAATTGCAGTGCATTCATAGCATACTACTAAAGCAATAAAAAGGAGCAAACTACTGATGCATGCAACATGGGTACATCTTAAAAACTTTATTTTAAGCAAAGAAGCCAGACACAAAAGTGTATGTGCTGTATGGTTCCTTTTATATGAAATTCTAAAACAGTAAGGTTTATTTATTATTTTTTTTAAATTTATTTTCTTTTTTGTAGAGATAGGATCTCACCAGGTTACCCAGACTTTTTTGGACTCCTGGACTCAAGTGATCCTCTTGCCTCAGCTTCCCAATGTGCTGAGATTACAGGTGTGAGCCACTATGCCTGACTTAGAATAGTAATATTTAATTAACAGTGACAGAAAATTATTGGTTGTTTGGGGCTGGAGGTAGGTGGAAGATTGATTGCAAAGAGCCTTGAGGGAACCTTTAGGGGTGACAGAAATGTTTTGTATCTTAACTGGGGCGGTGGTTACACGAATGTATACATTTGTCAAAATTCCTGAACTGTATATTTAAAAGGGTGCATTTTATGGTATGTAAATCAAACCTCAAAAAAGAATGTACAAATAGACATATATACACTCACAGGAGAATGACTACAGAACAATGTCAAAGTAATAGATCATAGAGTAAAAGGGGAGGGCAAGGATTGGTTGGTTGTTTTTTTTATTCTAAGCCTTCAGCAAATTGATTTTTTTTTTTTTTTTTCCGGAGACAGGGTCTTGCTCTGTCACCCAGGCTGGAGTACAGTGACATGATCTAGGCTCATTCCCAAGCCTCCCAGGTAGCTGGGACTACAGGCATGCACCATGCTCAGCTAATTCTTTTAATTTTGTAGATACGGAGTCTCGTTATGTTGCCCAGGCTGATCTCAAACTCCTGAGCTCACAATCCACCGGCCTCAGCCTCCCAAAGTGCTGGGATTATAGGCATGAGCCACTCTGCCTGGCCAAGCAAACTGATTTTTTAAAAACAATGTCCTTATACTTCTTCACTAAAAAAATTAGGCGTAAATGAGAGGTAAAGAGGTAGAGTCAGAATGTAGACATCTCTTTTGAGAAGTTTTTCGGCGAAAGAGCAGAGAATGGGGCTTTGGTTGGAGGGGATGTGATTTCATGGGAATTCTTTTTTTAATGATAGATACATAAAACTAGGCAAGAACTCAATATGCTTATATCTTTTTTACAATTATAGAACCAAAAGGAATTTACAAGTTAAATCTAAAAAAATTCAAAACTAATTCAATTTAATGATATAAAAAAGACAGAATTGCACAGTATAATCTTTACCATGTACAATGCAAATGTATATTTATGAAAATGACTGGAAAAAAACTACAGTAAAATGCCTACAAAGATGGAACATGAATATAAATAGAACAATTTACATTTTCTTCCTATACTTTTCTACACGTTTGAAATTTTCTGTAATGAATATTTATTACTTATATAACTAAAGGTAAGCATTTAAAAAAGAATAATTGATGCTAATTTTCAAATAGGTATGAATTTAATGTGCATATATATATTATATATATATATATTTGAAACAGTCTCACTCTGTCACTCAGGCTGGGGTGCAGTGGCATGAACATGGCTCACTGCAGCCTCAACCTTCTGAGCTTAAGTGATCCTCCTGCCTCAGCCTCCCAAGTAGGTAGGACCACAGGCATGTGCTACCACACCCAGCTATTTTATTTTATTTTAAGTTTTGTAAAGATGAAGTCTCCGTATGTGGTCCAGGCTGGTCTTCAACTCCTGGGCTCAAGCGATCCTCCTGACTTGGCCTCCCAAAGTGCTGGGATTACAGGAATGAGTCACTGCACCCTGCCTAATGTGCATGTATTTTTGATATCAGCATGTGAACACACCCATCCTGCTTTTCCTAGCATTCACATGTCTTACTTATTTATGCATTTATTTGTTAATTTTTGCTTCTTTTGACTCAGTCCTCATGTCATTCATGCTTCTGTTCCTAGGTCCTCTCCTTAGCTTGAAGTCCTTTCCCTTCCAGCACCATCCAGTTCTCAATTAGTTGAGATGGCACAGCCCAGAACAACGACTGGCCACCTTAGTGTAATATAGTGCTTCTCAACTCGTAAGACACATGCCCCTTCCTATAACAACTATTCTGTAACATCCCCTTTACTAGGCTGAAAGGAAATCACAGAGAAGAAAGCGAACCTCCACACACAATTTTCCCTTAAATCAATACAGTGCTCCTTGTAAAGAAGAAATACAAGAAGTGTATGATGAAATAAATCCTTTGGCATGATTCCATTAAAAGACAGAGTAAGAGTCAGATTCTTGCCGTGTATGTATTATCCATGTAAATGCTCAGCTTCAAATGTATGCTATTGGGTGGTGCCGGTGACTCAAATACCACGGATACTTTAGTGATGTGATTTTCAAAAGCAGTAAACGACGATTAGTAAAGCTCTGAACAAAACCATCTTCCTTTAAATTATATGGTAGTTGCATGCCTGGAAAATTCAACATATATTAAAACCATGCAAAACATATTGAGTAAAATGGAGCTAGGGTCTAGGATCAGATATTACACATTTCGGTTTTCCAGCTTCATTAATGTCCCATGTGCCATTTGAAAGTCGTGTGGGATGTAGGACAATTCTTTGTTTTGCTGAACTGTTCCCATGCATTGCAGGATGCCAGCATTTCTAGCCCCCAACCACTAAATGTCTCTAGCATCTCTCAAAAACAATCCCACGTATTTCCAAAACATCTTCTGGGGAACCGTGCCATCTCAGTTAAGAATCACTATTTAGAACCTTCCTCTGACCTGGGTTTGCAGAACCAAGAATCGAGATCCCTCCCAACATGAACAGAAGGAGGCAGCAACTGACTGGAAAATCACTATTATGGACACGAATATACTTGGCATGAGGTGTCCTGCTTCTCTGAACTTTGCCCTCACTCAACCTGCACCACAAGCCTCTGGACCAGCTTGAAGCCTGCTCTGATTTCTGGCATTCTACTTAATCATGTTCTCCTCTCTGGCTTCCCAAATGATCCCTATCTCCTCTCAGGTTCTAGCAAACTTGCAGTCCTCAAGCAGTGGCCCTATTTTTTTTTTTTTTTTCAGAATTGTTATTTTTTAAAAAGATTGTGGTAAAATACAAATAACAAAATTTATCGTCTTAACCATTTTAAGTATACAGTTGAGTAGTGTTAAGACCATTTGCAATTTTGTGCAATCAATATCTAGAATTTTTTTATCTTGCAAAACTGAAACTGTATACCCATTAAACATTCCCCTGTCCGCTATATAGTTTGGATGTGTGTCCCTGCCCAAATCTCATGTTGAATTGTAATTCCCAATGTTGGAGATGGGTCATGGATCATGGGGGTGGATTTCTCATGAATGGTTTAGCACCATTCTCTTGGTGCTGTCCTCATGATAGTAAATGAATTATTTCGAGATCTGGCTGTTTAAAAGGGCAGCACCTCAGCCAGGCGTGGTGGCTCAAGCCTGTAATCCCAGCACTGTAGGAGGCCGAGGCAGGCAGATCACCTGAAGTTGAGTTCGAGACCAGCCTGGCCCACACGGTGAAACCCCGTCTCTACTAAAAACACAAAAATTAGATGGGCATGGTGGTGCATACCTGTAATCCCAGCTTCTCGAGAGGCTGAGTCATGAGAATTGCTTGAACCCGGGAGGCGGAGGTTGCAGTGAGCCAAGATTGTGCCATTGCACTCCAGCCTGGGGAAAAAAGAAAAAAAAAAAGGCGTGGCAACTTGCTGGTTCTCTCTTTTTCCTGCTTTTGCCATGTGATGTGCCTGCTTCTCCTTTGTCTTCCATCATGATTGTAAGTTTCCTGAGGCCTCCCCAGAAGTCAAGCAGAAGCCAGCATCATGCTTCCTGTACAGCTTGCAGAGTACCATAAGCCAAATAAACCTCTTTTCTTAATAAATTACCCAGTCTCAGGTATTTCTTTATAGCTACTTGAGAATGGACAAATACACCCCCAAAGCTGCAACAAACATCTATGTACATATCTCTTCAGCAACTATAGCTGCAGGATAAGCTACTAGAAGAGAGATTGCTGAACCAAAGGACACATGTACTTAAAATTTAGACAGATATTTGTAAATTACCCTTCCAAAAAGTCATACCAATTTATATTAACACTGGATATAAATGTTACTCTTTCATTACATCTTTGTTAACCCTGGGAATTTTTTTCTTTCTTAAAAAGTAGTCTGTATTTTAATCTAAATTAATCTAACTAACATAATAGTCTAATAGTATTGCAAAGTTTATAATGAAAACCAACAATCTCCTGCCTGCCTCCTCCACTCCTTAACCATCTGGAATTGATTTTGTGTACAATGTGAACTAGAGATTCAATTTCATTTTTTCCCCTATGGCATTTTTCCAAGCTCCATATTTTGAACATATTCTCCTTTCCCCACTCATCTGCTATGCCACCTCCATTATATCAAATTTTCATATGCATGAAGGCCTGACTTATAGGCTATGCATTGTCTCATCAGTTAATTTTTCTATCCTTACATCAATACCGCATCATTTTAATTATTAGAGATTTATAATAAATCCTGGCATGGATTTATTCCTTGCCCTGCTCTTCCTTTTCCTGGCTATTCTTGGCTTTTTACTTCTCCATATAAATTTTAGAATCATAAGTTTCATGAAAAACCCTGCTGTGATTCTGATAGGAAATGAAACAAATTTGTAGATCAATTTGGAGGGAATTTATATCTTTATGATATTATTATATTATTTAAAATACATGAATATGACATAGCTCTCTGTTATTATTACTATTTTTTTGAGACAAGGTCTCACTCTGTTGCCTAAGCTGGAATGCTGTGGCATGATCTCAGCTCACTGCAGCCTCAACCTCCTGGGTTCGAGCGATCCTCCCACTTCAGCCTCCAAAGTAGCTAACACTACAGGTGCATGCCACCATGCCCAGCTAATTTTTTGTATTTTTTGACGAGAGGAAGTTTCGTTATGTTGCCTAGGCTGGTCTGAAACTCCTAAGTGCAAGTGATCCACCCGCCTCGGCCTCCTCAACTGTTGGGATTACAGGCGTGAGTCACCATGCCTGACTTGTGAAGGTATTTTTAAATGTCACTAAAGTTTTATAATTTCCTTTGTGTAGGTCATACATATTTTTATTAGATTTATTCTTAGGTGTTAGATATACTCTGATACTATAGTATGTAGTATTTTTTTGAAAGTTATGTATTTTTGGCTGGGCACAGTGCCTGACGCCTGTAATCCCAACACTTTGAGAGGTATGCAGGCGGATCACTTGAGGTCAGGAGTTCGAGACCAGCCTGGCCAACATGGAGAAGCCCAGTCTCTAATAAAAATACAAAAAACCAGGTGTGGTGGCTTACTCCTGTAATCCTACTTACTCAGGAGGCTGAGGAAGGAGAATCGCTTGAACCCAGGAGGTGGAGGTTGCAGTGAGCTGAGATTGCGTCACTGCACTCCAGCCTTGGCCAGCAGAGGGAGACTCCATTTAAAAAAAAAAAAAAGTTATTTTTTTTTGTTGATTGTTGTTGCCTTATGGAAATGCTTTTAATATTATGTATACTGGTATAATACTCAGTTTCATTGTTAAATTCTATTATTCTTAAACATTTGTCTATATACTTTCGCTTTGTCAATGTAAAAAATCATGTCATCTGCGAACAATTACAGCTTTATTTTCTCTTTTTTTGTTCTATAAGCTTCTAATTTGTTTTTCTGGTACTGTACCAGATGGGGCCTCCAATATAACACTGAATAGCCGCAAAGATATTGGGCATTCTTCTTTAATTATTGACTTGGGAATGATCTAATATGTCTCCACTTAGAATAATATTTGTTGTGGGGGTTTAATAGTTACTCTTTATCAGGTTAAGGAATTCCCTTCTAATTCTAATTTATAAAGAGTTTTTATCCTGAATAGGCATGGGATTTTAGCCAATACTTTTTCCGGTTCTATAGACAGGTTCATATGGTTTTTCTCTTTTAAGCTGTTTATATGATGAATTACATTTATAGATTTCCTGATATTAAACCACTGTTATGTAATTGAAATAAGTCCTACTTAGTAGTGGTGTATTATCTTTTTAAAATTTTTTACCCATTTGAGTCAACTTGCTAATTTTTTTTTTAGAATTGTGGTCTTTATTTTTCATGAGATAAATTGGCTTGGAATTTTTGTAAGTGTCCTTATCTTATTTTCTTTCGTATCAGTGCTATAATGACCTCAATAAATGAGTTGAGGAACATTTTATTTCTTCTATTTTCTGAAGAATTTAGTTTTTTTTTCTGGCATTCTATTTTATTTATCACTCATTCACTTGTTTTTCAGCTTCCAAATTTTTATTCCATTTCTTGTCTGCTATTATTCTCATATTGTCCTTGTCTTTTATGGGTATATGCCATTTGAACAGGCTTTCTGGGAGCTAAAAGAAGCGAAATACGTGTGTGTTCACTTTGCCATATTTAACCTAAAATCTGGTATTTCTGTTTCCTTTCCCATTAATTAATTTATCTATAAAGTTTGACTAATGGAGAGTTGATTGTATAAAGAGTAGATTGAAGTCTGAGCCTGGGTATTTAATTTTAAATTGTTCATTTTAATGGAAAAACTAAGAAGCCTATACAGTCATACTTCAGAGATATTGTAGGTTTAGTTCCAAACCACCACAATAAGGTGAGTAGTGCAATAAAGTGAGTCACACAAATTCTTTGGTTTCCCAATGCCTACAAAAGTTATGTTTACACTATACTGTAGTCTACTAAGTGTGTAGTAGCATTATGTACATACCTTAATTAAATAATATACATACATAATGTACATACTTTAATTAAAAATACTTTTTTGCTTTAAAATGCTATTGATCTGCTGGGTGTGGTGCCTCACACCTGTAATCCCAGCACTTTGGGAGCCAGAGGCAGATGGATTGCTTGGGTTCAGGAGTTCGAGACCAGCCTGGGCAACATGGCGAAACCCTATCTCTACAAAAAATACAAAAATTAGCTGAGGTGGTGGTGTGTGCCTGTAATCCCAGGCTGAGGATTACAGTTTGGCTGAGGCAGGAGGATCACTTGAACCTGGGAGGTGGAGGCCGCAGTTAGCTGAGATTGCGTCGCTGCACTCCAGCCTAGGCGACAGAGTGAGACCTTGTCTTAAAAAAAAAAAAAAAAAAAAAGCATGAATCATCTGAGCTTTCAGCAAGTCATAATCTTTTTTGCTGGTGTGGATCTCGCCTCCATGTTCATGGTTGCTGACTGATCAGGATGGTGGTTGCTGAAGGTTGGGGTGGCTGAGGCAAATTAAAAAAAAAAACAAAAAACAATGAAGTTTGATGCATTGATTGACCCTTTCTTTCATGAAAGATTTCTCTGTAGCATTCAATGCTGTTTGATAGCATTTAACCTACAATAGAGTTTCTTTTAAAATTGGAGTCAATCCTCCAAACCCTGTCACTGCTTTACCAATTATGTTTATCTATTATTCTAAATTCTCTGTTGTCATTTCAACAATGTTCATAACATCTTCACTAGGACTAGATTCCATTGTAAGAAACCACTTTCTTTGCTTACACATACGAAGCAACTCCTCATCCATTAAACTTTTATCACGAGATTGCAGCAACTCAGTAATATCTTCGGTCTCTACTTCTGATTCCAGTTCTCTTGCTATTTCCACCACATCTGTAGTTTCTTCCTTCACTGAAATCTTGAACCCCTCAAAGTCATCCATGAGGGTTGGGATCAACTTCTTCCAAACTCCTGTTAAAGTTGATATTTTGATCTCCTCTCATGAATCATGAATGCTCTTAAATGGCATCTACAATGGTGAATCCTTGGCAGAAGTGTTTCAGTTTCCTTTTCCCAGATCCATCCCGCTATCTACGATTGTTACAGCCTTAAAAAATGTAGTTCTTAAATAATAAGACTTGAAAGTCAAAATTACTCTTTGATCCATAGGCTGCAGAATAGATGTTGTGTTGGCAGGCATGAAAACAACAGTAATATTTCTTTGTACATTTCCATCAGAGCTCTTTGGTGACAAGGTGCATTGTCAATGAGCAATAATATTTTTTAAAATAATCTTTTTTAGGGGGGCAGTAAGTCTCAACAGTGGGCTTAAAATATTCAGTTAACCGGCCGGGCGCTGTGGCTCACGCCTATAATCCCAGCACTTTGGGAGGCTGAGGTGGGCAGATCACGAGGTCAGGGGTTTGAGACCATCCTGGCTAACATGGTGAAACCCTGTCTCTACTAAAAATACAAAAAATTAGCTGAACGTGGTGGCGGGTGCCTGTAGTCCCAGCTACTCGGGAGGGTGAGGCAGAAGAATGGCATGAATCCAGGAGGCGGAGCTTTCAGTGAGCTGAGATCTTGCCACTGCACTCCAGCTTGGGCGACAGAGCAACACTCTGTCTCAAAAAAAGAAAAAAAGAAAAAAAAAAAGAAAGAAAGAAAAGAAAAAGAAAAAAAAATTCAGTAAACCATGCTAGAAACAGATTGTGCTGTCATCCAGGCTTTGTTGTTCCATTTATAGAGTTCAGGCAGAGTAGATTTAACATCATTCTTAAGGGCCCCAGGGTTTTTAGAGTGGTAAATGATAAATAAGTCACCAGCTGCATTAGCCACTAACAAGAGACTCAGCCTGTCTTTGAAGCTTTGAAGCCAGGCATTGACTTCTCTAGAGCTATGAAAGTCCTAGATGACATCTTCTTCCAACGTAAGACTGTTTTGTCTACATTAAAAAAAATTTTTTTAACTTAAAAAGATTTTATGGCTGGGCATGGTAGCTCATGCCTGTAATCCAAGCACACTGGGAGGCTGAGGCAGGCAGGTCACCTGAGGTCAGGAGTTCGAGACCAGCCTGGCCAACATGGTGAAACTGACTACTAAAAATACCAAAAAAAAAAAAAAAAAAAAAAAAAAAAAAA